>NC_080744.1:917647-1221863 GCF_020826845.1 Diceros bicornis minor | reverse complement strand
GGCTCTCAAAAAACAAAAACAAAAACAGCAAACAAATTCTGATTTGTAGAGTTTACCAGTTTCCATGATGTAAATACACAGTTGATTTTAGGCTGCCAAAATGACATCACTGAACACAGAGTTGGGAAGAGACGTGTACCATCAACTCTTCTGAGCTGTGAGCTGGCACAAGCCAGGTCAGCACACCACTGGGCATATCCCACACAGTGGCTGTGGGCCTCATAAAGAAGGCATGAAGAACAGAACTTCAGACTACCTCCTATGATATAAAACGAGCAAGAAATAAACCTTTGTTTTATAAGCCACAGAGATTTGGAGGGTTGTTTGTTACTGCAGCAAAACTAATACAGATAGCAATTATAATTTTTCCCTTCATGATTTATTAATTTAATCAATATTCATGGAGTTTCACCATGGGCCAGGCACAGTGATTCATGCTAGAAGAACAATGACAAAGAAAGTAGACACCATCTCTTCCCTCAAGGAATCATCATTGCTCTGAAACTACCACCATTCTGAGCTTAATAATGTCCATTTAAAAGTCCCCTACCATAGGCTCTTTAACAAAGCAGAAGACTAGAATATTCTAACAACCAACAACAGAAATGTGGCTTCTCTACCTCTCAGAGGAAAGGAGAGGTATCTGCTTTCCTAGCAAGACAGCCATCTGTGGCCAGAATTTGACTTCCACAGATACTCCGCACAGCCTTTATCCACCAAACTTAAGATGTTTCTATGCCTTAGACAGAAAACTCTCAAACTGGAGACGCAAATCAACATGGCAAGTTTTTTCAGTGATGAGATAGAGGAGCCACTTTTCACCTCAGAGCACAGCAAAAAAAACTGTTGCCTCACTCAATGTTCATAGTTTCTTGAGGGAAAATTGATCTGCCACATCTCCATGGCTTTGCTTAGAGTGCTGGAAGCTGGGAAAGAATTCATGCAGCAATGCTGTGATTGAAGGCATGAAACTTTAATAAAGCAGGAGGCACACAGGCTATAAGGTCAACACCACTCCGCCCAAGGCTCTGTCAGAGAGATGCCCTTCTGTGGATATTCTAAACCACGGTATGTGTGTTGTTAGGCAGTTACCAAGTATTTACAACTGAGGATCAAAAATATGCCTTCCTTGGGCTAAGCCTTTGTGTAAATATTGGATTTTACATCCTGGAGATGGACTAGAGGATAGATCTCCTTTGTGCATACACTGCCTTTTCTCTTTAGAGAATTCTAGGGCCCGACCAACAGGCTCTGAGTCCTTTCCAGAAAGCTGTTTTCTCTATGGATGCCTCCGGCTGCCTTCACATACACACTTCATGGTCCGCCATGTTCTTCCAGGTGGTAGGTCATTCCACTTTGTCTGCTACTGCCAGGGAACAGTTAAGATAAGCAAAACAGACTTGAGATCTATAAATTTTCAGTTCTCTGTAGTATTTAAGTGTCCCAGATAGAAACCCTCAGCTCTACAAATAAGGGCTTTTCACTACATAATTAAAAACATGCTCTTAGAAATATATACGATAAAATGGAAAATCATTGAACTATTTTTCATTTAGAAATGTTTTGACTGTGCTCCTTTGGAGACTCAAGTGTTAAGTGCTAAACAGGAATGACTTCTTATTTATCTCCTCAAGCTTCCAGTGGGGAGAACTAAATAGCCAGTGGGAGCAAGACTTTTTGTTTGTTTTAAGAAATAACTTTTTATCCTTTATTTCAGAAATATCAGAAAACAAAAACTTAAAAGAATAAGAAAATAAAACCCTCAATCTCACCAAAGACATATTATTAATAGGCTTGATAATGAACCCTTATGTTTATCCTTTGAAATCTTGTATACATTTACAGGCAGATATATGTCTTCACATAAGGTATGCCAACAAAATTGGGATCATGTCATATACCCACTGTTATCTTGAAATCTGCTATTTTCACTTAATATGCTATAAATATTTTTCCATCTCACTAAATATACTACTACCCCTTTTAAATAGCTGTATAACACTTTGATAACATTTATTATGTGGCACACATTGCTTGCAATGCTTTACAAATATTAACTCATCTTTTTTTACAAAACAACCCAGTAAAGGTGGGTCCTATTATTATTCAAATTTTTCATAGGTGATAGAATTAAGGCAAGGGAGGTTAAGTACTCTAAAGTTATAAAGCTGTAAGAAGCAGAGCAGGGATTTAAACCCAGGAAGTCTGTGGCCAAAATCTATGCTATTAACTGCTAAACTGTAAGGTAACCCACCATGCAGGTACATCATAATTTATTTAACTCATCTCCTATTTTAAGACATTTAGTTTGTTTCCATCTTTTGCAAAGAGCTGAAGTGAAATTCATGTAGTAAATATTACAACAAATTCTTGAGTATTTCCATTTCTAGAAGTGAAATTGCTTGATCAACAAACTTTCATATTTAGAGGGTTTTTAAAATTATCAAAATGTCCCTGGAGTGGGCATCCAATTTACACTCCTGATGAAGGTGACGAGAGTAATTCTTTCCAGTATATTTCACTCCCAATGTCATCATTTGTATTTATTTTTGTAATCTGATAGGCAAAGAATACAAAAAAAAATCTGATTTTTTTAATTTGCATTTTAAAATTACCAGGGTGGTGGTGGTAGAAGGGGTGGGGTTCAAAAGCTTCTTGTTGATCTTTTCCTAGTTAAGGTAAGTTCTCACTGGTATTATTTATAAAGCACTTGGAAGGGGTCCTAGCACATAGAGTGCTACCTAACATTTCTTACACAAGTTAGTTTCTTCCCACTGCTGATGACTATCTGTGGACAAGTGTTTGTTTACCACAAAAGCCTTAGGGGCCCATAACTGGAAAATAATCTGGAAAATTTCAGATGGTCTGTTGGAGAGGAAGTGAAAAGTTATGGATTACTACTTTCAGTAGATTATAGTCAGAATGTCTGGTTCATGAAAATCTCTACTCTTTAGAATTTATAATCATTATTTTGTGGACAGATGCATGTACATGATAGCTTCTGATGAACATTCAATGGATGTAAGAAAGAATATATTCTCTTCTTATAGGAGAGGATATACATAATATGAAGATAATATACATAAGATAATATATTTGTAAACATAATTGAACTTGTTACTTGGGTTATTCAGAAACCCTAATTCTTGTTTATCATTTGTCTACTTGCCTTACAATATTCTAAAATAAACAGGTGATCTATTTCCCACAAGGACGTGCTTTGATCATGTTCTGCTTTATCTCTAGGAGTTTTGCTTTATGGAATCTGTGGCTTTGTGGTTTGTTACAACTTTTTTGTGCATTCATTATTCCTTTTAACATTAGATCATATCCTTCTGTGTTCCACTTAGTTCTTTTGGCCTTGAATTCCATTTCACCTGATGCTATTATATACACCCTCCTCTCTCTTTCTCTCTCTCTAGTATAACTTTGCTCATCTTTTATTTTAAAACTACGTTTGTTTTTAACTCAATCTGATGGTTTTTTCCTTCATCACAGGGAAATTTGGACTATTTACAGTTATTGTATTAATTGGTATAGTTGGCTTTATTCCATCAACATTGTTTATATTTCTACATGTTATAATCCATTTTTCCTTTTTTTAAATTTCTGTGGCTTTATCACATTTAATATCTTAATCCCACTCAATGATTTGGATGTTTTGCTAGGCTTTTCCATTGTGCAAGCTGTTACCTTTCCATCTTTCATCAGGTGTAAACCTATATTTGTCCATTACTAAGTCAAAATTAACTAATAACTTTGATTATCCTATTCCACTACATTCCCCAAAATGCTTCACTTAATGTTTAGTATCTCTTGGAAATTAAGGAATATCATTCTAAATAACCCCTGGATCAAACTGGTAATTAAAACTAAATTTACAAATTATCTAGGTATTAATGAGGAGAAACAGTTTATAAAAATATATTATTTTTAAAAATATGATTATTTGGGCTAGCTAGGAAACCCAAATACTCTTCACAACATTGTTCCTCCTAGAAATACAGTTCTTAAATGGCACTTGGAAAACCAGGAACATTTTCTCCTTCTCCCTATCTTGATCCTCCTAGACCCAGAATAGAGTCCTTCTCACCCCTCATACACTTTCAAAGGTAAGTCACAATGATGGCCAGATCACTTAAGTGCTTACATCCAGGATGGCTCTGGTAGACTGTTCTTATGTTCTGAACATTCAATAATTTCAGAGTCTTTTTTTCAGTTTTAAGTTATGAGTTGCATGGCAAGAAACAGTAGTCTCTCTCTCTTTTTAAAACATTTTTCATAATATCAAAGAATAGCTCATAGCACAGCAACCCTGTATCTGAGATTGAAGTCATACATTTCCTTTAGACTTTACTGGGAGACAAATACAATCTGTGGCATTACCATCCATTCCTTAGCCTTTGAGACACCTCAAGAGGGAGAAAAGGCACACTTGTGGCACCTACTCCATTAAGCAGCATTGATGAATGTTCACTTCAAGGAAGTACCTGTGCCTCAGCAATGTCACTGAGAGCAGGGCTCAGCCACAAGAACCAGCATGACCAGGTTTGATCCCCGGGTATCAATTCTGTTTCTTGAGGTAGTAGCCAGAATAATGGTCCTCAAAGATGTCCATGCCCTAAGCCTCGGAACCTGTGAATATGTCACCTTACACGGCAAAAGGGATTTCGCAAATGTGATTAAGGTTCTGGACGTTGAGATGGGGAGATTATCCTGGATTATCTGGATGAGCCCATTCTAATCACAGAGTCCTTAATAGCAGAGGACCTTCTGGGCTATAGTCAATGAGAGAGAGATGTGACTACAGAAGAAGAATCAGAGAGAAGTCACATTGCTACTCTGAAGGTGGCCACGAGCCGACGAATGCAGGCAGCGTCTAGAAGACGGAAGAGGCAAGGAAATGGATTCTCCCCTGGAAGGAAACAGCCCTGTGTCGGACTTCTGACCTATAGAACTATAAGATAAAAAATCTGTGTTGTTTTAAGTCATGAAATTTTTGGTAGCAGAAACCTATTACACCTGAGAAGGCAGTCAGTTAAGAGCAGGATGCTTATTCCCTTTGGCAACAGCCAGATCCCTTCACTTTATATTTTGTAAATCTATTTAGAATATGCATCTTCTGCTCTCTCTTTGATGTTGGAGGAGCTTTTGATGGAAAGCAAAATGGCCACAAAGAATACAAAGAATCTGGCCCATTGCAATCTGCAGACACATTTCAAGGTTAAGGAACAAGAATTGGCTCTTCAGCTCTTTTCATAACGTGTGGAGTACGTGAGGCACCGGGCCTCGTGAGAAACTAGAAATTCTGTGGGACTGAGCTGCTCAGCAGCTCTGTGGCTAATCACCAAGAGTGGAGCTCCCCACCAGGCTGGAGTCAGCCACGGAATTCCAACGACTTCTTAACAACAGGGACAGGGAGTACATTTGTGGTTTCTTCAGAGCAAGTGGCTATTGTTCCTTTTAGAAGCCTAAACCGATGTGTGTTTTAGATACCAAAGTGTTCCTTTCCAACTTAAATCTGTTCTAGTCATTAGCTTATGGCTACCCTGAAATTTCAGCTTACTTGAACTTTTACTTATCTTAGAAAAGTTACATTTTTCAAAGGCATGGGGTCACTAGGAGGCTGCGAATGTTAATTACAATATCTGAATTTTAATTCTGACCTCAGGACCCTACTACAACACTGATGCAGACATTAGCACAGCTTCTTCAAAAACAAAGGTACACAGGAGAGACCACTACACACCCACCAGACTGACAACACTGAGTGCTGGGGAGGATGGGAGCCTCACTCATGGCTAGCTGGGAGTGAAAATGGGAAAACCACTCAGGAGAACCGGCACTTTCTAGTAAAGTTAAATACACACCTACCCTACATGACAGCGTGTGTCCACAGAGACTTAGATAAATGTCCATGGCAGCTTTATTTATCACAGGCCCAGCTACAAACAGCCCACATGTCTACCAACAGTCACATGGATAAATTGTGTACATTCATACATGGAATACTGCTTAGCAATAAAAAAGTGCAAGCTAATGATATATGCAAAAACATGAATGAATTTTAAAACATTTTGTTGAGCAAAAGAAGGCAAACACAAAAAAGTACATGCTGTATTTATGTAAAGTTCAAGTACAGGCAGAACTAATCTATGATGATAGAAGTCAGGAAAATGGTGACCTCTGGAGGTGGGGAGACAGCCTGGAAAGTGTCATGAGGAAATTCTCTGAGGGTGGGACATGTTCTATATCTTGATCTGGCTAGTAGTTACATATCTATATATACACATACATATGTATATATGTAAAAGTTGATTGAGCTGTAAACTTAAGATTTGTATACTTTACTGTAGATAATTCATGCTTTTTATTTATTTACTTATTTTTATTTATTTTTTTGTGAGGCAGATCAGCCCTGAGCTAACATCCTATTGCCAATCTTCCTCCTTTTTTTCCCCTTTTTCTCCCCAAAGCCCCAGTAGATAGTTGTATGTCATAATTGCACATCCCTCTAGTTGCTGTATGTGGGACGCCGCCTCAGCATGGCCAGAGAAGCGGTGCGTCGGTGTGCGCCCGGGGTCCGAACTCGGGCCACCAGCAGCGGAGCGCATGCACCCAACCGCCAAGCCATGGGGACGGCCCCATGCTTTTTAAAAACTGACTTTTTTCCCAAGGATGAATACTCCTTATGTAATTAATCTGTTTAAGAATTCCACGTTGTGTAGAAAAAAAAAATTTATTCAAATAGTCTTGTTTTTTTTCAGTTGACTCTCTGAATTTAAAGAGATACCCACAGAACCCTCAAGCATCTTGTAAGTGAACAACAGAACATTTCACTCAATTTTCTTTACTACTTGATCCTGGGAGCCCCCCGTGCAGAGGCTGTTGCTGCCTTGGAGGAAGACGACCATCTCTCATGCCTTCCCCTGTCAGGCTGTCACTATTCTTCTGTGGCAGACACCCAGCAGCACCTGAAACCTAGTTACACAGCAACACTAACTCTGGCCTGTGTGCCCTCTCACAATGACGTATTTTAAAGCCACGTCTGGCTGAAGGTCCTGTAGGAGGAAATGTATGCCTAATTTGGAAAGCGGCAATTCCTCAGAAGGAGCAGGAGTGACTGGAGTAGGAAATGGCATGACACACCACCTCTGCCACTACCTCCGCCCACCGCAGAAACGTCACCTCCTTTAGGAAGGCACAGACGCCATCAGGCCCGTAACACACATGCCCTCCCTGGTCGCTCATGATGCCATGTCGGTAGGAAGCAGGACCTGTGTACAGAGGCACTTTGTTCTTTTGCTGTGACTATGAGTTTGAGAGGCAGGTGATCCTTTCATATTGATGAAAATCCACGTATTCCTTCTCTGACATTCCTAACATTTAATTTATAAAGCTTGAATATAAGGAAACTAAGTAATCCTTAACATAACTCTCTCTCTCACTACCATGGCTTCAGTTACTCCGAGAACAAACTAAAACACAATCTCACTATTCTAATAAATGATCCTCTTCATCGGCAAAAGAGAAACTCTTTAGGATATCTTAAAAAGCTTCTAAAATATATTTAGGGCTTTTTTTCCTCCTGTATTGAAAAGTTTATTAGGATCCGGTATTTACAGGTCATTTTCCAACTAAAGTAAAATTAATAGTGATCATCAATATTGTTCAGGAGAATGGATTTAAGCCATATCTGATTTCTTTCCACCCTTCTCCTCGGCATCTTTGTCTGTCCATCTCCACGCAAGTGAATTGCAGCTCCAGCCTAGTGAAATGGGAATGGTTTCCATGACAACAGATTTTCGCTCTGCTAGTTAGAAGCTAAGATTTGACTCCCACAGAAATAAATCTCACCATGGGAATTGGTTGATTTTGTAAACGACTAAATAACTGTGCAATCATTTCCAAAGAAAAGCCTGTTATAAGCTTGCATGAGCAAGGGTAGGTTATGTGAGGTGACTGCGGAATATGCTGCTAACCTCACACAGGCAGAGCCACGTGC
Source organism: Diceros bicornis minor (assembly GCF_020826845.1). Lineage (NCBI taxonomy): Eukaryota > Metazoa > Chordata > Mammalia > Perissodactyla > Rhinocerotidae > Diceros > Diceros bicornis. The sequence goes on along the minus strand of NC_080744.1, from coordinate 1,213,858 downwards.
AGGGAAATGCCTGTTCGAGCTGCAGCTGGCTCCGTCCTGCACCCACCAAGTGTGGGCTGCACAGCCTGGCCCTCTTGTGAATCTCAGTGATGTTTTAATCCGAGGTGGAGGGAACAGATTTCAGAGCACCTCACAGCAAATGACAAGTGTTCACCCGTAAATGTCTTTCCTCTTATTTCTAGAAACTATTCCCAAGGGAAAGACAAGATTCCCAAAGCTGTTCTTAAGGCATCTTAAGTTCTTAAGTGGTATGAATTTAATTGCTTATTAGCTATTTCTCTGTTAAATGTATGTGCTACTGTGCAGGAATACTCTTTTCTCTTTACCATCATTTTCCCTTCTTAGTAATCTGTCTTATTTCATTAATTAAAAAATATATAGAAACATTTTCAGGGTTTTATTTTTATTTTAAAACCTAACATGACGTTAAATGTTTCAAATAATGTTTTGTAAACATATTTTCCTAATAACATTTATATAAATCATAATAGTTAATTCGATTTGTAAGAAAAAAATTGCTATCAACTTAGCGGTATATAATTAATAAAGTGAATTCCATTCCCAAATCCATTCAGCCACGTTTCCTTCTGAACAGTGGGACTCACGGCTGGAGCAGGAAGTTCTGCTGGAGCGAGGTGGTGTCTGTCCTCAGCAGATCTGTGGAGGGAGTGAGTGTGCAGCTTGAATAAGGATGCAAATATTCACGACTGTGATGAGGACCCTCTGCAAAGTGCAAACTTGAGAGCTAAATCAACTCCCTCCCACCCCAGCCTGTGATGCATTATGCTAAGTGCGCTGGTTTTCAAAGCCACTGCAAGTATTTGACAGCAATCCCTCAGCACCCCACCTGTCATTGTCCCCACTCAGCAGAAGATCATTATGGCTAAATCTGGTCAAGTCTGCATCTCCATGTTATGCACCTTCCTTGTCCCCTCGGCCTGTCCCGATGCCACCTTGCCTTCTCCTTCCTCCTCTCGAAGCTTAGGAAGGATCTGATACCAGTCACTTAAGAATGATTAGCCAAATACCCCATTATCCTGTCACTGAAATTCATTCACATTAAGTTTTTATCTAAATCAAAGATTTCCCTTTTAAATCTTAATTCTAGTTGTCAAATGAAACACTCTGCAGTTAAGGGAATTTTTGGTAATGTTGAGAAAAGTGGGAACAATTTTGTTAAGGAAAGGGGATCTTGAAATTACATTAGTTTTACCCTGCTGACCACAAAGGCAAACCTGGTATTACCCTTTTAGGATGAAGTTTCTCTCTTCCCATCTCTGCCATTGGGCATCTTCCTGCTTATGGTAAGAGAGCCCTCTGAGGCCACTGAAGGCCTAGTCCTACTGGCAGGTGAGGGTGGAGGAACCAGTGTCCGCCCCTTCATCGTGAGCTTTTCCCAGGAGCCCAGCCTAAGCTGCTGCAGTACAGACCTGCCTGCCAGCAGCTCCTCTTCCTCCAGACCTGTCTTCAACCTGTCTGGGTGAACACAGGGCTGGCTTCCTCCTCTGATATGTGTATATATATCACATATATACACATATATAACACACACATATATGACATATATATACATATAACATTATTAACTATGAGCTTAGACAATGTTTTATGCCAGGAATATATATATACATTAAGCTCATAGTTAATAATGTTAATGGCTTAACTTGCTTATAGGAGGTCCTAAAATGCATACATTCCATCTCCTATAGTGTCTCTACCTCTGAATTCTGACTAAGAATGTTGTTACTAAAGTGCATCAATTTTATGGTAATTGTCTTATATTTAGAATATCACCTTCTGCCCATTTCCAGTTATACAATTACAATGACAGAACTCAGGTGTGCTCATGGCTAATTGATTACAGTTAAGTAGGAGACAGGAGAGGTGCAGGGGAAGGAAGAACCCAGTGTGTGTAGAATATGTGGTCTCATGAGCAGAGCACAGCTGAGACATCAAGCTGGGGGAGTGGCATCCAAAGAGGAAGGCAAGGAATTGTGGGAACATGGACAGACCAGAGAGGTAAAGAGAGAGAGTGAAGACAGAGAACAAGTTAGAATCAAATGTTAGACCACCTGAGGGGGTCCTGAGAAGCCTGCTGACTCCTCAGCACTCTTGACCAACTCCATCTCTGGCCCAAAAAACTCGGTGGAGTGGCCTCCACTGGGGCTAACCCTGAGTGACTAGAGAGGAGCGATGCCACTGAAGTTCTATATGAAATCTGGACAGGAAACCAAATATCAGGATTTATAACTTGGAGATCCTTTATCTGTTCCTATAGGGCGCACACACAGAGTTAACAGAACTAGGCAGCTCACTAACCATGACTGCTTTCAGGTCTCTGGTTGTAAATGAAACCGAGAAGAAGTGGTGCCTTTGAAATGTGTCACGGTAGGCAGAATGCATTCTCCAGAATGCCCTTTCCATATGTCCAGGTAGGGTGGACCACAACAGAGATTCCTGTGGGAGATTTGGAGGAAGGAAAGAATCATCAGTTATTTTGTAGCTCACATACATTGTCAGTTATCTGCTGCTTCACCTATTGGTAAGAGGCAGCAGCTGAGCCAGCAACTGCTCCATGTTCCCCTGGATCCTCCTTCAGCTTCTCCAACTCCTGGGCCAGGAGTGTGTGTGCGTTTAGTTCTATACGAAGGCCCCAGAGTCTACGGGACGCGTGCAGCCCATCACCAAGGTCGGAAGCAAGAATAACTGACATGGGTTCAGTTCCCCTCATGGGATCCTGCTTGTGTTTGTGCGTTTCAGCCTGCTCTACCTCTGCCTTGTGGACTTTAAGCCCCAGGATCAGATGTGAAGACAACAGCCTTATAGAGACTACTTGATCAGTTCCTCCCACAACTGTGTGAGGGCAAATCCTGTAACAAATACCCCTGTCTAACTAACTAGCCAATTAACTAACCAACTAACTAACCATTTCTCCTAGTGGTTCTGCTTCTTTGATTGAACCCTGACTGATACGGAAGGGTAAGAAGAGTGTGGAAAACATTTAATTCTAGAATAAGCAAACTAAGTCTTCTTTAATGATCAAGAACACTGTGATATAAACATCAAATTGAAATACAAATCGAAACTCATGGAAATACCACTTCACACCCACAAGGATGAGTACAATAAAAAAGACAGACAATAACAAGTGTTGGAGGATGTGGAGAAACTGGAACCTCATATATTGCTAGTGGGCACGTAAAATGGTGCAGCCACTTTGGAAAACAACTTGGCAGTTCCTCAAGAAGTTATACACAGAGTCACCATATGACCCAACAATTCCACTTCTAGGTATATACCCAAGAGAATCGAAAACATATGTCTACTCAAAAATTTGTACAGAAATATTCATAGCAGCATTATTCATAAAAGCCAAAAAGTGGAAACAATCCTAACGTTCATCAACTAATGAATGGACAAATGAAATGTTACATCCATACGATGGAGTATTATTCAGCAACAAAAAGAAATGAAGTACTGATATGTGCCATAATATGGATGAACCGTGAAAATATTATGCAAAGTGAAAGAAACAAGATGCAAAAAGCCACATATTGCATGATTCTATTCATATGAAATATCCAAAATAGGCAAATCTGTAGAGCTAGAAGGTAGATTAGTAGTTGCTAAGGATGGGGTGTAGGCAGCAGGAATGGAGAGTGACTACTAATGGGTATTTTTGCAGAGATGAAAATATTCTAGAATTATATAGTGGTGGTGGTTGCACAACTCTGTGACTATACTAAAACCTACTGAACTGTATACTTTAAAAGGGTGAATTTTATGGTATATGAATTAAATCTCAATAAAGCAATTATTTAAAAAAATCAATCTCAAAGTCATTTTGATAAATGGAACAGGGCTTCAACTATATAAAATCTAAATAAAATTTGAAATGTAAGCAATTTTATTTTCAGTATAAGCTAATAGAAATCATGAAGTCTCAAAATAATTATTAAATATCGGGTTATGTTCACTTAGAAGGAAAACAGTGATCCCCAGAAGACAATAAGAGTTCATAGGAAATAAGCACTGTCAACCCAACTTACTAGTGTGATTTCAAAAGACACTGGAATGAATCTAGCATGATATCCTTGCAGAAAAGAAAAAGAAAATTTACTAGCTTGTGATTTACTTGGGTGGATCATAACTTGAAGTAACAAAGGGAGATTACTGAAGGCACAATGCAGGGTTCAGGCATAATCTTGGTTCTGTTTGGTTTAACTTCTTTATCAGTGGAGTATAGAAGGGTTAAAGGCAAAGAGGCTACATCAAGTTGCATATATTTAAATCCAAAGACAGATATAGGATCCAAAGAGATTCTGACAGATTGGAGCAATGTCTGAATTGAACCAGATTACGTGGTTTGCCCTTGATAAAATCTAAAAAAAGACTGCACAAGTACAAGATTGTAAGACGTGATTTTGCAGAAACATGTCAAAAAATATTTAGGAATTTTAGACAGTAGGTTCAGCAGGGGTTACAGAGTGATGTGGATGCAGACAAAAAATTAGGTTGCACTGAGGAAGATCTGTATCTTAGAAGGGTCAACAAGTCAAATTCCTACAGGGGCTACTAATTGCTTTCCTGATGTCCAGTTCCTCCTTCTTCCATCCTAATAGATCATTGTATTATTGGAAGCAGCAATGTGCTTGGCTAAAAATCATTTCTGAACCTCCCTTGCAGCTATGATTAGCCAAAAAAGTTTTGGGAGGAGCTTTCCAGAAAGTTCTTTAATGGGAACTGACTCAGATGGGAGGTGTGCCATTTTGCCCTTTCCCCCACTTTCTTTTTTCTGTCTGGGACATGAGCTCAATGACTGGAACTCTAGCAGCCATTTTGAACGATGAGGCAACTTGGAGGATAGAAGCTGCATGATAAGGATGGCAGAACAGAAAGACAGAAGGAACATAAGTCTCTGATGACAGTATAGCCACCACAAGCTGACTGCCTGTCTCTGTTACTTATATTATGTGAATGAGAAAAAAATTTTATTTTATTTAAGCCAAACTTGTTTTTCATTATGTGGTTAAATCCAATCCTAACTCGTGCACGAGACCAATAAAAAATGAGTGAAGTGAGCTAGGTGAGCTACTCCATCACTCCCTATTATCTCCACCACAGGAACATTTCTTTCAGTAGTAGTTTTGTCTTTTTTTTTAAGGAAGAAAACCCCAGGCTCTCTCTCACATTAGCCTAACATTGCAGCTGTTAGATACCCTAGGATTGGTGAGAACTGTGATGAACTAGAGAATTCATTTGCCCAAGAGAGTGGCTGCTTCTCAACTCCTGTTGATTGTCATCATGTGAAAATATGGACAGATTTTAAATGCCATGTGGGCTGACGCTGCTGGGGCTACTCCAGACTCAGCCGTGGGGCCAGCTCAGCCTGCGAGCCACAGCTCAGCTCTGAGCTCAGGTCTGCGACGAGGAATCAGTCTCACCCCCGCATCAGTCTTTCCCTCCTGTGAGCACCATGTTTGGTTCTGGACATCGTGCTCTGAGGAGACCTGGGAGATACACGATGGAACATGAGTGGGACATGAGTGTTGTCTCTAAATATTCGAAAATGACAAAATTTATTTTTTTGTGGCCCTGTGAGGGTGACACTAGCTAATGAGTACTTATGACAACACAGATTTCATTTTAATATAAAATAGAACTTTCAACTCTCAGAGCTACCAGAAGGTGTGGTGGGCTGCCTGGAGGAGGGCTTAGTTACCTGACCCTGGAGGTTGGGGATGGGATGTCAAGCTTTGACTGGAACATAGCAGAAGGCAGTCAAGACCTAACTGGTCTGGGTTACCTGGATGGTCCCTTCCACCAGAGATCCTGTGGTTCAAGGAGCACTGTAACATAAATACCCACCAGAATAGAGGACACATGACATCATGGTCATTCTGTCATGGCGTTGTTTGCCTTAATTCAAACACTTTCATTAAAAGTCACAGGGCAGATCTAAATTTGGATCTTCGTTAGAAAGAGGACAGTGAGTGGCCCTGATAAGACCCTTCTAGTGAGCTTGATTATAACAAATACGTCCATTATCTGTAATAAATAATTTTTCTCATTCATCTTTCCTTGGTCATCAAAGGCAGAACTCAATTCAAGCGTGAAGAAGCAACAGTATGCACAAGGAGATATGTTCATGAATTGTTTGTAGTGGTGAAAAAAACCCTGGAACCAACCTCAATGTGCATCAACGGAAGAAAAGATAAATAACACCCACACAGCAGTTACAATGAAGGAACCAGAGCAACATACATCAACATAATGCATCAATCTTGAAAATAGAATGTTCATTGGAAAAAAGCAAATTGCAATATAATAAAGAGGTTAAAAACTCAGGCTTTGGAATGATAACATTTTAGAAATGGAGGACGGTTTAGCGGTTGCCACAGGTTAGGAATGGGCTGGGGGCATGGGCTGGAGCAGGTTGCAGGGGTAAGAGAGAAGGTGTGGTTTTAAAAGGGCACCTGCGGGCTCCTAGTGGTGGACATACAGATCATCTTGGCTGTGGTGGGGTCTATACAAACTTACACAAGGGCTAAAACTGTATAGAGTGTAACACACACACACACACACACACACACACAGATGAGTAAAAGCGAAACTGGGAAATGTGAATAAGGTCGGGGGATTGCATCAATGTCAGTATCCCGGGATCTCGTGACCTTGTACTACAGTTTTGCAAAATGTTGCCCCTGGGAAAAGTGTACAAGGGATTTCTCTGTTATCTCTTACCACTGCGTATACATCTACAGTTATCTCAATTTAAAAAAGAAGAAACATCACTTCAAATGTGGAAAACCTGGAAAATATTCTTGGTCTTCTATTAGATAGAAATTTTTAAAATTTTCAGTCTCACAGAAAAAACAAGGTGATTCTCATTAGTAAAATTACTTTTAAAGCCAAGGGAAAAAACCTAAGGCTTTGGAACCAGACTGCCTGGAATTGAATCCTGGCCCTCCCACTTATTATCTGTGGAACCTTGGACAAACTAGAAACTGAGCCTTAGTTTCTTTCTTAGTAAAACGGGATAACAGTAACAGGATAACAGTATACCCACATCATTGGGTTGTTGTGAGGATTCGCTGCCTCAACACACGTACACTGTTCTCAACAGTGCGGGCACATCTGAAGTACCCAGTAAACTGCTGGTTCTATTATATGAACATTACGACACCACTGATGTAAAGTCTGGAAATAGGTGACACTGGAATAGGGATCCATATGTGTACAGTAAAGAAATGCATGGAGGAGACAAATACAAATTCAGGCAGAATCACGTCTGATAACGGGGAAGGCGATGTCCCTGGGGAGGGGCACCCAGAGAGCATCGTTTGTCTGCATAGTGTGTTATTTTTCAAGTCCTGCAGCTCAAACATCACCTCCTCCGAGATGCTGCCCTTGACTGCTCTGCCCCAGGGAAGACCATCAGTCACCCCTTGGACAGTACCTTCATCCACCCCAGCACCCATTTTTCCATGGCTCTTTCCCACTAGAGCTCCCTGATGGCAAAGGACAGGGGCACTGCGCAATCAGTGGTCGACTATTGTGGAATGGGTATAATGCTTAGGAAACCATTCTGCAGGATGATGCAGTCCTGGGGCTGACTGGTTACCAGAGGTGTTGCATAGTCAGGAAGCAAGAGAGGACAACTAACACTCTGCAGCAAGTCTTTCGACGGATAATTAATTAAAATACTCATGATGCACCTAACATGTGCAAGGCACTGGTCTAGGCCCTGCTGTAAAAAGACAAACAGGAGAAGGGTACATACTCAAGAGACACATGGTCTAGGATAGGAAAGACTTCACATATGCTCTGTATCTGGTAAGAAAAATGACCAAAGAGGGTACCAACCAAATGCTGTGAGTGACTCCTGAGAGATTCCTTTTTTTTCCAAGTGAGAACAATGCAACACATTTTAGAGAACAGGAACAAAACTTTCAATTGAAATATATAGCTTTTAGTAATATTTTATATAAAGATATTTTCAATGGAAATATATAGCCTTTAACAAAAATTTATATTTCATTCTAATTTTAAAACACACCTAAAAGAGCACTTTATTTTGAGTATATATATTCTTACATAATGTATTCTTTTAAAAAGTCCCCTTGGGGCCGGCCCGGTGGCGCAAGCGGTTAAGTGTGCGCGCTCCGCTGCTGCAGCCCAGGGTTCGCCGGTTGGGATCCCGGGCGCGCACCTACGCACCACTTGGCAAGCCATGCTGTGGCGGCGTCCCATATAAAGTGGAGGAAGAGGGGCCTGGCCCCGTGGCTTAGCGGTTAAGTGCGCGCGCTCCGCTACTGGCGGCCGGGGTTCGGAGCCTGGGCGCGCACCGACGCGCCGCTTATCCGGCCATGCTGAGGCCGCATCCCACATACAGCAACTAGAAGGATGTGCAACTCTAACATACAACTATCTACTGGGGCTTTGGAGAAGAAAAAAAAAAAAAAAAAAGGAGGAGGATTGGCAATAGATGTTAGCTCAGAGCCAGTCTTCCTCAGCAAAAAGAGGAGGATTAGCACAGATGTTAGCTCAGGGCTGATCTTCCTCACAATAAATAAATAAATAAATAAATAAATAAATAAATAAATAAATAAATAAATAAATAAATAAATAAATAAAGTGGAGGAAGATGGGCATGGATGTTAGCCCACGGCCAGTCTTCTTCAGCAAAAAAGAGGAGGATTGGCAGATGTTAGCTCAGGGCCGATCTTCCTCTCACACATACACAAAAAATAAATAAAAAGTCCCCTCAGCAAATCTTATAATTGTACAGTATACAGTCATTCAGGCACTGAAAGGTAACATTCTCCTTCCTGACTTATAGTTGCTCCAAGATGCCATTTCCTAAATTTCACTCACATGAGACTCTGCTGTTAATGTTAGAGCTATGACTATCCAGCTACACCAAATTCAATTCCCCGACTGTTCTGCAGTGCAGAGGTTTTCAGGGTGAAGATGGTTCTCTGGCAGCTCAGGGAAGCATCACTGCGTGGGCGATCTCTGCCTCGTGAAGGATTAACTGCACATGATGCAGAAGCCACGCTGAATATCATGCAGTTCTGTCCCCGGAGGCCAGTCCTGAGCATTCCGATCCCACAGAGCTCACAGACAGGAGCCATATTCAGCATGACAGTCTAGGAAGACAGCCACGAACGCTCTTCCCCAGTGAGCATGAGAGCAGGATGCTGAGTAAGCCTTTCCTCATACTTTCAAGAGCTCTCTTAATAGAGCACTGTTAGGAAAGGTCACACATTTGTCTGTCTGCCTGTCCATCCATCAAATCCTTATGGTGAGTGTGCCCCATGTGAAAGTCATCGGATAGTTAGGAGGGATGCAAAGACCAACAGGACTCAGACTCTGCGCTAAGAAGCCAGTGATCCAGGAGAGGGGGCAGGCACACAAACTCAAATAAACACACAGAAGTGTTATGTGGCTGTGAGAGGTGTGTGCAGGCTCCTGTGGAGTCAACAGAAGGAAGCACCTGGTTCTACTTTGGGGTGGGTGTGGGTTAGGAGAGGCCTCAGAGAGGAGGTGAAGCTCAAGAGCTGTAGCAGTCCCAGAAGAGGGGACACAGCAAGCAAAGGCATGGAGGTGTACAATGGCCCAGCTTGGTGGGAACTGTGAGCAGTTCAGCATGGCTGCAGCAGGGCGAGAAGACACGGTCCAGAGATGTCGTGACGCTTTCTCTGTTTCCTGTAGTGAGCACAGCCATCAGTGCTCAAGTTGTTGCTAAACTTCCTAAATTAGCAAGCATAGGCACTCTTCTTGGTTTTATTCTGCTGGCTTTCAGAAAAGGTCTGAACTACCATCTCATTAGCAGTACAATTTCCCTATGCCCAGCAATATGCAAGGCGAGCCTGCCTTTAAAATCCATTATAGAATCTTACTCTCTGAAATTTTAATCCTCTGATATATCATCATTAAAATAGCACTACACTATCTCATAAAGAAAGCCTCAGAGATTGTTGATTTTGGCATGAATAATCAACAAATGCAGAAACAAATGGCTGGGCTGGATTCTGAATCCACAAATTAAAAGTCATCCCATCTCCATCTTATCCTTTACATTAACCAAGTTTAGCGTAAGCACCATTATGGGGTTCTCTTATTCTTTCATCAAGACTGAAATGATTATACCAGATTCACTGTGACTTGCAGTAATGTGAAAGCTTCTTAGCAGCTAGAATCTGTACAGGCAATGGAGTCCTGCCCTCCCTAATCCTCCCAGGCACCTTCATTACAGCGCCGCCACCACTGGTCCGAGCAACTTGGGAATGGCCTTCAGAAAGAGTTACCATCCATTTGTTTTCTCATTCACTTATTGAACACACACACACACAAACACAGTGAGCACCCACTCTGGGGTAGGCACTCTTCTGTGCATTGGAGATAGGTGGTGGACAGAACGATTTCCTGCCCTCAGCCCACATGCTGCTGGGAGGCAAAAGAACAAAGAAGTATCTGTATCTGTATCTATTTATATCTGTATCTATATCTAACATAGGACATTATATATATGACATTATCTCTCTCTCTCTCTTCCTCTCTCCCTCTTTCCATGATGCTCACCACTGGAACCCGGCTGCCAGGTTGTGAGGAAGCCCAGATCACTTGGAGAGGCCAATGCAGAGAGAAACCGAGGCTTCCTGCAAACAGCCAGCACCAACTCACCAGCCATAGGAGTGAGCCTCCTTGGAAATGGAGTCTCCAACCCTACTCTAGCCTTCGGATGACTGGCGCCAGCTAACACCTGACTGCAAGCTCGTGAGAGCCTCTGAGCCAGAACCGCCAAGCCGCTCCTGATTCCTGACCCACAGAAACTGTGGGAGATAACGAGTTGTTTTCAGGTCAGTAAGTGGCGTCTAAGAGCTAGACCATGTAAGGCCTTGTAGGTCATGGTAAGGATCTTGGATTTAATTCTAAGTATGATGGAAAGGCATTGGAGAGTTTTTAGTAAGGAATTGACATGCTCTGATTTACCAGTTACAGAAAATATTATTATAACCAGATAACTGCAGGAAACCCTCTTTGTCCCTGTTCCCCTCTTTATCTCATCTCTTCCATCCGTACTCGCTCCTCATGTCTCTCTCTCCCCCTTCCTTTCTCTGTTATTGTCCATTCCCTCCCTCCTGGGCCTGCCCAAGGCCTCACAGAGGAGCTGTGACTCTCTTAGCCAAACCACCCCTGTGGAGAGGATTGGAGAGGAACGTGGGTGGGCGGGGTGGAGGCAGGCCAGGCTTATCCAGCAGCCTCTGTCTGATGCACACTGAGGTTGGGAGACCAGAGATTTTTACATAAAGCACCAGGAAGAGACGCATTCACATAACTTGCTAGTGTGGGTGTAATTAGCAGGAGTATAACGCAAATAGCTAAATCTTTCCAAACTTGGGTTGTTAGTGAGGTATAAACGTAGGCTCCCTGAAGAAAAAGATGGCGCGAACACCGCATACCTAAGGTCTTTTATGTGACAGGCACAATGATCCAGTGACAGAAGTCTATTAACATCCTTACCTGGACTGTCATTAAAGTAATTCTCTCAACACATATTTTTCCAATCTTGGAAAAATGACCCACAAGTGTTGTAAACCAACTCCCTAACACTTAAGGAGACCCTTTAAAAATAACAAAGGGCCAAGGTCTGTGAATAAGATTAGGAATTACTTTTTAGTTAATCATGACTCTTCAAAACCTTTTTACTCCCTATTGTGTGTCTGCTGGAATTCTTCTCCTGGGAATTAAATTTGACCATCAAGAGCCTCATCCTTTAGTATTATTTATTTTTGACTATCATTGCTATTGGCAACATTTAATTTGTACTTAATCTCTATGGATTTAACTTTGAAGGGAAAGGAGACAGGGACTCTGCCTGACGCAGCACAGTCCATCTGTCAGGTCATCGCTCTTCAATGATATGAGCCCTTGATCTCAAAGTAGAAGTTCTGATGTAGGACAGAGGTCGCCACGATTCTGTAACACTCAGTTTAGCTGCTGCACCGGGCACTCAGACTATTACTTAGGCAGATTCCTCTTCAGCCCTCATTCTAGACTCCAGCCCTCATTCTCGACTCCAGATGCAGACAGTACTGGCTATAAATCTGAGTGTGGAGAGTCAGGGTTCAGCAGGTCACTTCACTTGATTGATGCACCGTATGAGCCCCATACCTCATTCCTGACACTGATGGAGAGAACCTATCATTTTACTATCTTTAGAGTTAAAAAAAAAAAAAAAAAAACTCGAAATCTAAACGAATTTTGAAAAATGCCTTGCGCAAAGCACTTTTATTTCATATTTATGAAATGTTTTATTAATGATAATAAGATGAGCTTTATTTTAGGTACTCTCACAGTATTTATCAGACTTAGAGTTCCAAGATGAGTCAAATTTTCAAATGCCCACTTTCTTCCAGGGTCCTGAGGGAAATCCCCTGCTTCTTCCTAGTCATTTCTTTTAAGGAGCCGAGTCCTTGTGGAGCGGGGGTGAGGGTGGGGGTCTCTGACTGATAGGAAGCAATGCACAGTGCACACTGACAGTAGAGATGCTTCAATTCAAATGCAGACAAGTTCATTCAACACTCGATTTGTAGCGCACACTTTGCACCCTTGGGGAGTGTCTGAGACACACAAGCTCAACTATAAAACTGATCAGAACATTCTTATGGATGTGAGGGGTCACAAATTATTACCCAAAGATAAAAACTACAAAATGTAAAGGAAATATTTATGGGCAAGGATGAATTTAGAAGGTCTGCTGTCTTAAAATTTTTAACAAAGGAAGTTGTCAATTTAATCAGCTATCCTCTCTAAAGACAGATGAATGGTCAACCTGAATTTTAAAAATTCATTACCTTAAAATTTAGCAATTGAAGTCCAGAGACTATCACAGAATTAATCTTTCTCTAGAAATCATTTTGACATCATTTTAAGAGTATTTATAACTCTCACAGAAGAGAAAGGATTAGATCTTACTTATACTCATGTGGCTTATTACTTTGAAGTCACAGTAAGTTATTTCATTAAGTCTAAATGCCATCAATTGTAATAAGCACCATTATTTTATGTTCCAGTAAGAAAGAAAAGCATTGCCATTTAAACTATGAAACAATGTTTTCTTATCACATTGATTGTAAGACATACCCTGATTGCAGAGATGATAAAATGTGAAAACATATGTGTGGTAGGCAGAATAATGGCCCTCACACATGTCCACATCCTGATCCCAGGACCCAAGAATACGTTAGGTTACCTGGCAAAAAGGAATTAAGGTTGCAGATGGAATTAAGATTGCTAATCTGCAGATGGGGAGATTATCCTGGATTATAATCACAATGTAATCACCAGGGTCCTTAAAGTGGAAGACAGAGGCAGGAGAGTCAGAAAAAGATGTGACTACATCAGAATGGTCAGAGAGAAGCTAGGTTGCTGGCTGTGAAGGTTGAGGAAGGGGCTATGAGTCAAGGAATGTGTGCGGCCTCCAGAAACTAGAAAGGGCAAGGAAGTGGATCCTTCCCTAGAGCCTCCAGAAGGGAATGCAGCTTTGCCAACACCTTGATTTTAGTCCAGAGAGACCTATATCAAACTTCTAACCTACAGAACTATAAAAGATACTAAATTTGTGTTAGTTCAAGCCACTAAGTTTATATGATTTGTTGTGGCAGGGATAGGAAGCTAATATAATGTTCATTTTAGAACCCATGAATACAATATAACTTGTACAAATTTGAAATTATAATATTTGTGTTTTACTAGATATATAAATTCATGAGAATTATTCAACTATTATTTATAAATAATCAGTTTTAGATAATCCTGAAAAGATTAATTATGCACTCCCCTGCCACAGGAGTGGCAGAGGATATACAAATTAGGATATATAAATTCACTTATGTCCAAAAACCACCTCACCACCCAACACTCCACTCATCTCTCTGATGTTTCATTTATTAGGTCTATTTATTACAGACATGGAAAAGCAAACCTTTACAATGGGACAGAAATTATGCCTATGCATTTATAATCCTTGATCTAGCTAAAAAATTAGAATATTCCAGTAGTAAAATCTCTCTAACCAGACCAGTAATTAGTTAACAGTCAGTGAATCTTTATCATACAATAAAATGAAAAACATTAATTGGCATTTATTTGGTTTTAAAATTTTAAAAACATCAAATTCTTTGTGTTAGCCCTCAGTCTAGCACACAAATACATTAATTCTACACAAATGCATAGTTTGCAACTGTTCTACCTACACCCAAAGCTGAATTTCTAAAAGCAAAACCAAATAAATGAACTCATGAAATAATCCCTAATGCCAGATATGCTACACTCTAGATCCCAGATCTCATCATCTCACATGTAAAACTTTGACATTAAAAAGATGGGTCCAGAATTTTTCAGGCAGTTTGGAAATGTCATCTCCCACATGCACAGCAAGCTATCCATCAGAGGATACAGCACCCTGAATACAAAACAGGTGACCCAGGCAGCTGGTCTGGACCAATAGCTCAGCAAACCATGAAAGAAAATTATTATTTTGTTATTCTTATGCCATTATCCTTCCTTCCAGTTTCACAGTTCCAGGATCTTAATGACAGCTGGTCCAAGATCCTGATTTTTCAGGCAAACGGTTTTTTCTTTTTATTTCTTTGTTTCCTCTGTCATTGCTGTCTTGTCATACATAATGCAATTTGCCCAAGCCCTTCCCTTATTCCCTTCAAATCCAAGGTCAGTGTTTCCAGCTTCTGAGATCAAGAAGCAAATATTTATTAGGGTGAAGTAGAGATTTTGGGCAATATCTTGTACCAGTTAATATTCATCTGGCATGGCTTGGCTCTGCCCATCAGATAAAAGAATGAAGTAAATGAACCCATCTCCCATTCATTAACAGAATCACTCCGGAGCCTTTTCCCTCTTGGAGCATTCATTGACAAGGCTCTTTGGGCAGCCAGCATAGGGCCTCCTACATATTATATCTTCATGGCCACTGATGCCGTGCTCTGTCTTCCGATTCTTATCTCATCATCCTAAAAGCCCACCGCCCTTGGACAGAAATTGCTGCTCACACCTTCAACAGGAAGCAGATGACCTGGGTGGCCTTGACAGCAAATGCCTGAGCTAACGAACTGTTATTTTACTATTATTATAGATTATTGGGAGTGCTGCTCTTTTTACAGAATTAAAATGTTTATGACTTCTAAAATAACACAAAGAAATTTACAAATATGTCTCTAGTTGTCTTCAAAAAGGTTATAATAGAAGTTATATTATTTCCTCTTATGGGTAAAGGGATCTGTTCTCTGGAAGGCATCATAATTAATATTAAAACTTGAGTTCCCTTATCTTTTATAGTAATAGTCTATCTGCTAAAATAAAATACACTAAATTTAAAATACTGCTTTGTCATATTTGAAATTTTTTCTTAGATTTTTTTCATCTTTAAAATCTGCTTGTCAGCTGTTCATTTGTGACCCACTAAAAATATGACAGACATGGGCAGAACAGCAATGTCCATCAGCAATTTTCAGGAGGTATGAAAATCATGTTTTATTTTTGTTATAAAATCAAAATCATGGTCTCATAATCTTAATTTATTCATCCTTCTTCTAGTAACGTAGTCTATTGACCAAAAAAATAGGCCAAGCTTATAAAATCCATAAATTAAAAAAATTCTTTTGAGACTAAAACATTTGTACAAGGCTAAACCATCTCTTTGGAATTCAAGTAAGAAAGAAGAGGTAAGTGGAAAAGATGTGTGCAGGGCCAAGTTGATATACAAGTTTACCCAGTAAAGATCAATTAAAGATAATTTACTCAAAGGAGAGGACTTTGGGTCCTGATTCCAAGCCAATTTATTCTGATTTTAAATTAAATTCTAACAACCTTGATTATTTAGTTTCTAAGTCTACAATTCATTGAAAGTAAAGCTTCTATACACAGATTACAGCAAGAGGCGACGGCTGACAGCCTATCAGTAAAGAGACTGAAAAACAAGAGAAAATAAGGAAAAGCCCCACGGTAATTTGGGGCCTAGACTAGCACCTTCCACGTTCTGCAGTAGGCTGAGGGCTTCCCCACATTACAGCACAACATAGTCACGCCCTGGAACTCAGAGCTGAGACCGAGTCTCATCCAGACAGAACTCCTGCTTCTCTGAGTGCCCTCGAGCTAGTTACTCAGGTGCCGCCTCACATCCACAGAATGGGAATTTATTTCTGCCTTGCCCAAGCGATCAATGTTATTGGTTGGGAAGGCCAAATGAGATCACACATGTATTAGCTAGGTTATTGATTCTCCACCAGAATAAAAGACTGCATTTCTCAGCCTCTCTTGCAGGCAGGTGTGGCCCTAGAACTAACTTCTGGCCACGGGGACGTGGGGGGAAGTCACACGTGCACCCTTCAGGACATGCCCTCCCTTTGTCTCTTCCCATTGTGGTGGTGAGAGGGGAGGTGTGGCGGGAGCCATCCTGGGACGTGAGGATGATGGCAGAAAGACCCAGGGAGCCTAGATTCCTGACGACTGCTTCAGCAGAACAGACACACTCAGCTCAGACTTTTATGTAAAAGAAATAAATTTCTATCCTGTTTAAGCCCCTTCAACTCAGCTGCATGTGGTGCGTCTCTATCACACTAATTCTGTATAAGTGCCGTGAAAATTCTGGATGGGATTTGTTACGAGATGTTTGAAGAACAAGAAAAATATTGCTGATCCTTAAGCTTAAGAATTATATTCTCAGCTCTCCACATACAAATAAGACTTCTCATGTGATGATCTGCATTTTTCTTCAGAGACTGTGGTAGGAATCAAGGATTTTGGAACCCTTGGGCTGACTACACAGTTCTCCACGTCTCTAGGGCAGGTCAGAGTGCGGTTGTAAAGGAAGAACTGATGAAATGAAGACAGTCAGCCAGGCCTAGGTCCAGCCTCGTATCAGCACAAACACCACCTCCTCCCCATCATAGCTCTTGGGAAATAACTCTTTCCTCCAAGGAGGGAACCAGTGGAGCACAGAAGATCAAAGAGCAGAGGAAGGGCAGAGATTTTTCATTTCCCCTGAACACCACTTCTACAACTCTGCCTCACGTTCCCATGGTTACCAGATGACTTCTGAATTAATTTCTACAGAAACAGCAATTGTGGAAGCCGACAAGCATAGCATTTACCCAGGGGCCTTCATTAACAATAGGAAATACAGGCCATCTGCTAAACATGCACAAAATGAGGCAGTCTTTTCTTTTAACATTTACTTTTAGTTGTTCACCAATATTCAAACTGGAGGCATAGTACTGGGGGCACAATGAAAAGAATGGGGAAAAGTACAGCCTACTATGGAGTTCAATATTCCTCTACCACAGCTTTGGACACCTAACCACTGGCGTAGCTTCTTTAGAATGCTGGTTACCAGCAAGGCCCTAAAACCAGGTTCCAAATAATGCATGAAGTGGAAAACATGGAATAAACTCTGTAAAAGAAATGCTTTGTCTCAATTTTAAGATTTTTATGGATCTTTCACTGGAAAATAATTCCATCAAACTGGAATACACAGATGAATTACCTCCTGCCTGGAACACTTCAGAATTTATAATGCGGTTTCTAGCTTTCTCTGTCTTTCTTCTATAAACCAAACTGCACTTGGCTATTAGGATAATATTTCAGAAACAGCACTTTCTTCATATTATTTACCTGTCAAGAATCTAAATATTATTCTTTTGTTTGGTCAGTTCTCACTCCCTTAGACCACCTTTCAAAGTCCTGTATCTGCCCATCGTCCCATTACCATCCACCTGAACTCTGTACTCCTCAGTGCTTCTTAGGTCATAACATTCTCTGCATATATCATCCTTTCCTTATTTTTACAGAACCATACAGTATGTGTCCTTTTGTGTCAGCTGCTTTTACTCAAAGTTTTTGAGATGCACTCACATTGTTACACGTATCACAAGTTTATTCCTTTGTATTGCTGAGTAGTATTCCATTATGTGGATATTCCACAATTTGTTTATCCACACTCCTGTTCATAGACATTCAGGCTGTTTCCAGTTTTAGGCTATTTTGAATATGACTACTGTGAACATTCTTTTACAAGTCTTTTATGGACATGTTTTCATTTCTCTTGGGGAAATACCTAAGAGCGGTACTGTTGATTCACAGTGTAGATAGATGTTTAATTTTATAAGAAACTGTCAGTTTTCCAAAAATCATTTTACTCTCCCACTAGCAATGTATGAAAGTTCTAGTTGCTTCATATCCTTGCTAATATTTGGTATTGTCAGTCTTTTTAATTGTATAAAATATAAAATATAATTATAATGTATAATATATAAAATGGTATCTTCTTGGGGTTCTGATTCACATTTACTTGGTGATTAATGATGCTGAGCACCTTTTCACGTGCTTAATGGCCATCCTTTATTTTCTTCTGTAGTGTCTGTTCAAATCTTTTGTCATTTTTAAATTGGATTGCTTTGTATTGCAGGAATATAGACAAAAGATTCAAGTTCCTTGATACATGTTTTAGTTTTTCCTAGTCTGTGTCTTGATGCCTTGTGATTTGTAGAAAATTTTAAAATTTTGATGAAGTTAATTTATATATTTTTTCTTTTATGGTTAGCACTTTTTGTGCTCCAAGAAATTTTTGCTCTTTCTAAACTGAAAATATATTCTCCAGTGTTTTCTTCTAGAAGTTTTATGGTTCCAAGCTATATTTTCAGGTCTATGATCCAATTCAAATTACTGTTTGTGTATAGACTGATGTAGGACTTGAGGCTCGTTTTTAAAAAATTAATTAACTAATTAATTAATTTATGCACACATATCCAGTTGTTTTAGCATCATTTATCCTACTTGGGTTCTGTCAGCTTTTTGGATCCATGAAGTAATTCTTCAACTTTGGAAAATTCATAGGCATCACCTCTCAGAAAGTTCTTCTGTTCCTCCCCTTCCCCACTATTTTGGGACTCCAGTGATATGTATGTTAGGCCACATAATATTATCCCACAAATTTCAGACCTTCTGTTCTGTTTTTGTTTGTTTTCACTTTTTTTCCTCGTAAGTGTTTCAGTTTAGATGATTTCTTCTTCAAGTTCACTGATTCTCTCCTCTGCTACGTCCAGTCTGTTATTAAGCCCAATTAATAAATTCTTCATTTATGACATAGTACTTTTCATTTCCAGTATTTACATTGGTTCCTTTTTATGGTTTTCCTCTCTCTGGTGAAATCACTCATCTGTTTATGCATGTTATCCACCTTTTCGACTAAATCCTTTAATATGCTTACCATACTTATTTTGAAATCCCTGTCTGATAACACCAACATCTGGACCATCTTTGGGTCTGCTATATTGACTGTTTCTGGTCTTGACCACGGGTCATAGTTTCTGGATTCGTCACATTTCACTTTTTTGTTGTTGTTGTTGAGGAAGATTCACCCTGAGCTAACATCTGTGCCAATCTTCCTCTAATGGGTCACCACCACAGCATGGCCACTGACAAGTGGTATAGGTCCACGCCAGGGAACCAAACCCACGAACCTGGGCCGGTGAAGCAGAGTGCGCTGAACTTAACCACTAGGCCACAAGGCCGGCCCTCTCATAGTTTTCTGTGTGTGTGTGTGAGGAGATCAGCCCTGTGCTAACGTCTGCCGATCCTCCTCTTTTTTTTGCTGAGGAAGACTGGCCCTGGGCTAACATCTGTGCTCATCTTCCTGCACTTTATATGGGACGCCACCACAGCATGGCTTGCCAAGCAGTGCGTCGGTGCGCGCCAGGGATCCGAACCTGCAAACCCCGGGCGGCCGCAGCAGGGTGCACGCACTTAACCGCGTGCGCCACTGGGCCAGCCCCCCACCCCCACACTTTCTGATTGTATGCCAGACATCACACTGAAAAGAATAACTGAAGTGCCAGTTTTGCCAACAGTGGAGTGGTTTTTATTAGAATAACCTTCATACAAGTATCAATTATAAACCCTGCGTAAAATATATATTTAAAAAATATCTGAAGGCACTGGAGAGCAACCAAAAGCAGGCATAAACTGGAAGGAATCAGATGTAGATCTATGTTTGTCCTGACATGAGTACAGCCATGTTTGGCCGCTCCAATGACCTATAGCCACCAGCACACAATGAAATACAAAGCTGCTTTCTGTGTGGTGGGAACTGGCCTTTTCCCGGGAACTGGCCTTTCTCCCACGGAGGGAGTTGCAAGTTGTAACAGTTCAAGGCTCTTGGAGCGTCGTAGCACGGGATGGACTGGCCATCTGTGCCGGGCTAAAACGATAACCAAAGAAAACAATGCACGTACACAACTACTGGGCTGGGACATTAGCCAAGGGGCTCAGTGCACGTACGCCACTGATAACTGTTTTGTGCATGGGAACACTAGATGCTTGCTCTGTAAACTCTGTAACTGCTTATATAAACTGCTGGAAGCTGAGACCTGGTGAGAGTTCCACCTGTGGAAGGGACACCTTGCCCAGGACGTGTGATCCTTGCCCAGCCGCGTCGATTGACAGGGCTCTCCCGGCAGTGGGGCGTGGATATTGTAACTGATTTGATGTGAGTAATTGATTTACTGTGAAGTAACTGATTTGATGTGTTCTCTTTTCGGTCAACCTGGTGTTTCTCTTTCCGGTTGATTTGTGTCACTTCCCTTCAGTTGATCTGGTGTTTCCCTTTCCGATCGATTTGATGTTTTTCCCTCTTATTATATGACCTATTCGGATCTGCTGCTATCTCAGCCGATGTGGATGTTTTCCCTTTCCAGTCGAGCTGGTGTTTTTTCCCTCTTATTATTTGACCTATTCGGATCTGTTTGCGGACTATCGCCTTTACTATCCTCTATATAATAAAATATACCTTCAGTCCATTTGTTTGGAGTGGAAAGTGTCTTTTACATCTCCGATCGAATCCCCGAACCTCTCATAACAATGTTATAGGGATTTTCCTTCGGGGCAAGGGCAGCTAGAAAAAGCTGAGGTCTTACTAGCCTGTGTTTAGGGAAGACAAAGTTCATACCTACAAGAGTGGCTGGAAATTGAGAGGGTAATCTTACAAAGGAGAGGGCTACAGAGAGCAGACCCCTGAAATCTGCATTTAAATGGCCCCTGAACTGCTTGGCTAATCCCTGAACTGTGGAAGCATGGGAGAGACTCTGGAGAGCTCAGGGAGCCTAGTCACAGCTGTGAGGGTGAGACACGTTGAGCACAGGCATCTACACCTGCCCAGGAAGAGGAACCCGAGTTTGAGTCCTGCAATATGGAGTAGGTGGTAAACATCTTGGAACATTAAGTGTCTACAAGATCAAAGTGATCCCCTAGTAATTTATATGTGTACCAGGAAAAAACTCTCTTCAGAGAAATAACAGGAACCAGAATTTTTAAAATGTATCATCTACAATGTCCAGTATATAATAAAACATTATGAGACATGGAGAAATAAGAAATGAGATCCATGGTTGAAAAAAAAAGGAATAAAAATCCGTCAATAGAATCAAAGATAACCCAGATGTTGGATTAGCAGAGAAAGACCTCAGAAACAACTATTATGAATACATTCAATGACTTAAAGAAAAAGATGGTCATTATGTATGAATACATGGGGAATTTCAACAAAGAAATGGAAGCTATAAAAAAGAACCGAATGGAGATACTAGAACAGAAAAGTACAATATCTGTAATAAATATCAATTTAATGGGCTTAACAGTATACTGAAATGGGCACAATAAATGTTCTGAAAAGAGATCAATAGCAATTATTCAATCTGAAGAAAAGAGGGGAAAAAAGATTAAAAAATGAGCAGAGCTTCAGTGGCCTGCAAAAAAATATCAAGCAGCCTAAAATATATTTAATTAAAGCAGAATAAAAAGAGGGGCTCAAGAATAATGCAGAAAAACTATATGATGAGATAGTGGTCAAAAATTTCCAAAATTTGGTTTTAAAAAAACTAAAAAATTATAAATCCAAGAAGTTCAGTGAACTCCAAGCAAGATAAATCAAAAAACAAACAAATAAATGAACCATACACACACCTAGACACATGATAGTCAAACTCCTAAAAATGAAAGATAAAGAGAAAATCATGAAATTCGCCAGAAAAAGATACATTACAGGGGGCTGGCCCAGTGGCGCAAGCGGTTAAGTGCTCGCGCTCCGCTGCAGTGGCCTGAGGTTCACCGGTTCGGATCCCGGGCGCACACTGACACACTGCTTGGCAAGCCATGCTGGGCGGTGTCCCATATAAAGTGCAGGAAGATGGGCACAGATGTTAGCCCAGGGCCAGTCTTCCTCAGCAAAAAGAGGAGGATTGGCAGATATTGGCACAGGGCTGAACTCCTCACACACACACACACACAAAAAGACACATTACATCGAGGGGATGACAATACGAGTAATAGCCAACTTCTCATCAGAAACAAGGAAGGAAAGATGATAACGGAACACGATTTTTAAAGTGCTAAAAAACAAAGAAGTCAGAATTTTACATCCAATGGGAATAACTTTCAAAACTTAGGGCAAAATAAAGACATTTTCAGATAAACAGAAGCCAAGAGAATTTGTCTCCAGTAGACTTGCTCTACAGGAAATGTTATAAAAACTTTTTAGGGTGAAGTGGAATGATATCAGATTGCAATTTGAATCTGCAGAAAGGAATAAAAAGCACCTGAAATGGGGTAAACATATATGTGTAACATATAAAAGACTATATACTTTCCCCTTTGATTTACTTAAAACGTGTATGACTGTTAAAGGCAAAAATTATAACACCGTATTGTGGGGTTTACACATATATAGATGTAACGTATATGATAACAGCAAAAAGTAAAAGGTGGGGAACTGAACTGTACTGTTCCAAGGGTCTATATTTTATGTGAATGCTAGCTCTAAGCAGACTGTGATCAACTAAGGATGCATATTAGATTCCCTAGAGTGGCCACTAAAAATAATGCTAAGAAGGTTAGCTAAAAACCAAATATAGCAATTGTAATTAAATACTAAAAAATATCTGATAACCCCAAACAAAGGCGGGAAAGAAAAATAGAAACCAACTAACCAGTGAAGCAACCAACAACAAGCAGATGGGACAAACAGGAAAACAGCAGAGCTAAATCCAACCTTATCAAGAGTAGTCTACCCCAATTAAAAGGCAGAGATTGACAGAATGAATAAATAAATCCCAACTATAAGCTGTCTGCAACAGATGTACTTTAAACATTTGTATTTTAAAGATACAAAAATTAAAAGAAAACGGACAGAAAAAGAAAGAAAATAATAAAGAGCAGAAATCAATGACATTGTAAACAAATAATACAGAAAATTTAAAAAGTCATTAGTTGGTTCTTTGCAAAATACTGATCAAGAAACAGAGACAGAAAAGACACAAATTACTGACAACAGGAGTGGAAGAGAGGCTATCACAACAAACCCTACAGACATTAAAAGGATAATAAGGGAATATTATGAATAGCTTGACGACAGCGAATTCACATGTGTTAGATGAGCTCCGCTCAGGCATGAGTTACAGTGCTGCTGGCTGTGAGCTCAATGACAATGAATAAATTCACAGTATATATTAAATAAGGTGTCTATAAACAGATAACACACATAAAACAAGGTTATATACTGACTGGTTGACAAAATATGACCAGAGGCTCACAGGAACGTAACTCTGTATTCCTCATAGGAACGTAACTCTGTATTCCTCATAGGAGGATGGTTCAGTATTTGCTAATTCAGTGTTCCTGGTGACTCGACAGAACATAACTACCTCGAATGATGAAAACTGACTATATGTCAGTTCTTTTCAAAAGTGGACAAACTAAAGATTGACTGAAGGCCACATGTCACCTGAAAAATGGGACAGTGCATTTCTTTCTGAAGGTGAAAACTGTTGCTGTTGCTCCTGTGGACTGAATATGCAAAGCCTGCTTGTATCCTCTGGTCCCTACAGGCATCTGACCCACAGTCCCAGGCTTCTTTGTTTTTGGTGGAGATGGAAGGTGTCCAGAACCAGCATAGAAAACGACAAGTGAGAGATTCAGACAACAGGGACTGTCATACAAGATAATGTAAGATAACAAGATAGTGTAAGTAATCTTGGAAAATTAATACATTTATGCTTTGGGGCTGATGGGGAAGATGGAATAAGACTCATATCACCTAAGAGAAAGTGATGGCAAGTAGATACCATCTTAAATGCCAAATCTGATAGGTTGGTACCAGTCACTCAGTGTGCAGTGTTGAGAATTCTGAGCTGCCTTTGGGCTACACCTGGGCCCACTGGGAAAGTGCCACAGTTGGCCATGCTGGTTGCCGTGGGCCCTAGGAGAGAGGAGTGGCAAGGTGCTGTGTATTTGCCAGTCCTGGTCTCAGCAAGGTGAGGGGCACCACGATGGGACAGCACAGCAACCAGGGGAGCAGGATGCACGGACGGAAATGGTCCCTTATTCCCAGTTTTGCTCCGGGCTGCCCAGGCTGCGTGGAGAGAGAAGGCATACGTGGCAGGACTGGGTGGACCTGGGCTTCAGGGGAAATAGGCCTGGAGCTTCAGGAGGTTCCGGGAATGTCTCCAACTCTTTCTGGAATATTTCAGGAAACTTCTTTCTTCTTCTCCATGGGGAGACTTAGCTCTCACTCCTGAAATAGTAGTCTTCATACTGTATCTTATTTTATTACATGAGAAAAATTACTGAAGGAGGGTAAAGCAATTAGGCTTCTATGAAAAACCTGTCTGTATATTTGACCCACATCCAGCCATCCAAGGAAAGTTCCTTAACCTCTGAAATAGTGAACTATTCTTTAAAATTTTCTATTTTCTTGCCATAGAATCAGTTATGGATTAAGAGATTACACTACTATATCTAAATAAGGATTTCTAAAAATGAGACAGCTCACACAATACATATGAGGAATTCAATTTGTCATGGACAAGGTTTAAAAAAAAGACAGATAAGGGACAAAGTCTTTCTATTGAGATAATGGAAAGGAAAAAGAAGGTTTACCTCTGGAAACTGAAAATTCATATTTAATATGAAATCAAATTACATTTTTAAGGTTATTAAGGTTTCAATTCATTTTTTTCTTACAGATTGTTCAAAAAGCTCTTACTTTAAGAAAGAATTGTTCTCTTTTGAAAATGTATTTGCATTTGCACTGTTTGCTCTTAAAAAACCTTTCTCCCTAAATTGCTTTACACTATCTCTCAGTGACGCTATGAAATACGCACAAAATCTGATCAAGACTCGACAGAGAGCGGTGTGCAGTGTAGGAGAAGCTCCACTCTGAGAAAAAATTACAAGAGAAAGCAGAGGCGGCAAGTCATTTCTAATTAGTACCTCTGGCCCACAAGGAAAAAGCAGCTTATTTCAGAATTAGGTTTTTTTAGTATTTATGGATAAAAAAGAAATTTAAAAGACAAGTGAGTAAGAAGAAGGCAGACAACCCAATAAAGAGTGGGCAAATGACTTAGCAGACTCCACACAAAAAAGGATATTTAGATGACCGGACAACATATGAAAACGTGCTTAGCCGCTGGTTATCACAACACTATGATACCACCATACACCCACTGGGACTGCTAAAATGAAAACACAAACCATGGCAAGTGTTGGCGAGAGTGAGGAGCAGCGCTGGGGGGACTGTCCCACAGCACCACCATTCGGTCCCGCTGTCTGGCAGCATGCACTGACACTGCGCCTTTGCGCACCCCATCACCAGCAACCCCTCTGGGAAACAGCCAGCAAGATGCTTACCTGTGTGGCCCAAAGGACATGTACGATAATGTTTATAGCTGCACTACTCATAAGAGCCAAAACCGGGCAGCTGCCCAAATGCCCAAAAGTGGCAGAATGGATAAATTGTGGAATATTCCTAAAATGGAATACTATAAAACAATGAGAATGAACAATATAAAACTACACGCAGCAATATGAATGAATCCAACAACCATAAAGATGAGCAAAAGAAGCCATGTATAAGAGTGCATGCTGTGTGAGTACATTCACATGAAGTACAAAACCAGGCAAAATGGGGGGACAGCCCTGTGGTGTAGTGGTTAAGTTTACACGCTCCGCTTCAGCGGCCCAGGGTTCGTGGGTTCAGATCCCAGGCATGGACCTATACACTGCTCATCAAACCATGCTGTGGCAGGCATCCCACACATAAAGTAGAGGAAGATGGGCACAGATGTTAGCTCAGGGACAATCTTCCTCAGCAAAAAGAGGATTGGCAGTGGATGTTAGCTCAGGGTTGATCTTCCTCACCAAAGAAAACAGGCAAAATGTATGTGCTGTTATAAGTCAGGATACTGGTTACTCTTGGCAGGGGCAGGTCGAGATACTGGTTACCCTTGGGAGGGGCGGTTTGGGATACTGGTTACCCTTGGCAGGGGCGGGTCAGGATACTAGTTATCCTTGGCAGGAGTGAGTTGGGATACTGGTTACCCTTGGCAGGGGTGGGTCAGGATACTAGTTATCCTTGGCAGGAGTGAGTTGGGATATCGGTTACCCTTGGCAGGGGCAGGTCAGAATACTGGTTATCCTTGGCAGGAGTGAGTTGGCATACTGGTTACCCTTGGCAGGGGCGGGTCAGGATACTAGTTATCCTTGGCAGGATTGAGTTGGGATACTGGTTACCCTCGGCAGGGGTGGGTCAGAATACTGGTTACCCTTGGCAGGAGTGAGTTGGGATACTGGTTACCCTTGGCAGGAGCGGGTCAGGATACTGGTTACCCTAGGCAGGGGCGGGTTGGGATACTGGTTATCCTTGGCAGGGCGGATGGGACCGTCGACTGGGAGGGAGCACAAGCAGGGCTTCCGGGGGCTGACAATATTCTCTTTCTTGATTTAGTGCTAATTACACAGGTGTCATCAGTTTGTGAAAATTCATTGAGCTGTAAATTCATGATTTCTACACCAAAAATTTCTGTAACGTATCTTTCCTTTTTTTTCTTTTTTTGCAGCTGCAGGCTTAAATAATTTTAGAAATTATCTTGGAAAACTTGCAATCTGGCAGTTCCTCCCATCTGACATAAAGCAAAAGAGCTGACGAGTGGTGCTGTGCGGGGCCTGCCTTGTCCTGAGTCCTCCCAGCTCCAAGGTCAGTGCCCTCGTGCTGGGGTAGCCGAAGTCAGCCACGGCAAATGCCACAAATCAGGCCTTCACGTATTTACCAGTAACCACCGAATAACAGCAATGACAACAACGACAAAACCCACACATCTGTCTCTTCTGCATAAATAACAATCACTTGAGATGGAAGGATTTGGCATCTGAAATGAACACGACATGGCTCCTCCTAGAAGTTCAGCACGGAATTGTGGCTCTTGCCCAGGGAGAAGGAGCTCCAGGCCAGGTTCACATCCCACCTCAGTCTTCACAATCCCTGGGACGAGGGTGAGAAGGCCTAGGCACACTCACCCATTTGTTCTCACCTTTTATCTCTCTCAATCAAAAGTTACCTCTCACTTTAGGAAGTAAATAGACAAAAACAGCTTTTTTATTCTTTCTGGGCCACCCTTTCCAGCCCGCTCTTTTCTTTCCCTGCAAGGAAATGACAAGTGTCATCTGTAGACACGAGTCATTACAGATGTGCCCACGGCTTCTACCACCCAGGATGGGGAAGCAGAGCTCCAAGCTGGGCAGCATGTGCTCCCCCTTCCCAATTAGCTGCCTCTGCTCACTCCACCTGTGCTGTCAGCCGCTCTCTCACCCAGCTGGAGCCCCTGGGCCACTGCCAATGCCGCTTAAAATGAGGGGAACGGAAGATGCTGCAGCTACCTGGCCCATCTTCCTTTGATCCCCAAATGTTGAAGCCCCAACAGAAAAACTTGAAATAGGAGGAAAATTAAAGCATTTCTTCACAAAGGCACCAGCAGCAGATAGCAGACAGTTTTATCCAAGAGACTCTTGTCAGGAGCTGAGCCAGAGAAACATCAGTCAATCCAGATCCCAATTAAATGTGCCTCTGACTGGGCCCTTGGCTCTCATCTAATACTACATCCTTCTTTACATGAGAGGCTGGGGGTCCAGAGGAGTCAAGCAGGTTGCCCAAGAGGTGGACACAGATCAGAACAGGAGCCTCTAACTCTGCATCTCCTGCTTTTTCTATTAGACTTGGCTGCCACTACTCTCAATTCCTTGATGGACTCCCACCCCCACTCTTACTCCAAGTTAATGTTTCTGAAATTGAGATGTACCTTACAATTTTTTTCTTGTTTATTTTTTTTCTAGAAAAAAAATTTAAAGCCTTTTATTAACTTGTTGGTGTCCTGGAATCTAGGCAATGTGCATTTACAACAGATATTTACTTTTGAAAAATATACATACACCAAAGATTTCTTTATACTGAAAGTGTCTCTAGTACATTTAAAATGGGATTTGGTGTATATGAGGTTTTCAGGAGCACATGCCCAATTGGGGCTGCATTTTGGAAGCACACCTTAGCAGCTTGCTGCCTGTCAATCTTTTTTCCATTTTTGCTGCCCTCCTTGAAGTCATGGCCTGAACGAATTCCTTGCAAGCACTCTGAGGTGAGTGAGAGTCAGGAAGCCCTGGAGGCGCAGGCTCTGAGGAAGAACAAGGGGCGACGAACATGGCAGAGTTGCCCTAACACTCAGGACTTCTGGGGAAGGGGTCCGATCTACCTGAATTTCTGACTGCTCTCGGCCAACTCTGACTCACCCAATGTGATGGTTAATTTCATGTGTCAACCTGACTGGGTCACAGAGTACCCAGACACTCAGCTAAACACTATTTCTGGGTGTGTCTGCGAGGATGTTTCTGGATGAGATTAGCATTTGAATCGGTAGACTGGTTTTTTTTTTTTTATAATTTTATTTATTTATTTTTTCCCCCAAAGCCCCAGTAGATAGTTGTATGTCATAGCTGCACATCCTTCTAGTTGCTGTATGTGGGACATGGCCTCAGCATGGCCAGAGAAGCGGTGCGTCGGTGCGCGCCTGGGATCCGAACCCGGGCCGTCAGTAGCGGAGCGCGCACTTAACCGCTAAGCCACGGGGTAGACTGAGTAAAGCAGATTGCTCTGCCCAGTGTGGGCTGGCACCACCCAATCCACTGAGGGCCTAAACAGAACAAAAAAGAGGAGGCATGCTCTCTGCTCGACTGCTGAGCTAGGACACTGGTCTTCTCCTGCCCTCGGACTGGGAATGCCACCATTGGCTCCCCGGTCCTCGGGCCTTCAGGCTCAGACTGAACCACACCACCGTCTCGCCTGGGTCTCCAGCCTGCAGGTGGCAGAACACGGAACCAGCCGTAAGAGTTTCGGCAGCCCCTTCCATACTCCGTACAGCCCTCACCTGTGTGGATGCACAACCATAATAAAACACTTGGATTTACCACAAAAGACTTTCTCACATACTCATTCTCTCATTCCGTCCTTGTCACCGCCCTGGGTCTAGGCACAGATTACCAGCCCCAGTTAGCAGGTGACACCAGCTCACATTAACCAGGCACTGATTCTGGCCAGGCTCTGTGTCTGCCATGCCTTTCACCCTCACCACAATCCCTGAAGGCTGGTCTGATTATCATCTCCATTTTTCACATGAGAAACCGAGGCACAGGGAGGTGAAAGGACTTATCCATGTTCACACAGCTAAGCGGTGGAAAAGGCAGGGGTTAAACCCAGGCAGTCTGCTTCAATGCCCAGGCTCTTCACCCCTCCGTGGTGTTGCCCGAATATCAGCAGACCCAGGAACAGAACCCAGCTTTTGCGGCTCCTACACCAGCAAGCTGCATGACACCACGCAGGCAGTGTCCCCTATGCTTTATCCTCAGCTGGGCTCTAGTCCTTTGGCCCCAACTCTCATTTTAGTGCTTGCTATAAAATGGCTTAACCAGAGACTAGTTTTTGTATTTCTGCCATGCTCATTCTATTTCCTGTATCTCCTGACTATTGAGTGTTTTATGGCGAGGAAGACCAGCCCTAAGCTAACATTCTGTGGCCAATTCTCCTCTTTTTGCTGAGGAAGATTGGCCCTGAGCTAACAGCTGTGCCCATCTTCCTCTATTTTATGTGGGACGCTGCCACAGCATGGCTTATAGCAGTCCACAGGTCCGAGCCTGGGATCTGAACCTGTGACCCCTGGGCTGCTGAAGCGGAGTGTGCGAACCTAACCACTGCGCCACTGGGTGGGCCCCTTTCTCCTGACTATTTTATTGTCTGTTAACTCGAATTCCTGCTGTGCTTCTCAGATTCTGCTGGCTTTTTCCCCCCAGTTTTATTGAGATATAATTAACATACATGACTGTATGAGTTTCAGGTATACAGCATGAAGGTTTGACTTACCTATTGTGAAATGATTACCACAATAAGTTTAGTTAACATCCATCATCTCATATAGATACAATAAAAAGAAATGGAAAAAAAAACCCTTTTTCCTAGCTTATATATGGTGTCAAAACGTTTGTCATCATTTGCTCTCAGCCAATAAGAGACATTAATGTGGCAACTTCACGACGGCATGCATGATCAACTGCTTTCAGGAGCATGGAGGAAGGAGTCTCATGTTTCCTGTAGGTGACATGGTGACCTTGATAGGGTGTTTTAAGGTTGGAGTAAGGTGATCATGAGCTGTCAACTTAAGTTCTGGCCCTCAGTCTCAGTGTCAACAAGCATGAAGCCTTCCTAACCCAATTCTAATGACCCTGACTGTTCAATCAAAGAAATAGTTCATGGTGGAAAAGACACTGATAGGAAATCACATCTCGTAGGACAGTTCACATGGCAAATCGAGTTCTAGCAACAGCTGTTTCTGTGACCTTGGTTTTAATATATTACAAGAACCAGTTCTTCTCAGAGGTGCTTGGGAATTAAAATGGCCACACACCATTATCTGTGTAACCATTATCCAGTTGTCTTTTGGGGCATATAAAAGTGCTTTGCTACGCCATCAGTATCCTGAAGCTTTTTTTTTTTTCATGAGGAAGACTGGCCCTGAGCTAACATCCATTGCCAATCCTCCTCTTTTTGCTGAGGAAGACTGGCCCTGGGCTAACATCTGTGCCCATCTTCCTCTACTTTATATGGGATGCCACCACAGATTGGCTTGACAAGCAGTGCGTCGGTCTGCACCCAGGATCTGAACCTGCGAACCCTGGGCCACCAAAGCGGAGTGCACGCACTAACCGCTACGCCCCGGGCTGCCGGTCAGTATCAGGAACCTTCATCAGCAGCAGTGAAGGCCTCCCTCAGCCCACACCAGGCCTTGAGGCTGTTCCAGCGAGCATGGAGTTCTGAATACAGATCATCTCAAGTCCCTAACACGGCTGGGAAGATTAAAGAGCAGTAGGACAGAAGGAATGTAGTGGGTTTAGTATACCACTGATAAATATGATTTAATCCCTGAAAAAAATCAGAAGATGTGAACAAACACTAAGTGAAATTAATTTTCAAATGATTATTTATGCAAATTTTATACCAATCCCTTCAGATATACTAATTAAAGAATTGCTCTAAAAACACTGGTTTAGTTTTTGATGGCTGTATCTCATAATAATAACCTTTTGTACATACTTTTAGAAAACTTACTAATTGACCATAACCCAAAAGCCATCATAACATGCAAATTAATAACGTAAATGATAGATTGATGACTTTGTTCTCATAAAACTAAGTAGAAGCCTTAAGGAAGTGAAACTGTAATATAATTGAACTATTTGGCTCCACGCAGAAAAGAGCAATTGACAAGTCTTTGGCTAGCCTCCAAACTGGGTTAATCGTCTACCTACTAATTCATTCCTTCCCTGTTTTGTACACGAAATTTATAAATTATTCTTTACTTCCTACCTTCAATGTAAGCAGAGCTCCCAGGTTCTACTAAATATCCATCATATTTCATGTCAGTGGTGATTATGTGTCAATGGATTCTGTGTTTGCATTTAGTTAAATCATTTTATGACGTTTCAAAAGAAAAGAGTTATGCGAGTGCATTTTTATATGACCCAGATGTGTATGTTGTGACTTTATTTTAACATTATAGGTGATGGGCCAAGTACATTCCAGTAATCTATTGTTGGGATCAGTGCCAGCCCTGAAGCTGCTACCCACAAGCTTTGATTTGAGGAGCTGTCAGCACTCAGACCTTCAGTGGGATGAAAGCCAGGGCTGGGAAAGCCACTGTCAGGCTGGAGGCAGAGGGTGCACACGCCAGATGGGCGGGGCAGAGAGACTCCCTAGAAGTTGCTGGTCAAGGATCTGGAGCTGGACAAGCAGACTGAACACACACTGGTCAGAGCAAGGCATGCAGATGACCAGGAAGGAAGGCACATACATTGGATCCAAAGCTCAGCTTGCAGACAGGTAGGCAGAAATCAGAAGATTCACGGGAGATGACGGGGAGGGGAGGGGAGGAGTACAGAGTGCTGGTGGTCAGTAAGGTGCCAAC
This sequence comes from Diceros bicornis minor, assembly GCF_020826845.1. Lineage (NCBI taxonomy): Eukaryota > Metazoa > Chordata > Mammalia > Perissodactyla > Rhinocerotidae > Diceros > Diceros bicornis. The sequence goes on along the minus strand of NC_080744.1, from coordinate 1,181,447 downwards.
AAAGCTGACAAGCAATGCACCAAAACGGGGAGAGGAGCAACAGGAGACTCTTTCGCTTCATCACATAAACTCCTTCTATGCTTTTGGCTAGAGCAGGAGCCACTCAGCCAGCCAATCCGAGGGGACAGCCACGCTGCGATGCAGCAGTTCCCCCTGTGTGAGGCACAAAGCAGAGCCTACTGTCTACAGATTCTTCCTTTTCCAGCTCATGCTGAAACTCCCACCATTAGAGCAAAGGCACCGTCTATTGAAGGGCAATGTTGAAAAAAGAATACCTTCCTTATAATGTAGGAACATTAATTAAACAGTATACACATCTATAATTTCCCATTAAAGAGAGAACAACAAGGTTAAGGTGTGGACAGGGAGTATGGTTGTCTAGGGGCCCAGGACAGCCTCCAAATGAGAGAACAGGTGATGGAAAATGGATGTTCAGAATTCTTAATCTAAGTTCTAAGAAATCAAAGGGGTTATTGTGGTAACATGTACTCTATGACTGACACTTTACTGAAGTGTTCTGGGATTTATTTTTCTGACTTTGGAGAGGGTTGGGTAAATGATCTCAAAGATCCACTGTCCCAATTCTATCAACACATAACTCTCAAATTTAGGGGAAGAATCCACCAATTTGACACCCTACAGTGACTTTTTTGAATACCACAATGGTAACCTGAAAGTAACAGAAACCATAGAAACCACTGGAACTTTATAATCATATACTGAAGTGAACCCCATCACCAAAGTCAGAAGAAGTGGAACTCGAGGTAAGGAGGAGGCACAGCCACCATGTCCAGGGTCCTTAATAACTACATTACTTCCTCTTCCTGCTTTTGGGTTTTCCATGTTTTCTATTTGTCAGGAGCCAATCCTGGCAGACCTTATCTGAGCTCTGCCTCAGAACTGGCCAACAAAAGTTCTAGGTCAAGGAATTAGCAGTAGGTCCTAGTAGCCAGTCTTGATAAGTTTTTCCTCACACTTAGCTCTGTGTCTGCTTTTGATTTCCTGTGTCTCTAAGCAATGAGAGGCTCCTATCTCCGTCCCTTCCATTTAAAAGTGAACACGTGTCCAGAATATATAAAGAACTCCTACAACTCAACAATAAAAGACAAGTAACTCAATTAAAAAATTGGCAAAGGATTGAATAGTCATTTCTCTAAAAAAGATATAAAAATAACCAATAAGCACATGAAAAGATGCTCAACATCACTAGTCACTAGGGAATTGCAAATCAAACAACAATGAGACCCCACTTGGAACGCTAGGATGGCTCTAGTCAAAAACAGAGATAATAACAAGTGTTGGTGAGGATATGGAGAAATTGGAACCCTTATCATTGCTGGTGGGAGTGTAAGAGAGGGCAGCCTCTTTGGCAAACAAGAATCAAGAATATTTTCAATGCTAGATGCATTGATTCTCTCTTTGGCTTCAGGGTTTTTAAAACTCATGTAAAATATTTATGTGCTGGCTTGCCAATTACTACCAATAATTTTAGTAATGTTTTGTACCCACATAGCAAGACCTTACTATCAATTCAAACTTTTCCACAAAATTTTTATATGCAGAGGAGTCCGAGTCCAGGTGTGAGGTGCCATTTTTGAACTAGAAGGGAGTGGTAGTTCCATTCTGTACCCCTGCGTTATCATATAAATTTCTATATACTATATTTCTTGGTCCTCAAAGTAGAAAGTTGAGAAAATGTTATTTAATACTGAATAATGTTTTAATTCCACAAATAGCAGATTCACTTCCATAATGGCAGAGGACAGCCAGATAACACAAGCTGAATGTAAATGTCATGCTTCTTTACACTGCGCTGATTGTGTCCTGAAAGCTGTTTATCATATTTCCTTGCTAAGTGTTGGCCAGATGACTGATGGTCAATAAAATCAGTAACAACTGCTTGTTGAAAGCACCATGGATTTATCTGTGCCAGGTAAGATTTTTAGACTGGGTGGAAGTCCAATTTCACGTGACTAATGTGCTTGGGGTAACACTTCACAGATGCAGGAGAGGGGATGGGACGGCATAAGCAACACCATCTTATCGAGCTCATGAATGGTGCATCTGGTGATGGCATAAACAGCACCAGGAGCACTATGTAATGGACTACACACATCTAGTCCACTGTTTGTTATTTGCACAGATGAAAAGAAAGTAAAGCACAAATGATCAAAAATGGTGGGATTATGTTACAGAGCCATTTCCTTTGGCTTTGGTGACTGGTACTTAGAGTTGAACCTGTGCATATTTGACTTTCTGAGCATTTGCTTCCCACAAAATCAAAAAGCCTTAGGTAGGAACAGTTAATCCCCCATCTTCACATTTACTGCTCTCTGCAACCTGCTTTGTTCAGAGACTAGATAACGTCTTTGACGTACAGCACGGTCAGAGCAGCCTGGCCCTCTCGCAGGCTCTTCCTGGAGCACAGGAGAGCATGATAAACACTTGGTGTCAAACAGTTCCTCCTCAAAATGCAAGCTGCAAGCAAAGTAAGTGTAAAGAGAGGATGAAGAAAAATCTCAATAAAGCAGAACTGATGCTATCTGGCTGGAAAGTCAGCCTCATACGAACAAATCAGCAGAAGATGACAATTAGCCATCTCTGTGTACTGGCTAATGACAGAAGGGGGCTGTTCACACACCAAAGAACAATGTTTAGCATTCTACTTCCAAAGCTAATTCTTTAAGGAACAGTTTCTTTGTGGATGAGAGCTATTAGCATAAAACACGCAGTTCTGGTTCTATGCAAGGCTTATGAAAAACAATTTTATTTGGCAGTGCTTAAATCCATTCTTCAACACTAGGCTTTTCCAGTTCACGTTTTCCTTTTTATATTTATGGTAAAAGGCGGGTCAAGCACACATTCTCAAACAGGAACACACGTAAGATACAAGAAAGAACTGAAAGCAAACAAACAGCAGATACCTGCTTACAGGTCTAAACATATTTCTGTGTTTTCCGAGACAGACTTCTATTTTAGATCTTCAGAAATAAAGATACTTAAAATGCCAAAAAACTGTATGTCATTTCTGTCTATAAATTTTTTTTTTTTGGTGAGGAAGATGGTCCCTGAGCTAGCATCTGTGCCAATCTTCCTCTACTTTGTATGTGGGATGTTGCCACAGCATGGTTTGATGAGCAGTGTGCAGGTCTGCGCCTGGGATCCGAACCCATGAACCCTGGGCCACTGAAGCCGAGTGCGCGAATTTAACCACTGCACCACTGGGCCAGCCCCCATCTATAAATCTTAAGACAATTTTTTTGTTAGAAGAGGGACAACAAATCCACGGCTGGATTGATGGAAACTTACTGTCCATCTGTCGCTTGCTTGGTTCTGACAAAGAGCCAGGACGGACCCCTCACAAGGTAACTAGCCTACTGGGTGCACCTCCAATGATCTGGTCTAGAGAATACTTGACATACTTGTCTCGCCCTTCCCTCTTCCTCGTATTTTCCTCTCTAAATTTATTTTATCACAAGGTAACTTAGGAGACAAATGACTTTTAATTTCTCAGTAATTTTCATACATGAGAACTAAAGGAGCTCAGTTATTTGTCACGTCATTGTAATTTATAAGACCCTAAAGCTGTGCTTTAATAACTCTTATAAATATACAACGGGTCATGTACTCCCTGTGATTATCAGAAGGTAGGACAGAAGATCAGTTAAACACACGAGCTCTGGAGTCAGACAGCGTGGATTCAAACCCTGGCTCTGCCACTTATAACTGGTACGACTTTCTAACCTTTCTGTGCCCCTGTCTTCTCGTAGGAAGATGTGTGAATTCTGAAGATTAAAGGAGAAAGTGCCTGGAAGGGGCTTACAACAGTACCTGGCACATAGTAAGTGTTCAGTACGTTTTTAGCAAAAAGTATGAAATACAGGTTTTCAAATTTAATTATTACTGTCAGGCTAATATGGGAAACTTGAAATATTGGGATATGCTGCTAACCATTAGTCTTCTTACTGACTCTTTTCTTCTGTAAACAAACCTTTCTCTAACATCTACTAAGTGCAGAACTGGAGGGAACAACGATATATAAGAAACATCTATGATTTTGAGTTGCTAGGGTCCAGTGGGAGATTCTAACAAGTGGAATTATAACACAGTGGGAGAATGTTCAATGTTAGAACACAGAGAACACAGAGGTGGGAGATATGAAGGAGGGTGGACAGAAGACAGTTGGGACCACACAGTGAAAGGGAAAGAGACTGAGATGACCAGTCTGTTTTAGACACTCTGGTACAAGCAGGAGATGAAACCATGAGGTGGACGAGCCTCTAGAGACAGGCATGTTGAGGAGGAGGAGAAAAGTCAGTGATGATTATTTCTTCGTGAATAGAAACTCAAGACAAGTTTTCTTGATTTTTCAGCTTAAAATGAATGAGTCAAAATGAAGAAAACTCTCTTTCTATAGTTAAGAAAAAAGGTGTCTGTAATTGAGACCCGCTCGGGGGCTGCTGCTGCACAGGGGCGACTGCGATGGGAGGGGCGCAGCTCAGGTTCAGGGTGGCAGACTGGTCTGGAGCAAGGCTGTCGAGGCTGGCTCGAGGAGCTGGGCTCAGCAAGCTTGGTGGGGTGATCTGAAGGTCTAGTCTCGGAAATGGTGGCCGGCGGGCCTGGTGGACAAGGAGAGGGCTCGGTGGGGAAGCTGGAAGGCCATGAAGGTCAAGGAAGAGGTGAGTAGGCAGATGGCACTATGACTAGATCCGTGGCCAATGTGCTGCACTGGAAACCAGAAGAGTTAAAAAGATGGCGAGGCCAGGGCCAACCAAGAGTGAAATGGAATTGTGATGACTTCCCTGATAGTGATGTCCAGTGCGCTCTGTGCACTCTGCTTGGGTTTTTCTGTGTCATCTCACTCTGAGCTAGTTCTCAGTTTAGGATGGGGGTTTATTCCCAACTCAGTGTAGCGTTGGGAATAAAACTGCTGTGAGAACGCCCCAGGGATGTCGTTTTGGCTGAGGTGTCTCTTGGGATGAATTAGAAGTGCCGCTAACAAATCCAGATGGGCTCTGATGATGTAGGTACGCTGCTGGTGGCCACTTCATCGCTAACTCTTCTTCCAGGGTTACAAAGTGACCCCGGCTGTCAATGTGAAAACACTGGCAAAGCCTGGAATGGAACGGCAGAGCCCTCCTTTAACTTTCAGAAACTGTTGTGCTGTGTGGTCACAGGAGCAACATTAGAATTTTACCCTTTTTATAGTGTCTTTTTCTGGCTGTATCAAAAGTACTTTAAAAACAATCTGTGTCTATCTACCACAATTTAATGAAAAACTCAATCAAACTAGTCATTTGGCATCATGTATACAAATTATACAGAGTTCTCTGTACTTCTCCGTCTTCTGTCTCATCATCATCAACTCCATGGCTTCACTTTCAAAGCAGCTCAAGAAATTAGCTCTGTAGCTAAAATACAGAACGTCCAGGTAGAGGGGAAGGGCTTTCTTCCAACCCAGAATGGCCTCCTCCTAGACTGTAAGAGAGGCACTTGTCAGTGCCTTCTGCCCCACTGCTTTCAAAGGCCTCTGCCCTGGGTTTTCCTCCTGCTGGACCGTGAGACCAGGAGCCAGGTTTGTACCAAGTAACTCTGTCCATCAGGGCCAGGACTGTGGTGAGGGAAGGGCGGCCCTCTACTCGGGTGCCAAAAACCTTCAGTAATCAACACAAATACTATTTTAATGCAATATTTTTAAGAAATAAAAACGAATGCAAAAAAATCCATGATGAACAAAAGATCAAAATCTTAAAGACAGGATCAATAATACTTATTTTTCGGGCCGGTCCTATGGCTTAGCGGTTAAGTGCACGTGCTCCGCTGCTGGCGGCCCAGGTTTAGATTCCGGGCGCGCACCGATGCACCGCTTCTCCAGCCATGCTGAGGCCGCGTCCCACGTAGAGCAACTAGAAGGATGTGCAGCTATGACATACAACTATCTACTGGGGCTTTGGGGGAAAAAAATGAATAAATAATACTTATTTTTCCTTTTGACTTGGGCTACAATATGGGTCAGCATGGCACTGTTACCGATCTTCTTTTCTAAATGTTGATACTTTGGTCATCATGGATTTTTTTGCACTCGTTTTATTTTTAAGATATTGCATTATGATATTTTTTCTCTTGATTACTGAGTGTTTGGTGCCCCCTTAAGTTTCGCACCTGAAGTGAGTGCCCCCTGCCTCTCCCTAGTCTTCTGCGTCCACCTAACCAAAGGAGAGGGGCTGTGACCCAGAGAGTCATCAGCGAACACCTGCCACCAGCTGAGCCAATCAGAGTCTTTCTCTGAACTCGAGAATGTGAACTAAGAGACACTAGTTAGATGACAGTGGACACCTGAAGTGAAATTTCGTGCTGAGCTGGGGATGGAGGAGTCCTGTCAGGTCTTACGCAGGCCCATCCCAACAGACGGAAGCAGAGATGACAGTTAAGTGTGTGGAAGATTGCATTATTTGTTCAGAATATTCTCTGCCCCCTCTACAGGGCCCTTCTCTGGTGCCCCTCTCTGTTGAGAGTGTATTTTCCACAGCACGGACACCAGTCTTGGCCACATGACTTGTTTTAGCCAATGGAATGTAAGCAGAAGTGACATGCCACAGCTGAGTAGAACCTGTAAGTGCCATCGAGTAGTTCTGCTTTGCTCTCTTCCCTATGCCATAAGGTTGGCATATCCCAAACAAACTCTTTCAGCCTAAGTTCAAGACTAAGGTGGAAGTGGAGAAGGGCCACAGCTAACTGTCAGTGGGCATTGACATGAGTAAAAAATTAGATGCCGTTGTAATTCACCGAGATTCAGAAACTGTTTGTTACTGCAGCATAATTTAGTCCAAGCTGACTGACAGAGAACTTATTTTCTGGCTTTCCAGTTCCATTCTCCTTGTAAATTGATTGTTGTTAAACTTCCCATGAAATCCTCTGAGATCACATAGGTGGGTTTCTGTTCCTTATAACCAACAATCCCTGAAAAAACTGATATTATTTATAACTATTTTGTTTTTCAACATTTATCTTATAATGGATTCTATCCTCATCTGTGCCAAAGTTAATTTATATGCAGACATACGCTTTTTTGTGTGTGTGTGTGTGAGGAAGATAGGCCCTGAGCTAACATCTGCCAATCCTCCTCTTTTTGCTCAGGAAGACTGGCTCTGGGCTAATATCTGTGCCCATCTTCCTTCACTTTTTTATATGGGATGCCGCCACAGCATGGCTTGACAAGCAGTGCGTCGGTGTGCTCCTGGGATCCGCACCTGCGAACCCCGGGCCGCAGCAGCGGAGCGCGCGCACTTGACTGCTTGCGTCACCAGGCCGGGCCCCATACACACGCTTTGAAAGTGTTTAGGTGACAGAAGCACAGCTGACTGTACTGAGGTAAAGGTAACTTTTGCCTGTGCATTATTCTTATCACTCAATGACAGATGGCTGTGGTAATTTTCTCTAACTTTATGCAAACTGTGATTTGACCTGAAATTCCAATTAACAGCATCTTTTCACGGCATATACAGGAAGAACAACTTCTGACACTTCAAAGTGATGACGACATCTTCATTGGAGAATCTCAAAAAAACTGAGTCATATCAGTTATAATTTTAGCTTTGTTATTGAAAAACAAAATACCTTTGTTTAATACATAAATGTATCTTTGTGTAGTGTTCTCATTCCTTGAGCTTAATTCAAGCGCGTATTCTCTCTGGACTGTAACGACGGGGCTCACTCTTTCAGGCCACCTTCCAGGGCAGCCTTTGTGCTGCACTCTGTGCTCTGAAAGGAGTAGCAAAGGACCCCACGCTGGGGGATGAGATTTTTATGCAGTAATTGTTGACTAGTGAGAACAACTTCTGTTTTACCCAAAAACTTTCTTTTGTGTCAAACTGAAATTAATGTTATAAACATTTAAATTATTCTTTCAAAATACTTTCACCAATATCGTTTTAGCTCCTTTACATCCTTGTGGTAGGAAGCACAGAGAGGTTATGAGACTTCTTTAAATTAAATTCACCAGCGAGTAAGTGGCAGCATCAGGTCTGGAATCCGGCTCTCCTGTCATCTAGGTCTTTCCATTATATTTCAATACAAACAGGAACAACTTATTTCTCTGTAACGTTCTCCTTAATACCCATAATACTCTGTGCGGTTACACTTTGCACAGAATGTTCTGACTGTATGAGATGTAAATTTTTAAAAATTTAAAAGACATGAACTCATGCTAGCTGTTACATTTACCACAGGAACATCTAGATTATATTGTGTTTACTGCTAATATATAGTTAACTGAATACCATTTTAGTTACACTAAATAACACATTTTGTTACACAAATATTTGATGAGATGCCACCATACTACAAAACAGATATTTTTTCCAGAATACTTTGAAAATGAAAGCATAACAACTGAAAGTTTCTTTTAAACGTTGTTTAAATTGCAAATCTTCATTAAAAAAAAGGAAGGTAAGAGAAATAACATTTGAGACAAGATTCAGAATAAATAGTCAGTGTTTAGGATAGACAGGAAAAGAAAATCCTTGCTCAAAGGCACAAACATAAAAGAATGATTGCAAATGTTTTACTGATTCAGTGATTGATAAAACACACCAGGAATTCAAGGATAATGTTAGATTTAGGAATGTGAATTGCTGCAATTACAAAGTAACAATAATGGTTCCATTTGCCTATTTGAAAGAGTCTACAAAATCATTTTTTTTGTGTAGCAATTCTTTACACTAACCTAAATTGGATACAGGAATATAGCAAGGGCTGCTACTAAATAAAAACTGTTACCAGATATATATCTTATAAGGCCACTGTAAGGCATTATTATTTTTCATAGATTTTGAAGGCCATAAATATCTGAAAAGTATTTTAATTTAATCTATTGACAATTTAATGAATTTCAAAAATTTCAATTGTTTTTAAAACCACTTGAAAAATAAATTTCATCCATTTTGTCTTGAATGTGTAAAATGATGACTTAGTGCCGGAGGAAAATATTTCTTCACAGGATTTTTCTTTATCATTAGAAATGACTAACTAATATGATAGAATATTAATGAAAACTTTCAGGTCTAGTAATCCCTGTGTTGATAACCAACTGCCCAACTTCGGGAGAATTATTTAGTGTAATTCTTTGCTCTCCTATATTTTGAAGGGCATAGAAATTCTGACCCACAAGCTTTTGTGAGGATAGAGGTATCATTAACTAGAACATAAATAGACTATATGAGAAAATGGAGATTAAGGTGGTAAAGTGACACTAAGTAGATAAGGTGGGGGAGTAATGTTTTTTGTCAATCTAACAGATGATACGTGAATGTTAAAATCTGTCAGCTTTCTGCTTTATTTTTTTCTTGGCAGTTTAATAATCCTTAAATTGAGTGAAAAAAAATTATACCTACTTACTATTTTGGAAAAAATGTGCAAAAGATCAGGGAAGAAATGGTCTTTTTAAAAATGAACCAACATTCCCTTCCTAGCCTACTTATGTCATGTCTCCAAGGGCCCGAACATTATTCTTTTTTAGCAGACATCCAAATTTCAACCCAGTCCTCACCACAGTCTCAACTCACAACTTCCATTACTGAGAAAACAAATGGTTTAACATTTCAAATCTACATGAGCTGGACAGAGATTTAAAGGTTGCTTTTGGTCTTAATGGATAACGTATAGGCTCTTCTTCACAGAAAAATAATGCTGTGGTTTGACCATCCTAATTAGCCTGTGACTCTCAGTTCTTTTTCCAGGCAGGGTGATTCATTTCTTAGTTCCAAGGATAGTTTTGTAGGGCAATTCAACAAAAGCTATAATTAGCAGTTTAAGAGTGAAATCATAATAGGAAGAAAAAGCTGGCTGTGAACTGAAGTTTTGAAAACTTTCAAAATTAAATGTCATTTAAAAAAATTTAAATTCAAGTGTTTTAAAAATAGTGGCGTGTGCCTTATGGAACTCAAATTTGTGCTGAATTAAATCTCCATCAGGACTAACGTGGTTTAACGGCTTATATGTGAGAACACAAATGATTGTAAACACTGATCACATCCAATTAATACTGAGTTGAGAAAACCTCCTCGATTGCTGAAAATGGTGATTTTTTTCTTTCTTGCTGTAAATAAAGTATCAATGGCCTCTCAAAGGCCAGCCTTTCTAGTCTCCAAGGAATGCTGGGGGACCCTGAGCCGGGCGCAGCTGAGGCCTGAGCACCGTCCTTACCTCCCTGCCTCATCCCTGGGCTTGTGACCCAGTGAGTGAAGAAAACCTCCCTACAATGGTGCTGAACCCCTGCCCTGCCCTTCACACCCCGAGGTAAGTGGATTATTTGAAAAGTAAAAGTCAAATTTATGCACATCTCAAGAGTGGTTCCCTTCCTTCTGAGCAGCGTGGGCATAATGCTATAAAGATCTCTTTCCTCATGAAGCTTATTTTGTGTGTGTGTGTCGGGGGGTAGCAATAGATAAACACAAAAGTAACGTGATAATTAAAATATATAGCATGCCAGTTAGTGCTGAGGACTACTGAGAAAAACAAAGCAGGGAGCAAACCAAGAGGTGTCTGAGATGCGAAGCAGCAACTGTGGTCAGAAGGGTCTCACTGCAAAGACGACATCTGAGCCACGATCTGAAGAAGGCAGGAGTGAGCCATCCTGATACAGGGTATCGGGAAGCGTCTCAAGCTGCATGAACACCAGATGCAAAGGCCCTGGAGCTGAAAGGTGCTGGTGTGGCTGCAGCACAGGAACAGAGTGGGAGGAAATGAGATCGATGAGGTCAAAGGGGAACAGGTCGTGGAGGTGCTGGTGGCCTATTCTCAGGACAGTCTAAGAAACTTGGGGGCCACTGGAGGGTTTTGAGCAGAGGAGTGGCAGGACCTGACACGTTGTTGAAGGCTCTCTCCTTGAAGCGGCTTTGGTGGAGGTGCCAACGAGAGACCAGGAAGACAAGGTTGGTAACGGGTGTGCCACAGTTCGCAGACGCTACTGGGAGACAGGGGTTGAACCCTGGACACACGGGCGCGTGGGCGGCTGGAGGGGGGTCACCCGGGGGACACACTCGCCTGGCGTTCAGACCGGGACCCCTTCACGCCGGCTGGTGCGGCGACCCCCACCGCGCCCGCCGCTCCGCCCGGAGCGCCCGGCCGGGACCGCGTCCCCGATCGATCTTCGGCACTGCGCCCGCGGGCCTCCCGTCCCCGCCCGGCGCCCCCGCTGAGACTCCCCCGCCCGCCGGGGCCCGCGCCCGCTCGGCCCGGGGAGCAGCGCCCTCCCGCACGCCGGGGCGCAGCCCCGCCCCGAGGCAGCCCGCAGCCGCTCTGGGGGACGCTCGACGCCCCCGCGCTCCCCGCACTGCAGCGGGCGGGGACCGGGCCCGGCGGGGGCGCAGCGCGCGGACCGGCCGCAGCTCACCTTGTGCAGCTTCCACATGGCCCCCAGAGCCTTGACCTCGTGGCTGGAGTGCTTGCCCTCCTCCAGGCACTGGTAGCACACCGGCACCTTGCACTGCACGCAGTACATGCTGAGGTTCTCCAGCTCGTGGTCCGTGCAGGTGGACACCTTGCGCGGGCTCAGCCGCCGGCTCACGCGGCCCTGCGCCGGGGGCACCAGCCGGTGCTTGGCCAGCGGCCCGCGCGGCGGGTGGCAGCGCAGGCGGCACGGGTCGCAGTAGAAGACGTCGCACTGCTCGCACATGACGGTAGCCTCCTTGGGCGCCTTCTCGCAGAGCTGGCACTTGAGCGCCGCGGCCTTGCTCTGCTGGTAGCGGTCGATGACGCCCTCCAGCACGCGGTTCTTGGGGAAGCCGCGCAGCCCCCGGTCGTCCAGCACCAGGCTGCGGTGGCACTGCGGGCAGGTGATGCACGAGTTGCGGGGCACCGGGGCCAGCGCGGGCGACAGGTGGGCGGCGGGCGGCGGCACGGCGGGCGGGAAGACGCGCACGCCGTTGGGGGACTTCTGGCTCGGCGTGGTGGGCGCGCTGGCGAAGCCGCCGTAGGAGCCGTAGCCGCTGTCCGCCTCGCTGTAGAGGCTCATCTTGTCCAGGTCCAGGTAGTCGTAGTCGGAGGCGCCGGAGCCCGAGGCGCGCCGGCTGCGCGGGGACTCGGCCTCGGGCGTCTGCACCAGGATGTTGCGGGCGCACGCCTGGCACAGGTTGTGCGAGCAGGGCAGCAGGATGGGCTCGCGGTAGAAGGAGCCGCACACCGGGCACTTGAGCTCTTCCTCCATCTCCTCCATCGGGCCGGCGGCCTCCGGCTGGGCAGCCTCGGCGGGCCTTCCCGGCGCCTCCCGCGTCCCCTCCCGCACCGCGCTCTGCCGCTCGCTCTCTCCGGCTCTGCGAGGGCCCGCACCCCGCCGCCCGCTCGCCGCCCGCCCGGCCCCGCCCTGCGCAGCCGCCGATTGGACGGCGGGCGGGCGCGCAGGCTCTCATTGGCCTCACGCGCCGTCCTTCTCTCCCGCGCAGGCCCAGGGGGCTGGCGGGGACTCCGGGTGACTCCGGGTGAGGGGCGTCTGCGTTCCGGTGGCGGGTTCGGGGGAGGCGGGTCTCTAGGAGGGAGGACTCATCGTCGCCCCGTTTCCGGCGACCCTGGCGCCGTCACCGCGAGCGGGGCGTGAGGAGCCCGCCCTCACGAGGGGCTCCGGCCGAGATCTCCGGGCGGCCGCGCGGCCCGGAGCCCCCTCCCCCCCACCCTCCCGCAGGACCCTCTCCTCAGACCTCCCCCGGAGCCCCTCCCCTGATCCTCTCCCTGGACCTTCCCCTCGGACCCCCTCCCCGACCCTCTCCCCGGCACTCCCCCCGGACCCTCCCCTCGGACTACCTCCCCAGGCCTCTCCCCGGACCCTCGCCCCGATCCCCTCCCCGGACACTCCCCCCGACCCCCTCCCCGGACCCCCTCCCCGACCCTCCCCCCGACCCCCTCCCCGGACCCCCTCCCCGACCCTCTCCCCGGACACTCCCCCCGACCTCCTCCCCGACCCTCTCCCCGACCCTCTCCCCGGACACTCCCCGACCCTCCCCCCGGACACTCCCCCCGACCCCCTCCCCGGACCCCCTCCCCGGACCCCCTCCCCGACCCTCTCCCCGGACACTCCCCCCGACCCCCTCCCCGGACGCCCTCCCCGACCCTCTCCCCGGACACTCCCCCCCGACCCCCTCCCCGGACCCCCTCCCCGACCCTCTCCCCGGACACTCCCCCCGACCTCCTCCCCGACCCTCTCCCCGACCCTCTCCCCGGACACTCCCCGACCCTCCCCCCGGACACTCCCCCCGACCCCCTCCCCGGACCCCCTCCCCGGACCCCCTCCCCGACCCTCTCCCCGGACACTCCCCCCGACCCCCTCCCCGGACGCCCTCCCCGACCCTCTCCCCGGACACTCCCCGACCCTCCCCCCGGACACTCCCCCCGACCCCCTCCCCGGACCCCCTCCCCGGACACTCCCCCCGACCCCCTCCCCGACCCTCTCCCCGGACCCCCTCCCCGACCCTCTCCCCGGACCCCCTCCCCGACCTTCTCCCCGGACCCCCTCCCCGACCTTCTCCCCGGACACTCCCCCCGACCCTCTCCCCGGACCTCCTCCCCGACCTTCTCCCCGGACCCCCTCCCCGACCCCCTCCCCGACCCTCTCCCCGGACACTCCCCCCGACCCTCTCCCCGGACCCCCTCCCCGACCCTCTCCCCGGACACTCCCCCCGACCCTCTCCCCGGACCCCCTCCCCGACCCTCTCCCCGGACACTCCCCCCGACCCTCTCCCCGGACCCCCTCCCCGACCCTCTCCCCGGACACTCCCCCCGACCCTCTCCCCGGACCCCCTCCCCGACCCTCTCCCCGGACACTCCCCCCGACCCTCTCCCCGGACCCCCTCCCCGACCCTCTCCCCGGACACTCCCCCCGACCCTCTCCCCGGACCCCCTCCCCGACCCTCTCCCCGGACACTCCCCCCGACCCTCTCCCCGGACCCCCTCCCCGACCCTCTCCCCGGACCCCCTCCCCGACCTTCTCCCCGGACCCCCTCCCCGACCTTCTCCCCGGACCCCCTCCCCGACCTTCTCCCCGGACACTCCCCCCGACCCTCTCCCCGGACACTCCCCCCGGGTCCTCTCCCCGGACCCCCTCCCCGACCCTCTCCCCGGACCCCCTCCCCGACCCTCTCCCCGGACCCCCTCCCCGACCTTCTCCCCGGACACTCCCCCCGACCCTCTCCCCGGACCTCCTCCCCGACCTTCTCCCCGGACCCCCTCCCCGACCTTCTCCCCGGACCCCCTCCCCGACCTTCTCCCCGGACACTCCCCCCGACCCTCTCCCCGGACCTCCTCCCCGACCCTCTCCCCGGACCCCCTCCCCGACCCTCTCCCCGGACACTCCCCCCGACCCCCTCCCCGGACCCCCTCCCCGACCCCCTCCCCGGACCCCCTCCCCGGACCCCTCCCCGGACCCCCTCCCCGACCCTCTCCCCGGACACTCCCCCCGACCCTCTCCCCGGACACTCCCCCCGACCCTCTCCCCGGACACTCCCCCCGACCTTCTCCCCGGACCCTCTCCCCGACCCTCTCCCCGGACCCCCTCCCCGACCTTCTCCCCGGACCCCCTCCCCGACCTTCTCCCCGGACACTCCCCCCGACCCTCTCCCCGGACCTCCTCCCCGACCTTCTCCCCGGACCCCCTCCCCGACCTTCTCCCCGGACCCCCTCCCCGACCTTCTCCCCGGACCCCCTCCCCGACCTTCTCCCCGGACACTCCCCCCGACCCTCTCCCCGGACACTCCCCCCGGGTCCTCTCCCCGGACCTCCTCCCCGACCTTCTCCCCGGACCCCCTCCCCGACCTTCTCCCCGGACCTCCTCCCCGACCTTCTCCCCGGACCCCCTCCCCGACCTTCTCCCCGGACCTCCTCCCCGACCTTCTCCCCGGACCCCCTCCCCGACCTTCTCCCCGGACCCCCTCCCCGACCTTCTCCCCGGACACTCCCCCCGACCTTCTCCCCGGACACTCCCCCCGACCTTCTCCCCGGACCCCCTCCCCGACCCTCTCCCCGGACCCCCTCCCCGACCTTCTCCCCGGACACTCCCCCCGACCTTCTCCCCGGACACTCCCCCCGACCCTCTCCCCGGACACTCCCCCCGACCTTCTCCCCGGACCCCCTCCCCGACCCTCTCCCCGGACACTCCCCCCGGGTCCTCTCCTCAGACCTCCCCCCGGACCCTCCCCGGACCCCTCCCTGGACTCTTCCCACCCCGGCGGCTCCGCGGGCGGCTGTCGGGCGGCGGCGGCCGCGGGCTCCCTCAGCCTGAGGCGCGGCTCTGGAGGGGACAGGGACCGCCGAGGGTCACACTGTGGCCACGGGAAGGCCGGGACCCTGTGAAGACCGGTGCCCCCCCCCGCCGTGAACCCGGAGGGCGGCCCCGGTAAACGCGCCCCCGCTCCTCACGGCCCGCCTCGGCCGAGGACAGCCCGCCCCACCCCGCAGGGCGCGCCCTCGGGCCCGCGGGGCACCGGCGTGGGCGGGCTAGTGCTCCGCGCTCACGGCCACAGCCTGCTACCTCCCCCAGGGGGGCCACGTCACTGCGGGGTCGGCGCTGACTCCAACGGCCTTGTTCGGTGTCACGTGGCCGAGCGTCCGCGGTATCCGAGCGGGGGACGGCATCTTTGTTCCTGCGGTGAACTGGCGGTGGTGCTGGTGCTTGTGATGGTGCCTGGTGCTGGTGCTTGGTGCTTTTACTGGTGCTTGGTGCTGGTGCTGGTGCTGGTGCCTGGTGCTGGTGCTTGGTGCTGGTGCTGGTGCCTGGTGATGGTTCCTGGTGCTGGTGCTTGGTGCTGGTGATGGTGCCGATGCTTGGTGCTGGTGCTGATGACAGGGTGGTTCCAGTGTTGGTCCCCACGGACTAAGCACCCTTCCCCCTCTCCCCACACAGTGCTGGAGATTCCTGGTCCTGCCCTTTGCTGCAGAACTGTTGATTTCATGTTGGAGGACCCCCCCCAACAAAGAAAAATCTTTGAGTCAAGTGACATAGTGACATTTTTAAGTATTAACTTATTTGAAATAGTACGTCTGCCTTTTGCTTAGTGATTCATGAAATAAATGATAAAAAGTCTTTCCAAGTTCTAAGAAATCTTCCAATTTCCCATCTTCAAAAAAAGAGATAACTTGATTATGTGCAGCTATATTATAATTTAAAGCCACTTTACTGCCCAGAAAAAAATGGACCTTTTATGACCCTGCCCTTGGAGAAATAGTCCAATAAACTAGGTTATATTTCCAACACCTTCTCCAGCTGCAATAAAAACGGCACTTGATCACCGTTTGGGGGAAAAAGTTCTCATTGTTTTTTAAAGTTATGCTAATCATAAATGCTATGTGATTTATGTTTAACCTGGCTTTTAGCTAGTTGAGTCCAGAGCATCCAAAGGCGCATGTGCTCCGTTCACAGATGTAGAGTTTCTTCATGTGGGTTTGGAACGTTATCTGTATCTGTAGGCTACATCTAATTTATGGGTCCCAAGAGAGTTTGCTAATAACAAGTAGTTAATTATTAAGAAACTTAGAAAGGACTGTCCGCACCACTCATAAGTTACAGTCCTTTCTGTGACTTTTGTATGCATTTGGCTGAAAGTCACAGTAGCCTTTGGCCAGGGCTTTGGACGTTCCACCGTCAGCAGCTGTTACTCTTTTTGATGAGTCTGAACTTTGCTTATCGCAGTATACCATCTGCTCAAGACAACGTTTACCTCCCCCAAATTCATATTGACAACTACAAAGCAAATTCGCTGCTTACTTTACCCTGAAAATGAGTTTATTCCGGAATAGCCAAAAGAATTGCAATTTTGGATGCACGTTCTGTGGCAACCGATAGTTAAATCCGGAAAACAAGGGAGAGGAGCTCCTTTTATGGAAAAAAGGGGGAGCAGGGAGGGGCTGTTCTAAAGGAAAGTCCGTGGGGGCAGAGTGACAGTTCAGGGCGCCAACGGCTTCTCCTTGGCTGAGCTGGGGCATTTCTGATTGGCTGAGCTGGGGCATTTCTCATTTGCTGAGCTGCAGCATTTCTCATTGGCTGAGCTGCTGCGTTTCTCATTGGCTGAGCTGCAGCATTTGGGATTGGCTGAGCTGCAGTGTTTCTCATTGGCTGAGCTGCAGCCTTTCTCATTGGCTGAGCTGCAGCGTTTGTGATTGGCTGAGCTGCAGCATTTGTGATTGGCTGAGCTGCAGCATTTGGGATTGGCTGAGCTGCAGCATTTGGGATTGGCTGACCTACAGCATTTCTGATTGGCTAAGCTGCAGCGTTTCTGATTGGCTGGGCTGTTGCCGGGTGGAGAGAGAAGTCTTCCTCAGTAGTAAAGTAGCTGTACTTCCGGTTTGGTGTCGTGGACGTGAGAGCTCTCCTACAAGCCTCCCTGGCCTCAATTCAGTTAAGGTTTCTGTTATTAGTGTCCACACTGCCTTGAGATCCTAACCCCAAGGTGATGGTTTAGGAGGTGGGGCCTTGGGGAGGTGACTAGGTCATCAGGGCAGAGCCCTGCGTGGGATTAGCGCCCTCATGACGGCGGCCCAAGAAGGCCCCTGCCCCTTCCTGCACTAGGTTGCGGTGAGAAGACGTCGGCGAGGAGGCCGACCCTCGGCAGACGCCGCACCGGCCGGCGCCTGGAGCCTGGCTTGCAGCCTCCGGAACTGTGCGAAGTACCGTCCTCTGTGTACGAGCCACCGCTCTCGGGGTTTGCTTTAGCGGCGGACGGGGGAGGACACCATCTAAGAGGTCTGCTTATTGGCAGGAAACTTACACTGGCTTCACCGTGAAGGACGGTCTTCCGGATGTCGGTGCTGAATACTCTGTTGGTTCCACCGAGACCGGCAGAATACGCGTGTAATACAGTCAGTACACAGGGATTCGACCCGTAATGAAATATACTGAGATGCTCTAATCGTTAGATCTATTGGTCAGGAATTAGCTAAATCAACCCCAGGAGAGCTCCTAAAACGGCTGTCATGTGTCCACTCTGTTCCAGGCGGTGGTTTATTTATTTAGGAGCATGACCTAGTTCAGCTCCTGTACTGACAAGAGGTGGGTACAGCTGTCCCCATTGTAAAGATGAGTAAACTGAGGACGAGCAAAATACTCAAGAGAAGGCTGGGATTCAAACCCACGACAAAGTTTGCTTCTGCATTCATTCGTTCATTCATTCATTCATTCAACAAATGCCGAGTTCTGCTGTCAGGCTCGGTGTGTGATAAATACCCCAAATGATCTTGGTGAACTTCTATGCTGTTCTGGTCACCTTCCCTGAGAGTTTAGTTTTTCTTGAGTTCATTTCTCTGAAGTATTTTTGTAAACCTTTGACGATTTCCCCCTCATGTTGCACTGTTTGGCCATAATGTACTTTAAAGCCACCCGGAGAGTTGTGTTTAAAGGGCAATAAAAATCTGAATGTAATTGATGATACTATGGAAATACTACAGGGAATGTCTTCCGTCTTCCAGCTGGTGATCAGCCCCTGCCCAGAAGCACGAGGATTGAAGCCCTGTAACTTCATCATTCCTGGGTGGCTGCCCATGTTCTCAGTGGTGTGAAGTGCTGATTATCCTCCAAAACTCACTAACTGTTCACCCAAAGGAGGTTCTTTAGCAATGGGCTGAGCAAATTTAAAATGTACTGGCAGCTTTTCCGTTTTTTAAGACAAATGTTTTCCAGTGAAAAGTTTAGGTGCTTTCCTATTTAGTTTTGAATATAATGCTTGATTATGAACACAACAATCTCTCTGATTCTAAAGAATAAACACCCAGAGAAGAAAGAATTCTCTCTCTTCTCCCCACATTCTCTCCTGGAGCCATCAATCCTGAGTTGTAAGGGGAAAAAAGCAAGGAAAGGAGCAGATTATAGGCTCTGGCACTTTAAGAGTCTCTGACATGTAGATAAGAATATGCTGTATTTACTTTGTGATTAAGGATATTGCTGAATGTGGTTTGTAAAAATTGCATTTTGTGAAAAGTGATGGGGGTGATGTTCTATTTCAAAAGAAATTCTGAGGAAACTTCTTTTTATGGGGTAATTTAGCCCATTAATATTTAGTTTTATACTTGTAATGTTTGTACCGTCCGTTAATAACTTGCATATTTATTTATTGTTGATATTCTTTTGTCTTTTATTGTGCAATTATTATAGTAAATTAAGAGTGTTTTGCCTATTTAGTACTACTGGTAGATGACCTTACTCAAATTCTATAGTATTTCTAACTATAAGTAATATATCAGTAATACTTTGGGAAGAGTAGACAGAAGAATCTGGGAAGATGGAGGTTTAATGAATCTTTTATTAACATAAGGGAGTTGGAGGATAAATTCAGAGACCAACTTGTGAATAATAGGAATCCCAGAAGGAGGAAAAGGCACAAACAGAGGAAAAATCACATTGAAAAAAATAATTTTCCTAAATCAAAGAGAGATATGAGATTACAGATTGAAAGGATTTTAGGATTATAGATGACATTGATGAAAAAGACTCAGGCATATACAGATACAATTCTTGAACTCCAAGGAAAAAAGAACATCTTACAAGCTCCCAGCCAGAAAGAACAACTTAATTATAGAGAAAAAAGAATCAGATGGGCATTGGACTTCTCTCTGCAGCCTTGAAGAAAGGAAATGTAACTGTTAATATAATGGAAAGTACAATGGAACACACAATTAACAAACACTGGGAAAATACTATGTGAAACTCTATGACAACAAATTTTAAACCTAAAGGAAATGGATACTTTCCTGGCAAAATATATATTAACTGAGTTAATCCCTCAATGTAGCATCCATCTGGCATCAGCTTTCTTTACTGATATCTAAGTATTCTCAGAATCGGATACCTTTAATATTTTTATGGAAGCTTAATTTTTGGCTTTTTGTCAATATGTTAAGGTGGGTTTTTTCCTCATACAGAGCACTGAATAGTCAAAGATGTAAAATTGAGCTGTTAAATTAATGGATTTTGTGTAAGTTATATAATCTTAATTTGGTACTTGTAAATAGTGCTAAGTAGGCTTCTACCTATAATGCTCCAAGAGTTCAGGCAGCAGAGGGATTTAGAAAGAACATTTTTTAACAATCAGTTAATTTACCATATAAAATTGCTGTAAATGATAATCTGTATAGATTTTCTGTTTAAATATTAATTTGTAAACTTCTTGTTAAGACTGTTATTTTCTATTGCTTTTGAATGGAATGACATTGCAAAAAGAAAAAGGAAAGGACCTTCAAAAAAAAAATGCTCAGATGCTCTCAAAGTAGGAAGCTTGACTAGACCAACCCCCATAAAAGAGATTTGAAATGTAATTTCAGATTTATCATTAAAAAGCATAGAATGGTGGGCCGGCCCGGTGGCGCAAGCGGTTAAGTGCGCGCGCTCCGCTGCGGCGGCCCGGGGTTCGCTGGTTCGGATCCCGGGCGCACACCGACGCACTGCTTGGTAAGCCATGCTGTGGCGGCGTCCCATATAAAGTGGAGGAAGATGGGCACAGGTGTTAGCCCAGGGCTGTCTTCCTCAGCAAAAAAAGAGGAGGATTGGCGGATGTTAGCTCAGGGCTGATCTCCTCACAAAAAAAAAAAAAAAAAAAAAAAAAAAGCATAGAATGGTTGCACAGATGAGTTCTAGTTAACTTTTTAAGAACAAGTAATTTTAATGTTATTGAAATAATATAAACTAAAGAAAAATATAAAATGTTCCCCAGTCCACTTTGTAAAGCCATCATAACTTTAATAAAAATATATATATAATTAATAGAGAATGCAATAAGTCAAAAAACTATCAGCCAAAACCACCTGAGTAATAGATGCAGGAGTGCTAAATAGGATATTAGCAAATGGATTTCAGCATTGTAACAAAAAATTAGTATACATTGACCAAGTAGGGATTTTCTCAGGAATCTAAGCATGGTTGAGTGTCAGAAAAACTATCAAAACAATTTCTTACATGAAAAATGAAAGGGGCAGAATTCCCTCTATTGACCATATGGGAATAATCCTCCTTCTATAAATGACTAAAAAGCAGGATTAGCTATAGGAAACAATTATTGTCAGACACTGGGTCACAGGCAGTATAGGACAGAAATTCCTGTGAGAAGGCAAAGAGGTGGCCCTTCATTCAGCCATGCTTCCTACCAGAGAGTAATTTCCAGATGTGGTACAGGGAGGAGGAACCCAAACAAAGCCCACCTTGGGAAGGTCAAGGAAGCTAGAATTTGCAGAGAGGAAAGAGCTAGACAGAGAAAGAGTTTCAGTATCTGCATAGGGATTTGCACAATGTGTGCATGTATAAGGTGAACTCATTGAATGTACAAAAATGAATTGTATCCATATATACTAGCAATGCACAATTAGCAATTGACATTAAAAACTGTACCATTTACAAGAGCATCAAAAAACATGAAATGGAATTAACAAAACATGTGCAAGATCTATACACGGACAACTACAAAACATTCCAGAAAGAAATTAAAGGCAACTTTAATGAATGGTGAGATATGTCATGTTCATAGATTGGTAGACTCAATATTGTTAAGATGGCAATTTCCCCCAAATTAATCTATAGATTCAATGCAATTTTAATCAAAATTTTCAGAAGGCTTTTTGGGGGGAGGGTAGAAATTGACAAGCTGATTCTAAAATCTACTTGAAGATGCAAAGAAGCTAGAAAAGCCAAAAGTATTTTGAAAAAGAGCTTACTTAAAAGATTTATACTAACTGATTTTAAAACTTAGTATAAAGGTACAGTACTTAACATATTATGTTTGTGGCTTAAGAATAGACATATAGATCAATAAAACAATCTAGAAATAGACTCACATATCTATGGTCAATTAATTGTAGATAAAGGTTCTAAGTAAGCTGTATGGAAACATCTATTAAAAATAAACATCTAATAAGGTTAATAAGGTCAACTCACCAATTCCATGACTAGGAAACTATTATGAAAAGCATCAATATGTAAGAATACCTGTAGAAAGATGTTCATATTGTCCCCAAAGTAGAAAAAAACAAAAACTTTCACTGATAGTGTAATGGCTGAATAAATTATATTGCATCCGTACCTCGGAATATGGTGAAGCCATTAAAACAGAATGAATTGTTTAGCATTTGATTTAGAAGGATTTCCTTCAAGTATTGCTGATTCAGAAAAGGAAGATACACCAGAGTGTATACAGATGATTTTGGTTTGGGTAGGTTAACAATGACCCCTGCTCAAAACACCTCTAGGTCAATATGTTTGCATTTGATTATATGAACACATAGAAACGTATTAAAGCATGCACACCAAGTTGACCATGGTTACCTGGGGAGGTCAGGGGATGGATTGTAGGTGGAGATGGAGGGGGAGTGTGGAAGTCATTAAAAATGTACCACTTCCACTTCCCCTGCATATAGGCTATCCCACTTACGTAAGCTAAGTTTATGTGTTTTATATACACAAATACACACATATATTTTTAAAGAAAAATTACCTATGTGTACAGATATTGACATATGGTTATCCTAATATCCTGTCAAATGAAAAAGAGCAAGTTTTAGGCTGTGTATATTATGATTCCCTTTTGTTAAAAAGCAACCAACCAACCCACACACCCCTAGGTGTTAATATATCCACTTGAACTTCTATGTTTGAACAAGGAGAAAGGGCGTCAGAATACCACATCATTAGCACTGCTTCTAAGTTGGGAAAGGAGCAAAAAGAGAGATGATTGGCTTAGTCTTTATACACCTTTGTACTAGGTTGTTTCATTTTTTATAATAAGCATGTGTTATCAAGTATTAGAATTTGAAAAACATCTAATAAATAATTTTTAGAAGAATTTTGAACTTATCTGAAGGAATGTGAGCACTTCTACTTGGGATTCCCTTTCTCCTGTCTAATCTTCATTGTCATATACCGTATCAGAATTTGGAAGCATCTCTTATGTTTCTGATCTTATATTTTGGAATTCTACTTTACATATGCTATTACAGTGTTAATTCAACTTTATATATAAGGACTTACTCTGTCTTTATTAGAAATCATAGCTACTTTCTCCTTAAGCCTCCTAATACAGTTCCAACGCCATTGTTCCTTATACTGTTCTCTGGAGTTGTCTTCCTGGTGAATTTCTCTACATTCTGTAAGTTTTAAAATATTTTTTCCCTGCCTTTGAGAAGAAGATAGTTTGCTAGAAAAATTACCTTGCTGGCAGAATCCTTTTTCTTTAGGTGTTTAGGAAATGCCCCAGGCTCTTTGCTAA
This sequence comes from Diceros bicornis minor, assembly GCF_020826845.1. Taxonomy (NCBI): domain Eukaryota; kingdom Metazoa; phylum Chordata; class Mammalia; order Perissodactyla; family Rhinocerotidae; genus Diceros; species Diceros bicornis. Next base: position 1,158,225 of record NC_080744.1, on the reverse strand, counting down.
TGTTTAAGTATCTCAGAGTCAGAAGTCATTCACACAATTTCTTTTAAATTTAGCTGTTACTACTGTTGTTATTGCTAGAAAACACTGAGTATAGGAATTCTTCTCTTAAGATTTTGAAATTGGAAAACTGAAAGACCTAGTACGTTAGTTTGGGGGGCTAAGCAGAAAGTTCATGAAGTATACTAGAGGCCAGATTAGCCAGTCTGGGTACATGGAAGCAAAAGTTTTGAGAACATGTCTGGCATGGTAGATGTGACCAGTGCGTAGCAACATCTAGATCTCTTTCCCTTCCTGGGCATGTGGGAGACTATGCATCCCAACCCTTTGTTGTTAGGCGAGACTTTGTGACCAGTTCTGGCCAAAGAAATGTGTGCAGAAGTGATGTGTGACCATTCCAGACTGAGTCAGGAAAAAGCTTCTGCACAATGTTATGAAAAATGTGTTGAGATTTTGTTGAACTGTAGGATCAAAGCTGCCTGAATCTCCACGTGGAAAACAGCTATCAGAATTGTTGATTCACTGCCTGGAGAACAACCGAGGAGAAATTAACTTGTGTTAAGCCAGAGATCTGAGGGTTGTGTGTTACTGTCACAGAGCATAGCCTGACTAATACAGTAGTAAAGCAAGAGGAATGGAAGAGACAAGTCATGAGGTTGGCCCTTGAAAGACACAGAGCAGCTGTGTTGCTTCTTAATGGCTTATCTGTTACAGTTCCCACTAGGCCTGGCATTACTTTGGTTTCTCTACTTATATGCCCATGAACCTATTGATATCTTTACAATAAATTTAACTTTCCTTGCTTTGCTTAAGTGTGTTCTTTTTCCTTGCAATCAAAATGCCAAAATCAAATGATTCAATTAGTCATGTTTTAATCACTTCCAGATTCAGATCTGTGCTGTGGCGGATGCTGTTGGTGGTCTGCCCACTTTGCCTTAGCCTGCACCTCTTCATGCTGAAGGCCGTCTGTGACCTGTGACTGTTTGAGGGATTTTTCTAGCCAAGGGAGCATGCTCAGCCAAGACACAGGGCAAGCCGGGTGCTCAGGAATTAATGCCCCTGGAAGCAGCCCCAACCAACGATGCTGGGTACAGGAGGGTTTTGGTGGATAAATACCCAGGTTCCTAACTATCTTGACTGAGATAATTTTGAGCCATTTTCCACAGTCTCCCAGAGTTCTCCAGTTCAAGTTGCCCAAAGTGGGGTAATAACTCACCTTTTATTGGCTCCCTTCTTGTCTTTTCTGAATTCACTTCCTTAACAGTGTTCCTTAGCCTCATCCCCAAAATAAAATACACTTAAATTCGTGTCTCCAGGTGTGCTTCTTGGAGGAATCCAAACCAAGATAACATTTTGTGGGCATACACAGGCATGAAGGGAAGCTTCATTTCATGAAGGTGTATTTATTCCTCCATTTTTAGTGATGTCCTGCCCATCCTGCCTTTTATATTACCTAATTTGACCTCCAGGATTTTCAGTTGGTTCTCCTTCGTTTCTGTCTCTTTGTTGATATTCTCATCTTGTTCATGCATCATTTCCCTGATTTCCTTCAGTTGGCTGTGTTCTGACCAAGCACACTGAACTTCTTTTAGACGCCTATTTTGAATTTTTTGTCAGGTAATTCATAGACCTCTATTTCTTTAGGGTAAATTTCTGGACGTTTATTTTGTTCCTTTGATTGGGCCATTTTCCCTGTTTCTTTGTATGCATTGTGATTTTTTTTTTTTTTTTTTCCCTGAGAGTTGGGTATTTGAAATAACAGCCACCTCTTCTAGTCTTTATGGAGCAGATTTGTACAGGGGAAGACCTTCATCAGTCACACCAGCCAGGATTCTTGGGACCTCTCAAACCTTTTCTGGGGCTGTGTCTTCTCTGGGCTTGTGCAGATAATTCCCCAATTACACAGGTTTGCTGGGTTATGTTCAGGAGCTTGTGATCTCTTTCTGGTATCTGTCTGTGGTATTGCAGGTTCTTGGAGCTCTCTGTCATTCTCCGTGGCTCCCAGGCATCCAAAGTAAGCCATTCCATCACCACTCCAAATCAGGGGGGACAGAAACCAGTCCCAGGCAGCCCCCGAGAAACTGGAATGTTGAACACATTACCTTCTTCTCTTCTCTTTCCCTCCTGAGGGAGGCCACGAGTTGGGTGTGTTCTCCTGATTGTGCTAAGCTCTGCCAGCTGAGGCGAGGAGCAATTGCAGATGGACTATGATGCTTTCCCTCATCTCAACGTAGCTGTTCTAGGCTTTGCACTCACCTGGGGGTACTGCCGCTTCTCAGCTAGCTTCTGGGGTTCCCATAGAGGCATTCTGATCCATGTATTGTTGCTAAGTCAGTGTTTCTGTGTGGGAGTGAGGGCTGAGCTTCCTACTCTGTTATCATTCTGGCATCATTCTTATCTTTCATTTTTAAGTAGAATTTAGTTTATTTGTATTTCCATCCCATATAATATAATTTTCTCTTTTAATCTTTAAAACCCTTTCAGGAGATCACAGAATATATAACAAAAGTGCCTGTGTTCACTCAGAACTGTATAATTTATAGAAGATATTCGTATTCGTTATCTAATTTGTTAAAACTCTGCAAGGTAATTAAGGCAGGCATGTTAGTTTTACAGGTACAAAAACTGGGGCTAAAGAAATCTAGTGACTTCTCCAAGGTTACAAAGTAAGGATCAGAACCAGGACTTCTGATGTATAGTCCAGTTCTCGTTTCTCCACACTGAGCTAGCAGAAAAGCGAGGATAAAGTTATTATTCATATATTTTTTAACATTGGTGAGGGAGACAACAAGGTAAGAGAATTTGCAAAGATCTTGGACTTGAAGACTTGAAGGGACTGATTCTTTCAATTTGACTGCTCCTTGAAGCGGGGAAGCACGGATGACAGTTCTAAAGTTAGACTTCTGAGGATTGCATGAGCTATATGATCTTGAGCAGGTCCTATACGTTGCGGGTCCTAAATTTCCAAGTCTTAAGAATGCGTAGGTGCTTCCTTGGCTCCTTCGAAGCTCTACAAAACTCTGGCTTTAGGATCCACGTTATATTTCTGGGAAGAAGGAGAAGGGAAAAGAGAAGGGGATGAGGAAGAAGTAGAAGGAGGAGGAGGGGGAGGAAGAAGAGAATCTGCTCTGTAGTTTTGTAGGAAACAGTTTCAGATCATTTTCTCCCAGCCTGAGTGAGCACGATGACAGGCTCCGGGGTCCACTTCTGACCTAAAGCCTCCTGTACAAGTTCTTGCAGTAAGCAGGTCAGAATGACTTGCTGCGCGATGACATGTAAATAGGATAAAATAGAGCTCAAACTCATTTGAGGGGGGAAAATTGCTACAATATGGCTGTAGTACTACTGGCCATTTTATTATTAATTCCTGTTCTTTGATAGGAAGTTTTATTCAATTTTTCAAGCAGAAAATATTTATGCCTTAAAATACAAGTTTAATGTAGTAAACATACTAGTTTAATATTTAAGCAGAAAAGAAACATACTCATACATAAACATATAATACCTTTGGCATGGTACCTAATTTGTCGATGACACTTTCATGTATTTGATGTCATTTGGTTCTCATAACCCAGGTGGATAGTGACTTTATCTTTAAAGAAACAGAGGCTCTGAAAGGTTAAGCAGCGCACCCAGGGTCGTGCAGATGGCACTGGAGTGGAACTCGGGTCATACGTGGAGTAGTAAACCAGCTCGTAGGAGAACATTTTGTTGTCATGATTTTTAGAAGTAGCATTCGACTCTGCAACGTTTTCTCAGCTTCAATAGTATTTATAGGGAAGTTACATAGAAAAAAGAGGCCAATTTTTATGAACTGGCTACTATTTATTGCTCCATATTTCTCTCCCTTTATGCTGCTAATGAACACTGTATCAGAATGCCTTGATGTTGATTTGGGATAGTTTCATTTAATCCTGGTTTTTGAGCCCTAGCTTTTTCCATTTTCCTGACCTACTTCAGATGAGAGCCTGAATGAGCAAGATCATTTTCCATGCCCCAAATCCATAATTAAAATCTCTTTGAATTGCTTACAATCACCTCTTAATTGATTAGCTATTAAGTTATTTTATAACAGTTCACAAATTTGGATGTACATTTGGTTCTTCACTGTAACCTCCAGTTCTGGAATAATTCCTCATGCAGTGTAGATGAAATAATTATTTATGAGTTGAATGAAAAATCCCCTTATATTCTTACAGATTCAAATTAACTGTAATATGGGGCTTTTATTTGAGTGGCATCTTTCTTTGTGGTTTTGGAAATAGCTGGTTCTCTAAAATGGCAGTTAAAATAATCTAAGTAGAGATAATTATGGGCTTAATTTTAAAGAATAACAGTCAATTAAAAATATTTATTGCTTAATATTGATTATGAGAGACTTGAGACAGACATCCCTGCTTTCTCAGAGCTAATGTTTTATTGGAGAATAAGACAAATTCACGATCACAGTGTAAGAGCATAAATGCCAGAAAAGGGTTCCAGAGTGTCACGGGGTCAACATGTGTGGGTGAGGTCGTGAAGCCTTCATGGGGAGGATTCCAGAAGAAAGAACCAGGGAAAGGAAGGACGTTTAGTAGGGACATGGCAAGCAGGGAAATTGGAGTTTGGGGCTTTTGAAGATGTAATTTTTAGTAAAGGGGAGTCAACCCTGAGTTACCATTTTTGTGTATAGGACACAAGAAAATATGGATGGAAGAAGCAGCTGGACTTTTTCCAAAAGGGCAGAAACACATCCACGAGTCTTAGCATTCTCCAAAAGACTCAGAATAATTCCTTGTTAACTAACGAAACTCTGATATTCTCCACAGTCTAGACAGGAAAAGGGAATTTAATAATATATTTTTTAGTGAGAAAAACAGTATATATTCACTGTTTAAAAAAATAAGCAATTTAGAACCAAGAATTAAAGTACTTTTACTTTCGAATACTCTCTCTCTTTTATCGCATAGCCGAGGCAGGGCCATGTAGCACTGATTCAGGTGACTCAAATAGTGCAGACTTCTCTCTTTTTTGCTGGCTCAGCCAAAGCTTTCCTGAGAGAAGTGGAGACGACACAGAATGACAGGGATGAATCAGTGATTCTCTCCTCTGTGTCTCTCGTGGAACACTGGCAGGTTCACCTGTTTTCAGTGACATGAGCAACCAATGTAGTTTAAGGAAAACTAAAGCAGGCCAGTTGAACTAGACTTTTTCCATAGGTGCAGCTCAAGTCAGAAATAAGTCACTTAAGGGCTAGCTCCACTTATCTAATATAGATAAAATTCCTATACTGATAATTCCATGGCATTTTATGAAAATTCAAACCAATATGTGCCAAGAACTATGCTAGATGCTAGGGATACAAAGGTGAATAAGAAATTTCATTCTGTGTTTAGATTCAGGATAAGATTTGCAAGTGACAAAGAAGACATAGAGCAGCTTTGCCTTGTGTAGGTCCACTGACTTTTGAGGATGGCTTAGATATGCCACCAAAAGTGGCTACTCTTGGGCCTATGGCTGGATAGGCCTCTGAATAGCAGAGGTTGGCTCAACCTCAAAAATTAAAATCTCCAATCACCACCATACCCTCGATGGCCAGTCCAACCTCTGGCCCTAGAGAAAGGAAGAGTTCCTTCCCCACTCTTATAGCAAGACCCACCTCCATCCCTGTTCCAAGATGACTGGCAATGGGCTGTCCTTTCTTGTCCCCAGAGATGGACAGGGGAAACATCCACACCCTTTAGGAATGAATCCACATCAGTCAGAGCTTCTGGTCCCAGGTCTAGACAGTCCAAAGAGTTGATGGGACATTTCCTCAAGTCTGGCTTACTCAGTTTTTGAAAAGTACTAGAATAAATAATACTTTGCAAAGACAGTATAGTCTAGGGCTAAACTTAGGTAAAAATTTTCTTCTACTAAGGGCAGAGATCCACCCAAGACATTATTAAACAGAACGCTGAACATCTCAATTGGAAGTATGTACATTCTGGTTAATGCTGACAAGGCAGAGTTTTCCACCAAACAATAGGTGTGTATTTGCTTAGTTTGGAGATTTTCACTAAAAAAAAGAGAAATCTGTTCCATTGATGTTACCACCGCTAAAGACAAAAAAATCTTTCCCTTTTAAATGACACTTCCCTCATTTAACTGTCCCCATCACCCACTGCAGGGGCTGATGAAGCCTTGCATCATAGTATCTGTGATTTGTCAGTGACCTCACATCTCTGAGGGTGCAGAGCTGAGTCACATTTTGGTATCTTGTCTCAGTCAATGAGTCTCTCCTAAATGCTTATGGGGAGCATTGTGTTATATTTGCTGCTTTAAATTTCATTTTTAACCTCTGCTTTTATTCCTTTAATAACTATTATAGGGGAATTCTGTGATTGAGCTAGTCATAATTGTGTGCTCTGGTGGACTCTTTTGCATGTACAATATAACAGATAAGCTGTGAAAGCATATGAAGATTACATCAGGTCCTGCAACAGACACCACAGGACATTCATGGAAGCTGCCATTCCAGTAGTATCAATCCAAATTCCTCCATGAACCACTAGCAAAAAAATTCAGAGGATTAGAACATTATCAGCTTTTGACTTCTTTCATCAATATAGCCTAAAAGGATTTAAAAAATAAAAACACACTGACTGGTCGATAAAATTGATTGACAAATTACAATGTGATGAAAGGAGAAAAAGTCAGCTTAGTTAAGGCAGATGAAAACTCAGTGATGTGGGGAATCACTGAATCAGAGACTAGGGGTGTGCACTCGCAACCAAGCTTACCCACGAATAGCTAGGCCAGCCTAGGGAGTGAGGTCACCTGGACATTCAGGAAAGCTCCTTGGAGACTGAAGGATGCAATACAATGGAAATTAAGTGTGATCTACCATGAGATGTAAACATAGAGAAAGCTGAATAAATCTATGGCTTTATCATTACTTAAGAAAAGCAGAACACAAATGTGTCTTTACTGGGTTCAGTGATTTAATGAGCAAAAATATATATGCAATGAAGTTTCAGTTATACCATTTATAATAACCACAAGTCAATCTTTCTTCTCTTTTCTGCTGGACAACAGGGAGGTGTCAGGTAACAGGAGCTAAGGGAACATGTCATTGTGGTAATTTCTGTTCTGATGCAGATGTTGAGAAATGGTTTTCTGCAAGCCTCATGTAAATAACCGTTCACAACAGAGAATTTCATTTCAATTCAAAGGAAGTTATCTTGACTACATTCTTCTTGAAGAGGAAATCAACGATAAATGAAGTCTAGAATACCAAACCGTTATCTATTTTTCTTTTGTTAGGCTACTTCTCCAAAGATTTTAATGTGTATTCATTTGGGGTCAATTCTGAATTTTGGGAGGTGTTGAATTAGCAGACTAATCATACACTCTTAACAGCCATGATTCAGGAACTCCCAGAGGCCTGATAGGACAGCAGGACCCCGTTGTCCCCTCCTCTCAGCCTCTCTGCTCAGGATTTCTTGAGTCTGTTGCACAACGTGATCAGCTGTATTGCACAGGGAAATAGATGAGAGATGGGTAGATAATTGAGAAGGGGAAGTGTAGTGGGCTTTGGGTACTAGAGAGTGGAGGAGCGGACCTAGGAAGAGGAACCGGGGGATAGAACATAAAGCTGCAGGATAGGTGACATTATAGACTCAAGATCAGTGAATGAAGACATCTCATGCCAGAGTTGGGATAGAGAGACAAAGAGGGGACAGCTCTCTGCTGCTGAGAAGGAATGGCCAGGAGTGGACTGTGCACTTTGGGGACAGGACTCAGAAGGAAAGCTACACGTGGTTTTATATTGTGTTGTTACGTGCCTGGCTGGTTCAATCTCAGCTTTACTTCCGTTTATTGATAAAAGCATGGGAAAAGCCTTAAAATATGCAGTGGGTGCTAACGTGCTCACTCTAAAATCCCAGAACCCAGAGGTCCCAAGCGGCTCCTGACTGTGTAGAACGCCTCGTGGGTAAATAGCTTTGTCATCTGTCTCATAACCTGTTTGTAAAACCGTGGGGAAGAAGACATGGCATAAGCTTTAGTGACATCTTCCCTTCCCATGTTGGAAGCTTCAATTGCTAGAGAAACTATTTAAGCTAAAGATAATTTAAAAGTAAAATTCAGAATGTTCATTTGAAATTTAATGAGCCTGGCCTGAAGCCACAGTGAAGAGATAACTGTTCCCCAGGTCAAGACATTTACCTGAGGACCTGTGTTCAAGAGGCTCAGAACATTAACTAGAAACATCTGCTTCCTTGTTAGTATTGGTGGTTTAATAAACTATTTGTTTAACCATGATCACTCATAGTTCTGTAAGTTTAGAATTTATTTCATCCATTGGTGCAGATTCTTCTCCACCTCTTTTATTACAGGATGGATTTTGCTTCTAGTATCCCACAATTCTTGTCCACATTTTGGGGACCGAGGCCACACCTGTAGCTTCTGATGCCACCTGTGTGGGAATTAAGAGCCCTCAGGAGTGAGAAGCCGCCAATGCCGTGTGATCCAGTCATAAATATGTTTTGAGTACCTACTATGTATTTTGGGTTTTTTTTGTGTGTGTGAGGGAGATCAGCCCTGAGCTAACATCCATGCTAATCCTCCTCTGTTTGCTGAGGAAGACTGGCTCTGAGCTAACATCTATTGCCAATCCTCCTCCTTTTTTTCCCCCAAAGCCCCAGTAGATAGTTGAATGTCATAGTTGCACATCCTTCTAGTTGCTGTATGTGGGATGTGGCCTCAGCATGGCCAGAGAAGCGGTGCGTCGGTGCACACCCGGGATCCAAACATGGGCCGCCAGTAGCAGAGCGCGAGCACTTAACTGCTAAGCCACAGGGCTGGCCCGAGTACCTACTATGTAAGGATGAGTGCTGGTACAGAAGTACTGAATTCATCCATCTGTATCATTAAAATTCTAGTGTAATAGTAATAATAATACTTTATGAAGTGCTAAGTACCAGGTACCCCACAGGCCCTGTGCTTACTGAAATGTACATTGTCTCATTTCATGCTTATAACACCCACGAGGAAGGCATTGTCATCTCCATCTACAGTTGAGAAAATGGAAACTCAAAGAGTTAACTGCCTGAGGGTTCAGTTACTCAAGGGAAGAGTTGAGATTCTAACACAAGTTTGACTCCAAAGCTACTTATAATCGTCAGCTCAGGCTGCCATAACAAAATACCACAGACTGGGTGGCTTAAATGACAGAAATTTATTTCTCCATGGTTCTGGAAGCCAGAAGTCCAAGATCAAAGTGATAGCAGGGTTGGTTTCTATCAAGGCCTCTCTCCTTGGAGGTCGGCCACTTTTTCCCCGTGTCCTCACATCGTCTTCCCTCTGTGCCTGTCTGTGTCCTGATCTCCTCTTCTTATAAGGACACCAGTCGTGTTGATAAGGCCCACCTCAATGACTTCATCTAACTTTAATTACTTCTTTAGAGACCCTACCTCCAAATACAGCCACGTTCTGAGTTACCGGGGTTAGGACTTCAACATAGGAATTTGGGGCGGGGAGGGGACACAATTTAGCCTATAAGACTTTAAGCCATGAAGTCTGTGCATTGCCTATAAGAGGAAATATTAAGCCACTAATCATTTCCACTCTGGCATGAACTAGTTTTTCTCCAACTAATTTCCTGCCAGAAGATTTTGATGATGAAACTGAAGGAGAAAGTTGGGGCACTGAGTCCTTTAGAGAACGAAGAAAAACCACCAAAAGTGTGAGCAGGAAAGGGGGCCCGGAGATGCTGGAAAGCTGACATCTCCTAATCTGCTGTTTCGGGTGGGGCCAGACTTAGGGAAGTAAATTAAACACAGCGTCATTTTCTATTTTTATTTCTATATTTCATCTTTCTAGCTCCTTCACATTTTGGTTCTATCCATCCAAGCCAGCAAGCTCCTCAGCCTCGGAAAAGCTCCTTAATAATCTCAGTGTCACTTCTAAAATGGAGCCAAAAGAAAAAGGTAATAATCTGCTAGAATCTCCATCATTCAAAAACAAGTTATTAAAAATTATAGTCCTCTGTTGATATTGATTGGAATCCAGAAATTGTTAGAAGGTGTTTGAAATAAGAATTCAAAGGGAGCCAATCATGAGGGGTGGTTTTCCTGGTGAACTCCCAACTTCCATCAGATCTGTTTCATCTCAGGAGTGTATCAGAGAGCACTGCTCACCCCGCCTCCTGTGGTCCTGATGTGATGACCTCTCAGGAGCCAAACCTAATGGGAGGAGGTGGGACCGTCCCCTGTGCCCTCATCTACCAAGAGCAGGTTTTCTCACTACTTCCTCTTCTCCCAGGCTTCGAGTACGTCCATGGACACACACTGCTAAATTCGCCCCTTGTCCAGAGACAAAATCAACTACCCATTTACTTTTGGACATCAAGCTGAATGTTAATAATCCTGCTTGACAGCCTGTTAGGAGCTTTCTGAATGCAGAGGGCTAACAGGTTTCAGATGGCGTGCCGATTCTGAAGGATTGATTGGTGGTGACGGTTGTTATGAAGGGTGAGAGGCCGTTTTTCTTTCAGAGAAAGAATGGTGTAATGGATTAGTGGGGTCCACCGTGGAGAGGGACTAGTGGCACAAGTGTAACTATCTTGGTCATTAATAACTTCAGAGCTTTGATGTACTGAGAGCTCACCTCGCGCAGGCTCAGCCCGGCACCTTCATTCTCTCAGTGAATCTTCACATGTCTTTGTAAGGAAAAAAGAAACGGGCACGGTGGAATTAAATAACTAGCCAAGATCACCCAGCTAGTAAGCGCCAGAGCAGGAATTTGAACCCGGCAGTCATGATACAGACTCCTTGAAAGGCACAGTACCGAACTGTGGGTTAGGATTAGGATTCGAGCCGGGGCTGCTGCAGACAGAGCTGTGGGGCTCCGATCACCGCGAGACTGCAGGGACCACTGAGGACCCAGCAGCACCACTTCCTTGGACGTGCCCTCAGTACAGCCTTTCTGGCTTGGAGATGGGGTGGAGGTGGGGTTTTGGGAGAGGTGGGTCTTGGAGGTGGAGTTTTGGGGTTTTGGTGGGTTGAGACAAGCCTTAACTCATCTTCCCATAGTTAAGTCCACACGTATGTAATGAGCACCTACTCCGTGTGAAGCCTCTGGGGAGGCAGCCGAGTTCCCTGCCCTGGAGGAGTGTGTGCCCAAGTAGAGGGAGACAGACAGGCCATGAACACATACGGGAAACGATAACTTCAGGCCCACATGAATGCTGTGGAGAGCTCCCCTCCACCCCCTAAACACGCGATGTCGATGAATCAGTGAGGGCTCACACTTGCCAAAACATTCAGCTCGGCGGTGATTGAATTAATTGCTTGGAGACGAGTACGAATTACAGCACGTCTTGTAGAAAGTGAGTGTTGATAATGTCATGGTCACACATCGATCAGACTAGTAGTGGAGAGAATACCTTCGTTAACACAACTAGAGAGTTTGTCTTTGTAAAGTAGAGACTAGGTCAGAAAATTCAAGAAAAGGGGGTGTCATTTTCACTAGTCCTGTACACGGATCACATATCCCCAAAGTGGACTCTCCTTGTCCTGACACGCGATCCTCTGGAACAGCTGGAGGGATGGACCCCTCAGCTTAAGGGGTGTGTGAAACGATGGGACTTTTTCCTTCTTCGAGTCTTTTCTGACATTGATTCGAGGTTGATTTACATTAGTATATGTATCGTTTTAAAGTAAGAGAATGCACATGTATTTCTTGAGCATTATAAATTGGACAACTGTTGGCTAAAAGCCTGAATTAACCTTTGAGCAAATGTTGAGAAAAATGGCTCACCCGAGCTTCCTCCTGAGTCAAGGCCTTGGGCATTCCTGTCCACCTGCCTTTCTTACGTAAGAAGCATTTGTCAGGCCCCAACGCTGGACCCGGAAGCTGCCAGATTCTGCAGGAGAGAAATTATGAGCAGAAAAGTCAGTGTTTCTACCCTAGAGAAACCAGTGTTTAGTTGGGGGATGGTTAAATAAGTATTTGAAAGAGCTAAGGAGCGAATCTGGAGCAATTCGGAAGAACTGACAGTAGCTAAGATTGCGTAGTGCATCACAGTTCAGAAGTCATCTTCACGTACCTTTCTGTTTCCCCCTCACGTTGGTCTTTTGAGATAGTTATTGATATTATGCCCATTTCACAGACGAGGAAACTGAGGCCCAGAGAGTCCCAATACTCAAGACAGTTAGTAAAGGGCAGAGGCAGGACGCTGTTCCAGTTAAGACCCTGGGCCCCAGGATCAAACAGACTGAGTTTTTAATTTCAGCTCCGGCTCTTATTAGTTTGTAAACTTGGGCAAGTTCCTTAGCCCCTCTGAGCCTCAGTTTCCCCACTTGTAAGGATAATAATGGTATTCACTTCCTGCAGGTGTTGCATTAGTGAGAAATGTACTGAAGATGCTAAGCACAGGCTGGGACCACAGGATGAACCCGACGGAGGTGGCCTTCGCTCTGAGGACATGGCAGCCAGGACTGAAACCAACATCCCTGGCCTCTCACACAAGGCCCTGCATGAAGGGTGCATTCCAGCATCTCTCTGCTTAGGATTCAAACTCGGCCCAGCCACTTACTTACGAGAATGACCCTGGGCCAGTCCCCTGCCTGTGCTGTGTCTGTCTGTTTGCTCACGTGTAAGACGGGGTTATCTAGTGACTGCATCCTAGGCTGCCGTGAAGATGAGGTGATTTCCTACATACATGGCCCTCGAACGGCGCTTGGCACACACGAGCTCCCCAAGGGAACTCACCATGCAGGATGAAGGCTGGGGGTGGGCGAGTGTCGCTAGGGGGCTTCCTCCAAGCCGCACTCGTCACTTACATCCCGAGGAAGCACACACCAGCAGGAGCTGAAACATACACCCTGCGATCACCCTCCTGTGCAGTCGGGGAGGCTTCAGGCTACACTTGCACATCTACCTCCACCGCCTCTCCCACACCTGCCAAAACTGCAGGGACTGCCGAGCAACTCAGGAAGATCGAATTTGTAATCAAGTCATTTTTTCTGCATTCAGCTTCCACACTCAAAGGTGCAAAACCCATTTGAGAATTCGCAACCCCGCGTGGAGGGTACGAACCTATCAGCTTGTCCTGTCAGCAGGCATGATGTCTGAGTGCTGTTGTCATCACAGAGCTGCCTGTTATCATCCTCGGGGCGCGACTGTGTCCCTCTCAGGTGGGAACTGGAAGGTTCTCTGGAGGGAGAAGCAAGCTTTACCAAGCCCCAGATACGGTTAAAGCCACGCCCCTGACCTTGTACGTGGAAGGTTATGTCTGTGTGCCCTCAGCTGCATTTGGCTCCAGCCCTGAGGTCCTCACCGTTTCTCTCACCCCCTCCCTTCACTCTTCATCTGGCTCTCCCCTTCCACGCCTGTCTAATGGCGGCGGGGACCAGGTCAGCTTCTCTGCCACTCTGTAAGTACTTGTCTAATTAAAGTGAAGTGACTGTTTATTGTACATCTACCAAGTGCTTACATCCATCACCTTGTTCAGTCCTCAGACTACCCCTGAGGATTCGACCACAGGCCTGTGTGATGACCGAGGCAGGAATTTAAACCATGAAGCTTGCAAAGAACTTGCCTTTCTTACCTGTAGGTCACGGAAGTTTTGGGTTTTGTCATAGGGGACAGTAGCTTAATTGTATTCCTTACATTTTGAACAACTAAAAAGGGTCAAAGATAAGCAAGTTATAGATTTAAAAAGAAGAGGAAATAATCTTAGATCCAGACATTAAATTAATGAATCTTGGTGGCTTCTTATAAATATCATTCAAATACGTTTTATTAAAATCTGACTGGGTAATAAGAAGAATCGGGTAGATCTCTGGCCTTGGAGTTGGAGCTGGGTGGGATCAGATTCTGACTCCACACGTGGCCCTGGGCAAGTTATCGCATCTACTAAGGAGCCTTAATTTCCTCAACTACAAACAGAGACGATGATACCTAACCTACAGAGAGGGTGTGAGGACTCAATGAGCTGACAAACATAAAGGGCCCAGCTCCCGGTCACTACTAAATTAGTTCATAGTTCCCTCTCTTCGAATCACACCTCTCTTCAATGGATGTAGAAGAGAACATTTTCCAACAACTCAAATAAAATGTGATTTTATTACAACAGAAACAACAGTCTGCCATGACCTGCCCAGAAGGGTAAGAAAAAACTACTTAAAAAATTAAAACAAAGGAGACTAGTGAGGCAAAAAAAAAAATATATTTTGAATAGTGACATCCTGCCATCGAGTAAGAGTGATTTTTGGCGGCCATTACAGCCTTCTCAGTTAATTTTTTGGGAAACCATTGTCAAATAGCAAAAAAGAGATTGAATGAAATAAATAGAATTATCACCTTCTTAGAGGAAGCACCTTTGGTACACAGCTCAATTGCCAGGAGAAGCGAGGGTACATTCTGGATATCGGTAAGGCCCTTAGGAGATCTGGGTTGGACTCAGAGAAAGTATTTGAGTTTAGGCCATTTGCTCTGAAGGTTCTGGTTTCCTATCTAACTGCTGATGCTCAGGGCCAAAGTTGACTCTTAGGAAACAAGGGATGCAGATGTGGGCATCTTTTCGTTGCTTTGCTAGATATAAAAAGGCCATACAATCATTCATCAGTGACCCCAGTATCATAAAAAGTTACCTGGGAATATGCTTTGCCATAGATTGACTTTGGGAATAATTATCTTGAAAACAGCTCTCTGAAAGCTGTATAACTGTAAGCAAAAGTACCAGTGAAAGTGTCAATTTCCTGGTGGAAACAGAATCAAACTTTAAAACAAAGATCTGTTTAATGAGGATTTGAGAACTATTTTTCTGCCTTAGAGTTACTGTTTATCGCTTCCTCTTGGCAACTTCTGCCACGTCAATTTCAGGAATAACATATGGAGAAATTATCAAGTTCCATCCATTAGGTAAATGTGATTTATCCTTTAGTTTTTTAAACCAAATGTCTTGGTGCTTTTCAAAAAGGGAGGTGTTTTGCTGCTGTTAAATGACTAATGGTACAATTTGTTTTACATTACCAAAAAGGAGAGTAATTGACTTGACAGCTTGTTTGGAAAGGATTTTTGAAGAAGCATTTTATCTTCTGAGAATGGGGCACCTGAAGCCTGAATGAAGGTCCTAATCAATCCTCTTTTGTTTCAGAAAATTGAAGACTGTTAAAAAAAAAAAAAAAGAACCAAATGCAAGGAAAAGACAGATATTCTAGCAAAGAAGCTGGGCAGAAAGAAAAGCTGATGCATTTGAAAGTTCTGGGTTTTAATCTCCTTTTGTAGTGTCTACTTTCCATAGGCTTTTAAAGGTACGAAAGTGAGGACAGCGGGTTAAATCCATTTGTATCATACAACACTGTAAACAATGCTCGACGTTTTTTCCAGATCCAAATAAAGGCGCATTTATCTCGTCCTGAAAGGCTTCTACTTTATTTTTTTAACTTCTCTTGGGTAGTTGATTGCCGGTGCACCTCTTTCTCCTGTTGTGAAACCAGTTCTGTGTCAGCTGAGGTCCTGAGCCACTGACGAAACTGGGATAGGATGGGAGAAAAAGGAAACCCCGAACTGGTGACTTTAAGAAATCTTCTCCAAAGGTTTTTCTCTTTTCTTTGCTCATCCTGACTCTCCTCTTGATTGCCACCTATTGAAGATAGTGAAGATAATAAGATAAAGCTTGTTTTCAAAAAGACTAATGGAGGTTAATTTAAGAAGACTAGGGCCGGCCCTATGGCTTAGCGGTTAAGTGCTCGCGCTCCGCTGCTGGCTGCCCGGGTTCGGATCCCTGGCGCTGGCGCGCACTGACGCACCGCTTCTCCGGCCATGGTGAGGCCATGTCCCACATACAGCAACTAGAAGGATGTGCAACTATGACATACAGCTATCTACTGGGGCTTTGGGGGAAAAATAAATAAATAAAATTATTAAAAAAAAAAGACTAAAAGAAGCAACTTAATCCTAAAAAAAGAAAAACTAGGTTTGTAGAAGATATAATTAAATAACCAGGAGGATAATAGAGTATCCTAAACTTAATAATAGATTATATTTTTTAAAATACTTTTTAAGATAGTGAATGGCAATTAATGAACACAAATAGCTTGGGAATATATACATGTTTTTGGAAAAGGTAAACTGGCATATATCAGTTAGCTATTGCTGTATAACAAACAACTCCAAATTACAGTTGTGTAATACAGCAACCACTTCTTATTTCTCATGAATCTACGTGTCGATTGGGTGGTTCTGCTGATCTTCACTGGGTCTGGGTGGTGCTCTGATGTTAGCTGGGACTTCGCCACTGGCTTGACAATTAGCTGGCAGCTTGCTGACCTGTGGTGGCGTCAGGGGGATGACTGGACTCCGCTCTGCACATCTCGTCCTCAGCAGGATAGCCTAGGCAGGTTTTTACTTGGCAATCACAGAGGTCCAGCAGAAACGTGCAAACTCTTTTCAAGCCTCTTCGTGTGTTTGTGTGTCAAGTTTGCTATTTTCCTGCTGGCCTAAACAGGCCAGTGGCCAAGCTTGCATTCAAATCGGGCCAGAGCTCCCGAGTTACGAGGCAGAGGGCATGCGTATGGAGAGGCCATTGATCGGACTATTAATGCAATCAATCTACTTTCACAGGGTAGTAAAAGTGAGCAGAAGATTGATATGGTGGGTAATACCCTAGCATCCACTAAAGAAACCATCATTAAGATATGGAATAACACGAGAAGGCTTCCTGAAGGAGAAAAATGAAGGGAAACCCATTTCAGATTGGAGAAAGCTATATTGTGAGAATAAATCACATTTATTGGAGATATAATCATTTATGTTACCAATTCTCAATTGACAGGTAGGTTTTTCCACCATTTCTCTGTTTCAATCAACGATGACCTATCTATGACTCTATCTACTTATCTATCTAGTGTATAAAGATAAATGGTGTATTTATACACATGCACACACCATACAAATATAAGATACATTCTTAGATATAGAATTGCTAATTCAAGTAGCTTTATAAATTTTTATGGATATTGTCAAATTGCCATCTAAACAGGCCATAGAACTTTATATTTCTACCAACAGTGTATGAAACTGACTGGTTTCCTCATTTTTATACTGGATGTTATAAAACTTCTAAATCGTTGCTAATATAATATGTGAGAAATAGTATCTTTTGATTTTTATTAATTTTTTTTGGTTATAAGGGAGTTTCTGTTTGGGAAGATGAAAAGGTTCTGGAAATGGATGGTGGTGATGGTTATTACAACATTGTGAGAGTACCTAATGCACTGAATTGTACACTTAAAAATAGTTAAAATGGTAAATTTTCAGTTATGTGTATTTTACCACAATAAAAAAGTAAGTTGGTCTCCCCTGGGGTGGGGGAAGGGTAAACTTATCTAGAGAATGGACCCACACTTGAGGGTCTGGCCTCGTGTCCCAGGGAAGAGTTGACACCTGCAATCAGAGCCTAATTTTTCTCTGCAAATTACTTAGAGAGGAATAAAGAGAAAAAGAAATATTCCCTTGTTGCTCTTTCTAAAACGACTTGAGATTCGAAGAACATTCCCACACCATCCGAATTAGCTCCTCATATTTCCCAGTAATACCATAGCGAGGGAATCCGATCACGCACTTTGCAGTTGGAGACCCGTACCTGTTACAGCTGACCCAGGTGACTCACGTCAGCGAGTGGCATAGGCTGCATTTCCTGCACAAGCTGGGAAGAAGGGCCTGAGCCTTGCTTGAAGACCCAGGTCAGAGAATGCATCACAGTCGCCTCTCCAGAATTTCCCCAGATGATCTTAATGCAAACGGATGGAGGGAGTCAGAAAACAGACAGCATCCGTCTTCTTCGGGCGTGTGTTAAACACAGGCAGCAAGCCACTGTGCTATAAACGCTCGGGATAGACCTGCTTCTGGAAGCCGGTCCAGTCCTGTTGCTGCTGCTGTGGCAACTGTAGGGCTTGTGGCTCTGCCTGGCCCTTGCCTCCAGCACTTGACCGCTGGAGGGTGACTCCTGTTAGGGCTCTGAGAAAGCCCAGTTTCATAGACTGTGTTGCAGTCTCTGAACATCCTAAGGGGAGCTGTGTCTTCTGTTGCAGCTATTTGAGGTCTGAAGCCCTCGCTCTGTGGGTGCTGTTCAGAGGATGCGGGTTGCCTCCTGGGTCTGGGTGCTCATGTATCCCAAGGGTGTGATGGGGTGTGCTCCTCTCTCATTGTGTGACTCCTACATAGAAAAATAACTACAGTCAAGGGGTAAGTCGGGGAAAAGCAAACAACTGAATGGTGTGCGACTCCTTGCTGCTCTGGCATCATGATGGACAGTCTTGTCTCGGGGGAGGTTCTCAGGGTGGCGTCATGACAAGGCTTCGGGACAGAAGCAACAGCCAGCACTGAGAAGTATCGAGAGCAGTTTAGAAAATGTTGATTTCAATTTCCAATTACATTAACATGATTTTCTAGGTTAGTGGATTAAATACAATACACAAGCTAACAAGTCGATTTAGAAATCCCTTTAGACTTTGTTTTGACACAAGACATCAACAGGTCACTGGTGTGTGACTCAGCAACTTCTGACGCTGGAGGACTACTATTCACTAACTTTTTTTAATAAACAGAAATGATCTTGTGAGAAATTAGGAATAAATCCTTACATTTAAAATGACCTTTTTCTTCAGGTTTTAATCATTTACATAATTAAAATCCATAGAAGTACATAAAAGGCACTGGGTCTAGGGATGGTCAGATCTTAATGGAGGAAGAGGAAATTGGTTTCCTGCATAATAAGGCTTTAGGAATGTGTGATTCATGACCTTTCTCACTGTGTCGAGCCTCGTATTTTTGCATTGCTTATCACAGTGTATTAACGCATATTCATTAAACCCCCTCGAGCAAAATCCAGTGGGCTAGGAGACTGACACCCTCACTGTCTTCCCTACCTCCTCAGAGGAGAGAAACGAAGATGGATTGAGGTTATTCTTTCCTTCCTAGAAGAATGTGGCTAGAATAATAATTCACTTGCCTAAAACTGGCTGGAGAACATGGGGGAGGTGAAAAAGAGGCTGGAAGGGAAGAATAAAGCATCTCTATTTTAAATTTTACTTATGTTCCACACACTGGAGATTCGAAGGCGAGGCTCTTGGCTTCTTCCTGACTTCGGATCCTGTTGCGCCCACTGGTGGTGATGTAAATGAATTCACAATGGCTAACACCTCCGGGCTCACGGGCCCTTCTGTTTTAGTTGGCACCACGTTGCAGATCTGATATTTGTGTTCTCAGTCTCCCTGAGGCATTCGCCTCAGATGCCCTAGCACCAAGGAGTCCTTGATGGGAACGGTGCAGGGTGCCGCCTAGAAGCACACACCCGGCCTCAAGGAAATGCTCAGCAGGGAGAATCCCAGCCCAGAGGTCACTCCATCTGCTACACAATGGACTGTCCATCACGTGACCCCTGGGAGCCAGGACTAAAGACCGTCAAAGTGGTT
The DNA here is from genome assembly GCF_020826845.1 of Diceros bicornis minor. Taxonomy (NCBI): domain Eukaryota; kingdom Metazoa; phylum Chordata; class Mammalia; order Perissodactyla; family Rhinocerotidae; genus Diceros; species Diceros bicornis. Next base: position 1,138,783 of record NC_080744.1, on the reverse strand, counting down.
GCCATCATGTACCCCCAGTTTATCAAACCCTCTGAAGTCACCATCGCTCTTGCTGGTTGGCCTTCCTCTTTGGATTCAACTTTCTGTTGTTGCTTTTGTTCAGTAAGCCCCTACCAAAGACTTGGTCACATTCGGTATATGAGTAGAATATCTCTGCTTTGAAATTGATGTTCAATTTCATACTTTTCTTACAACATTCATTTACACAGAAAGGAAATGTACAGATGCATATGTATATGTAGCGGGAAGAAAATTTGCTATTTTGAGGCTTGACAGAGAAGTTAAGGGGGTGCAGAAATTATATGTAATATTATAAATAAATGAACTTATTTATTTCAAATATTCACACAGTTCAAAAATAAAAAATTGAAATCCCCCTCCCACACCATTCTCAGTTCATCTAGACCACCTCTCCCACTGTCCCTGCCCTAGTAACAACTGTTATTATTTTCTCAGGAAGCTATCCAGAGTTTCTCTGTGCATATACAAACAAATATGAATACATCTATTTACTTATTTGTTCATTCAACAAATTATCAAGTGTTCTGGGCAAAAAAAACAGATGAAAATTCCTGTCCCCAAAAGATTACATTCTAGCTGAAAGAGACAGACAATAAGCAATAGTCACAATAAACATGAAAACAATATTTCCATTAGCTTCGTGGGGCTGAAGAATAAGAAAATGTTGAGGAAGGAGAATCAGCAGGGGGAGGTGGGATGCTATTCTCACCGTGGTGGTCCCAGGAGGCCTCGCTAAGAAAGTGGTATTTAAGCAATGACCTGAGTTGGAAAATACTCAGGGGTGGGGGGAGTTTAAAGCCATTCATAAGGAGAAAAGTGGTCTTCACTTGTGTCTCTCTGTGCACACAGGCGGTCTCAGTTACACTGGGGACTGGCACACACATCCCCAGTCAACCCTCCTCGGGAATCTCCTCTTGGTGTCTCACCAACGTCAGTGAGGGGCTCACACACTTCGTGTTGCTAACACAGAACTTCCTCCTCTGGGAAGAAACCAGCAGAAGCTGCTGCATCTCTGCTGTGGTGGCCACGTCCGTGAGCTGAGGCAAAGCAGGGGCAGCTCTGTGCTTCCGCTTCCAGCACTGCGGACGGTGTGCGCGTGTGTGTGTGCGCGCGTGCGTGCGTGTGTGTGTGCGTGCATGCGTGTGTGTGTGGGGGGGGTGGGTAACAAAGTCCTCCTATCTACTGAGCACTTACCGTCCACCAGGCACATTGGTATCTCATTGACACTTAAGGCAGCCTTATGTTGTTGCAGGATGGGTATTTTTTATAGATGACATTTATTAATTTTATAGATAAAAATGTTAGACTCGGGTTATGGAAACTGGCCAAGGTCACACAGACCCTAAGTGCCTAATTCTGAAGCCCGAGGTTCTGGAGTGGAAAAGACTGACTGTGGTCCTTGCTTTGCAAAGTAAATTCCAGGCAGGGGTGTCCTCTGCCCTCTGTCCTTCGAGTGTAGAGCAGCTCGGCAGTGGCTCTGAGTAGAACAGGTAAATGTGGGTGCTCTCTCCCTCAGGTCGTTCTGTGGTTACCGACAGAATGGGTGAAGCTTGGCGTCCAGCTTCTATTATAAAACACCATATCAAACCCACCTCTGTGCGGCCATCAACTGTTCTTCTGGCTGTCAGATCTCTAAGCCTACCTGTAGATCGCTAAGGCAGTTTTAAAATTAATTACAGGGTTCCCATGGGGAAACTCACAGCGTCATTGTGTTGTCACTATGATAAAATAGGACAGTTGTCATTTAAAAGTTAACAGTTTTAACAACACATAATCTCACATAGCTTCCAGAACACTATTTGTCAGGTTACTAAATTCCCTGGCCTATTGCTGACAGAGTTTACAGGAGAAGGAACAAATTTTTAGTCAAGCAGATCTATTTTAGGAAAAAAATAGATCCTACTTACAATGTTTCCATTAAAATCATATCTCTGATGTTCCTGTCTCTATCTAAATTCTAAATATACATTAAAGGCAAGAAACATAACATCTTTATGGGATAAAACCTCTTTCCAGGCCAATGACATGTGCCTTTTTGAGTTACTGGAGCTGGATTATCAATTTGATAATTAAAATATCAATATTTAGTCCTTCAAAAATGTGGTCATTTTTCTGTTCTTCTCTCTTTCTCTTTGATTCTTAGAAAGAAAGATCTAAAATAAGCTTAAAGTTTGTAACCCTAGTTAAAAATTGACCCTAAAACATCTTTCTGTCACCGAAGATGTATTTTAGTTACTAAAATGTCAGCCTTGGAAGTATTCCATTTTGTAGAAGTGGATGGTCTCAGAAGTTGCTCAGTTAGGATCCTTTTATGTATGGCTGATTGATTAATCAAATGCATATGTGATTTAAAAAACATAATCTTAAGAGATCTGTTTATTTCTCAATATGCCACATATTCACTCTTCATTTTAAGATACTTCAATCATAAATGATGCTGATACAGGAATGATATTGGGGGGACAGAGATAGAAAATGAGTTTATGACAGTCTAGTGTGTTTTTAAAATTATTTGGAAGCAATATTGAGAAATATTTCCTAAGTGGTTGCCAGCTTTCAGTCTGCATTAAACTCCAATTTGTTTTTTTGGTTTTTTTTTTGTGAGGAAGATCAGACCTGAGCTAACATCCGATGCCGATCCTCCTCTTTTTTGCCGAGGAAGACTGGCCCTGGGCTAACATCCATGCCCATCTTCCTCTACTGTATATAGGATGCCACCACAGCATGGCGTGACAAGTGGTGTGGTGGTGCGCGCCTGGGATCCTAACCCTCTAACCCTGGGCCGCCGAAGCGGAGTGCGTGCACTTAACTGCTTGCGCCACCCGGCCAGCCCCTAAACTGCAATTTGATGTTCAGACACTTCTTTCCAGAAGGATAACACAAATCATAAATATAGATCTACCTGACCCTTTCTGGAAATTCTTGTACGCTGCTGGACAGCTCCATCCTCTAGAGCAGAAAACAGAACAACGGAGATCACTCCTGTGGTTGCAAAGGGGCGAAGGCCCTTGTCTTTTATCGTTGTCGTTGTCATCATTACGACCTCTGATACTAAGTTCAGGAAACTGCAAGCTACTGGCTTTGGGTGTCTGTGTGGTCACTTGCACGTAGAAGATGCTGGATAACTGCTTCCTGAAGGAATGAATGAGAGGTCTAATTTTATGGCTGAAATGTGGAGAGAGTTGTCCCATGAGTCAGCATTGCAGCACTCATGCTGAGGAGCATCTTTCAGAGCTCATCTTCCCTCAAGTTGTTTCCTGCGTGAATCATTCTAAAGTTCTCCCAGACAACCTGCGTCTCCCAAATGTGATGTGAAGCCTCTGCGATGTGTGAACGTGTAGGAAGGGCTTTTAAGATCTCCTTTTCCAATTATCTTGCTTTCTGGCAGATGACACAACTGAGGTCTAATATGTAGGTGGGCATTTTCTAAATTATAAAATGGAGGAGGCTAGTGGGGGACTGCAGAGGCCATGCCATGAACAAACTAGAGAAGATGAGGTCTGAGAGTGAGAAAAGACAATAATTCTTCCACAATTAATAAAGACCTGAAATGTGATGCTGATGGAAAGGATAAAGAAACCAAAAACATACACCCAGCACTCCGCAAGAAGTGCCAGAAAGGCAAAGATCATTTTATTTCCGAACTAAAACTTTCAGTTTTTATGCTCTTCCGCTAATCTTATCTCCCATTTTCGGATTTTTTCACACACATACACGACTACATGCAAAAGTATAACGTAAGAAAATGTGATTCATAAAACAAAATTAGAGCATGAATTACCTTCTAAATATAAAGTGAAAATGGGAAAACGTCCTCTTTGTGGGGGATTCCGTATGGTGACATTGGGTAGCTCAAAGTCTCAAGTGACGTAGCAGGGAGCTTGCCACTGTGAGTTTAGCAGCAACGGGGTCTTGATCCCCAGCCTTGAAGCCTGACATTTGGTTTTGATGTTTCACCAAGAGTGGATCCATCTCTCCAGGGCTGACTTAACCAGAGACTGATACGTAGAATCAAAATGCCGTACTTACTGCACCATGAAACACAAAACTGTCACACAGGCAGGAGTCCTCACATCGACATGCCCAGCTCACTTCCTCCCTGTAGGAGACCCACCAGGAAAGTCAGGCTGGAACCAGAGGATGTGTCAGGAGCACGGACTTGGAACACAGGAAGCGAGACCAACCGACTAGCGGACGGTATTCGCTGGGGGTGGCTGACGCAGATGTCTCGGGGGCCAGGCAGGTAAGAGAGCTGAGTGAAGTGCCTGGTGGGGGCCGTGCACGGCTCTTACTCAGTACTAGCTGATTGTTGCCACGTGGGAATGTGGGCTTTTCCAAGAAAAGTATAAATGGAGAATCTTATGTAAAATATTTTCGTTAAAAAAAAAGTTTCCAGTTAATTTGAATATTAAAAAGAAAACCTACAGGGAACAGACAAATCCATCTGTGAGCCGGGTTAGGTGTCCAGCACTCCAGTGTGCAACCTCCGCCTTGAGTTTCCGTAGGCTGACGCATCGGGCTCACAGGAAGGGTGGTTTTGCTGTGAGGCTCCAGTAACTCAGAGCCGTTGGTTAAGGCTCGCTGTCCCTTGAATAATGTTAGACATGCATAGCCAACACCTGTCTTAGTGACATCCGTTTTCCTGTATTTCTCTGATGGACCAACATCACCCCCTCCCACACACCTTTGGATGAACACATTCTTTAGGTATCGTCGTAATAGATTCCTTCTTCCATAGTAGCCTGGTCTGCTGACCTGACAGCTGCGTGGTCTCTAAGCAGATTTGCATTCTCAGGTCTGATCACCATATATTGATCACATGGTTTAACACTCAAGTCAATCTTTATTTCCCTTATTTTCAAGTTCCAGGAGGACAAATCACTGTATCTCCAATGAACTGACAACACTTTCTTATAAAACGTACTTCACTTTGTCAAAATCATAATTTATTTTTAGTTCTGTCCATTTGACCTGGGATAAACTATTTTTCCTACCTTTTGATAAAAACAATAGTCTCCCAGGTGGCTTGTTTAAAATAGAACTCATCAAATGGGCCATCTGTACGATATCTGTATCACAGTTTTGAAAAGATAGTCATATTTAAGAACTGTTTAGGATGAAATAAATTGCAGAAATGATTATTAGTGTTTTTTCATCTAATCACAGCTGGCTCATTAGATATTTTATTTTTAAAATCAGCAGCACGGTCATAGAAACATTTTCTTCTCAATTTGCCCCACAAGTTGGCATATGGTGCTGATGCCAGCATGACAAATGGAGGCAGCGAAGCCTTAGAAAACAGCCCGTTATTATTATGTTTTACTTTGGGTGCTAACTTGAGCTCGAGCAGCTGTTCTATAAGTGTGGGAGGCATTTCAGAGACAGATTTGAGGTCTGGACCTGAAGCTCTGCAGAGTATGGGAAGGAAGGTCCTCCTATAAGGTGCACCAATCTGGGCGTCAGCTCCTGGACCGGACACTCACTGCAATTCAGCCTGTGCTCCATGGTCTCCAGGCCGCCGGAGACGAGTTAAAACATATTTTATTTTCCCAGTCTGACCTGAAAGCAGCACTGGGATATTTGGTATTCAGGGACATTTTCTCTGACAAATGACACCTAGCTCTGAAGTTTTTATTTTCTTAAACGATTGTCCCATGTAGGGAGAATTTTCAGAACAGTTAACGGAAGAGGGAGGAAGCTGCTTGTGCGATCCACATACAGAATTTACAGGTCCACCTTTTTTTTGCTTATGAACTACTCATCCAAATCATGTCAATAAAAGAAAATTTTTGTTACGGAAATTTTCAAACATGCACAAAAGTAGAGGGAATAATATAATGAACACCCACGTGCCCTGCCACCAGTCTCACCAATTATCAACATTGGACAGTTGGTTTCATTTATACTCCTACCTGCTGTTTCTACCCCCAATGGATTATTTTAAAGTAAATCTCAAACATTATCTAAAATATTTCAGTGTGTATCTTTAAATAATAAGGACTTTTTCCCTAAAACACACAGCAGCATAATCACATCTGAAATTAAACATTAATTCCTAAATATCATCAAAGATCTAGTCAATGTTCTAACTTTCCTGATAATCTCATAAATACTTTATAATTGGTTTGTTCAAATCAGGATCCAAACAAGGTCCACATATTATATTTGGTTGTTGCGTCTTCTAAGTATCTTCCTCTTTTAAAGCAAATTTTTTATTGGAATATAAAATAAAGATATAGAAAACTACATAAAACAAATGTATGATGATAAATTTTTATAAAAGTGAACACCTTTGTAACCACAACCCAGCTCAAAAGCTAAAACTTCGCCTCCCACTTCAGAAGCTCCCTCCCAGGACTCATCCCAGTGATGAGCACTTCCTTCCCTGGTGGCTTTTATAGTAATTGCTGCTTTGCCAATAGTTTTATCAGCCAATTGTGATAAAATGTCCCTGAACATTACAATTTAGTCTTGCCCATTTACAAAAAGAAAAAAGATGTCTTTAAGTGTCTTTCTTCTCGTTTCATCTGGTCCTTTGACCGGCAGTTTCCCACAGTCTAGATTTTCTGATTGCACAGTAACGGTGTAACTCAGCATGTTCATCTGTCTCCTGTATTTCCTGCAAATTGGCAGCTGGCTCCAGGGACTGGATCGGTCTCCTGTTTGATCCTTTGGGCAATTCTACAGGAGGCACATCTGGTTGTCTCCCTGGGGGTGATGTTAGCAGCCGTGGATGATTCCTGCCTTTATCTAGTAGTTCACTTGGTTTACAAAGTGGAGATGTTCTAATTTTAATCATTTCTATTTCATTTGTTAGTTGAAATACTATTATAAAGAGATACTTCCCCTGATCTCTTATTTGGTATAGGAGTATAGTTCATAGAGGAAGGCAGGATAGATCCTTGATTCTTTGTTTTTATTTAAACCATTTTTTCAGGATAATGAATTGATGCCCTATCACATTCTGAAGGTGATCAATTCTTATTTTATATATATATATACCATTATGAGCTCATAGATTTAAACACAGTACTTGATTTGTTCCAATCCATCAAAATCACTATCATCACGATTGAAGCTGCAATTGCCCCATCTTTGGCCAGTGAAACCTTCTTCAGGTTGGCTTTTTCGAGGTGACCCTAGTAGTCTTTGATAACTTCCTTGGTATTTGGTGGACAAGATATCCCAGGCTCGTCTTGTATTTGCTGCCACAGACCTGGAATCAGTCACTTCTTCCAGAAGCTCTGGTTTCTTCTAGTGAGAAATCTCACTTCAAGACCACAATCTGGGCACTAGGAATGCACATCGCTACTAGGTTGGTCATTGTTTCTACTCTCTGTCTCTGTCTGTCTGTGTATATTTATTTATATTTACATATGTATATAACATATGCTACAAATAATGTATAAAAATATATTCTTTTTGAATCATTTAAAAGTTGCAAACATCATGACACTCCATCCCCAATGACATTCTCAATGACATTCCACCTGTTATCATTCACAAGAAATTTGACATTGACCTGATAATATTGTCTAACATACAGTCCGTAGTCAAATCTCCACTTATCCTCAAAATGGCATTTTGTATTTTTAAATCCAAGGATTTTAAATTTTAAATTTTTAAAATCCAAGATGAAATCCAGATTTATGCATTACATTTGATTCTTATGTCTCTTTAGTCCACTTTAATATAAAATAGTCTCTCTCCACCTGTTTTCTTTCCAGACACTAACATTCTGAAGAGTCTGAGCTGTTTTCTTGTAGAATGGACCACAATTCTGGATTGGTCCTAATGATTAGATCCAGTTAAACATTTTGGCAAGAATACTACATAGATGATATCGTGTATTTCTCCTTGTGGCCTCTGAGAAAGAGGCCCAGAATGTCAATTTGTTCTGTTATTTCTGATAAACAAAGCTTGATCACTTGGTTAAGATGTGTCTGCCAGATACCTTCATTGTAAACATATCTTGTTTCCCTTTTTAATTAAAAAAGAATCTGTGGGGTGATAATTGAATAATGTAACTATCGTCTTATCCAATACACTTTCACCCAATGGTTTTAGCATCCTGTGTTAATCTTTGCCTTAATCAATTATTACATAAAGGTTGCAAAATGGTGATTTCTAATTAAATCATTTCATCTATATTTATTACTTTCTCTTATATATATTATTTTTCCTTAAAGAGGATCTTTTCTTCTTTTCTCTTTTTCTATTTCTCTCTCTGAGTTTCACTATGGGAATCACGCACTTTTAAATTTATACTATTCAGTGGGGCCAGTGGCAGCAACTTTGAGCCGGCTCCTTCAAAGAAATGTTGTCTCCGGTTTAGCTTTCTTGTCACAATCAGAAGGGCATTTTATAAAATATACGGAAATGCATAATGCAAGGTCACACATCATATATTTCTAGCACAGTGACCTGTTCAAATGAACAGAGCTTGCACACGCCCGCACCATGTCCCTTGTCAGTGGGAGTCAAGCCAGTGAAGGGCATTGCAAGCGGTTACTCAGTGAAAGAGAGGGGGGGCACGGGGGTTCAGGAGTCAGGCACGGCTGGGACTAAATCCTGCTTCTAACCCATTAATAGCAGCTGTAAGGTCTCAGAAAGTGACTCAACCTCTCTGAGTCTCAGTTTACTATTCTGTAAGAAAAAAGAGAGAGAATAGTGAGACTTATTTGACAGCAGCGTGAGGTTTCCAGAGTGCCCATTCACAGCAGGCGTTCAGTACATGACAGCGATTACACAGCAACCAGAGTTTGAAAAGATGGAAAGGCATGAAAATCCAACTCAGTACTCCTGTTTTTTCACTTTCGGTGCCAGATGAAAAGACTCATTGGGGAGGAGCCTGTTGAGGGCTGCAGCTGGGTGCAAACTTGGGTGACACCTACCTTGTTTTTATCCCATCCACGACTGAAAGAAGGGGTCCTTGGTTTGTCAGTGGGATTCTTTTCTGTCCACAAGATAAGTGCTGTCCCCTCTCTGGGTCTGTCCCTCCCTCACTCCTTCCTTCCCTCCTTTCTTCCCTTCTTTAATGGTAAAATAGGTATAACATTAAATTTACCATTTTAGTCATTTTTAAGTGTACAGTTCAGTGGTATTAAGCACATTCACACTGTTGTGCAACCATCACCACCATCCATCTCCAGAACTCTTCTGTCTTCTCAAACCAAAACTCCGTCCCCATTAAACACTAACTCCCCATTCCCCTCTGCCCAGTCCCTGGTAACTAACATTCTACTTTCTGTTTCTATGACTTTGACTATTTTAGATATTTCATATAAGTGGAATCACATAATATTTGTCTTTTTGTTTTCGTTTTTAACAGCTCACACCCCTTTATTATTTAAAAATATTTTGTTACAAAAGGAAAAAGATACAATGCAGTATAAAAGACTGACAGCGTCATCAAGCTTATTGCACAATTTCCAGTCTATCAGAAAGACACACAGAACACAAAAGGGGGAACAAAGCTTTTTTTTTTTTTCTGTTTGCTATCAGGAATTAAAACTAAAAATTGCATCATTGAGTAAAAACAAAAATGGGGAGAAAAAATTTTCTGGGTAAATAGCTTTTCTGGCATTCTATATTTTTTCCTTAAACTATCACCTTACTTGGTTATCTCTACATTTTAAAAGGCATGAGATGCTCATGGTGAATGCCAGGAGGAGGGACTCCAAAGCTTAAGGGGAGAGGTGGTGGGTGGAACTGGGGAGGGGCAGACCCCTGGCGAAGGGCTGAAGGAGGGCGGCTCACTGGGGGCTCACCTCCCCGGCGGATGAGGGTACATGGTTCTCGGGGGTGAGGTCCATCCACCAGCAGAATCCCTAGAATCTCAGGGTGGTCCCGTGGAGGTGAGCCCCCTCTTGAGACCCAGACACACTGACGTTTCTGAGCCTGTGCCTCAGAATGCGACAGGTTCTGCCAGCTGCCAGCCTCGCATCCACTTTTTCCCCATTAAGAACTGTTCCCAGCAGGAGTTCCAACAACTTGTGGACAGAATTTTCAGAGGCTACTGCCACCTCAGCATACCCTTTGGACGGGCCATTTGCTCCATTCTCTGCAAATTTCAACTCCAGCACAACACAGACGCCTACAGAGTGAGTAACCTGGGTCAGCTGCTGATCTGTGATCTACCAGGAGAAGCTGCCCATAGAGAGCAGCTCAGCGATTACAGAGGCCATCGTAGGTGCAGAATTGCAGGGGTCTCGTTGGGCTTGGAGAGGCTCCTGGCAAACGGGAGGCGGCAGCTCCATGCTGCTGCTCCTGTCATCTGAGGGCTGTGAGGTGGCCATCAACACACAATCATACAGGTCAGTCTGATCTGTAGTGTTGAACTCTGGTCCTGGTTGAACTCTGTCAGCGTATAGACCAATCAAGTCCACTCCTTCTGACACGGCTCCAGAAGGAAGATCGAGCACCCAGAGGACGGACAAAGTAAGAAAGATGCCACGAGAATATGGTGGCAGCAGCCGGTCTAAACTAGGCCTGGAGGAGGAGAACTGCTCTTGGTCCCAGGTCCCTTCCCCCTGAACATCACATGCCAAAACTTGTCTGTTTTTGACTGGCTTACTGCATTTAGCATAATGTCCTGAAGTTTCATCCGTGTTGTAGCATGTGACAGGATTTCCTTCTTTTTAGAGGCTGAATAATACTCCATTGTATGTATAGACCTCATGCTGTTTATCCATTCATCAGCCAGATTACTTTCGCCTCTTGGCTATGGTGAATGGCACTACGAACATGGGTGTGCAAGTGTCTCTTCAAGACCCTGCTTTCAGTTTTTTTGGATATATACCCAGAAGTGGGATTGCTGGACCATTTCGTTCCTTCTCAAGGCTGAATAATACTCCATTGCATGTACAGACAACATTTCGTTTATCCATTCATCCCTCAGTGGACATCTGGGCTGTTTCCACCTTTTCGCTATTGTGAATAAAGCAGCTATGAACATGGGTGTACAAGTACCCGTTTCTGGGCTCTTTCTTGATGAATGCCTGAGGCTCCTGTTCATTCCTTCATTCGTGCATTCATTCATCACATACAATTCCATGCCCACTACGTGCCAGGCACAGTTCTAGGCACTGGGATACCCCTGTGAACAAATCAGACAAAAGCCCCTGTTCTCACAGAGCTTACATTTCACTGAGGGAAGACATTCCACAAAAACATATAATAAATAAATAAACTGTGTATTATGTGAGATTATGAGACGTGTCTTGGGGAGAAAACAGGGCAGAGTTAGAGTGACAGGATGAGATGGATGGGTTGCAATTTTGAAAGGGATGCTCAGGACAGGCCTCGCTGAGGGTGACATGGCACAGAATCGACAGAGCTTAGGGAGGTAGCCCAGAAAGCAAGTCCTATTCAGCCCTTGGGGAGAAATAATAAATAAGACCATAAATGTAAGTAATTTCTCAACCAAAATTAGAAATACGTAAAGAATTGAGTTTTTCAGATTATGTCAGTGATGGTTTTCTCTCTGGTGGAGAGAGAGTGCAATTGTTTACAGAACACAGCTTGAGGCAGAGACATTGCTCTGTGTTCACAACTCTTTCGTTTTCCTCCTGGGCTCACAGAAGACTACTCTTCTCAGCCCCTGTGTCTAGGTGGGACCATGTGACTAGTTCTGGGGAAAAGAAGGCAGATAGAAGTCACGTAGGCCACGGGGTCTCCAAACCCCCTGGGGGGTGCCCACGGGGTCTCCAAACCCCCTGGGGGTCCTCCACACTCCCTTGTTCTCTCTCTCTCTCTGCACTTTGGCTGGATGGAGGCAGAGGGTCCGTGGAGGACTCAAGGCTCTAGGGGACAGAGGAGCCACAAGATGGAAGAAGCCCAGGCCTCTGAGTTGCTGCTGACTTGATTGGGTTATGATGTGAGCAAGAATTAAACCTTTTGTGTGGGTGTAAGCCATTGAGATTTGGGTTGTTTGTTACAGCCATTAGCCTATCCTGACACATGGTTGCCGCCAGCTGGAAGCTATTTCTTTCCAAGTTATAAGTAAAGCAAACATCCCCACACCGAGCCCGAGGTGGACAGCTCCCTGCACAGTGTCATTGCTGCTTTCCTTGCACAACGCTCTGCGGCTCCCCGAGTTTGCTGGAGGTGAGAGAACGGGTCTCCTCTGCTGCGAATGAGACTCTGTGTTCACGGGCTTTGGATGCTGTGAACGCTCTGCCCCGCTGCACAGGACCTCCCATGCACAGGACTGCAGAAGGCGCGCCTGCTACAATGGCAGGGCCTTCTGGGTATAAACTATTCCCAGAATAATGTTAAATACGTGGACTCCCAGCTTCCCGACCCCATTAGTACCTGCGGATTGACGCGCTGACTGGTCTCCTCCAGCCTCTGTCCTGTCCCACTCAGGTGGAACAGACACCGTCCCTTCCTCCTGCTTCACTCCGAGACATCTGAGCTGTCTCCCAGTTTTCCTGGTCTCTGGGAAAGCTGAGGACTTTTCTCCAGGGGTCTCAGCTTTAAGTCATTGGTATTCCTCAGGTTTCGCCTAGAGAGATTGTTTTAATGAATTTTATATCTACTCTTGAGTTGATGGTTTTGGGGCAAGGGTTGATCATCCAAGGTCCTAAGATCCCTGTCCCTTTTCCTGAGCTCCTCTCGTGGCAGATGGCTGGAGCGCCTGACCACCCTCCCGGCCCACCTGATTTCAGTACAGCCATGGGAACTCCATGCACGTGGGCAGCGTCCCACCTCAAGCGCACGCATGGTGTCTCTCCTTCTCCATCTTAATGCTTTCGCAGAAGCTGTGGAAGGTTGCTCAGTCAGTACATGGGTGTATGAGAACCCAAGCTAAGACAGTTGGAAACGGAAGTGGCCCCAGAAATAGGAGACCATCAGGATGGGCACTGAAACTGGTGGGATGCCGACAAGGACCCCACTGCCAATGATGTGTGGGCGGGAAAGAACCTCTGGTGAGCTGTATCGTCAGATTGCTAAGCACCTCGCTAGTGGAGGATCAGCACTGACTTCCACAGTAGCTTAGTGTTTAGGAGGCTGACATTTATTATCGGCTCTGGAAACCTTAAAGAAAGAATCATAGATGCTATAACTGTCAATTAGGGCATGTTACGAAGCCCAGAAAGTGTACATGGCAGCATTAAAGAGATGCTTATCTTTGACTGATGAGCGGAGATGTGCTGTTTGTGAGACTGAATGCTGGTCACCGGCAGGTCTCCTTTGGTAAGGTCAGAGCCGCTACAAGGAAGGAGTGGGATGCTGAGACATGGGATGGCGTATTTTGTGGCTGGACCTGAAAATTACGAAGCCCTAGATTCCTCCGGGTGGGAAGAAACATGCCCCTCGCTGGAGAAGAGCAGCCCCCCTTTGCCGGTGGATGACACAGACCTCACCTGAGGCAGATGTAAGATGAAGCGTGTCCTTTCAAGATCTACCCCCACCTCCCACCAGTGCCATCAGAGTAACAATCAGGGTCAGCTCTCAGCACAGCCCAAGCACTTCCTGCTGCAGGGGCAGGCAGCTTTCTTACTGGCAGAACTGCGGGATCTTTCTGATACGGATGGGCAGGAACCTAGAAACACATGTGGGAGTGGACCTTGAGGGTGTTGGACAGAGGCGGGTGGAATGCAAAGTTGTACAGGGAAGCACTTATTGACCAGGGAGCACCCTCCCATGGTGCAGGATTTAACTTCCTGACAAGGATACTTAATGGGCTGCTAGCTGGGTTCTTTGATGGTTGCACATGGCAATAACTTACAATAAATGAGGCAGAAATGCCACAAGTGCCTGGGCGAAGCATGGAGAGAAGAGTCAGAAGGACATGTTAGAACTGGCTTATTACGTGACACCAGAGAGCCTAACTGATGACTATGGTCCCCGGGGGGTCCAGAGACAGTCCCTTCACTGACACAGGAAGGCGCACACTAGTGAGGGCACAGGCAGCACGGAGAAGTCAGTGGTAATGTCCTCCCTGGGCCCAGGACCACGCCCCTCAGCCCTCAGCCCTTGGGATGGGACCCTGGCGCTGGTCAGTGCACGGTCCCTGTAAATGGCCAATGTCTTGCTTCAACCATGCGCCAGGGCATCTCGCTGCTTTTTGCCTTGGACTTTCTCCAGCTGCTTGGTCCAGATGGATGTGATCCGGAAGCGTGGGAGTAGGCGACGAACTTCAGTGAACGAGGAACAGAAGGTGGCGCATGAATCCCCAGCCTCCCCGTCCGTCAGTGGGACAATCCTGAGACACATTCTCCATGGCTCCTCTGAGGGTCTGTGGTGGGACCAAGTCCCTGATGTCCACAGCAGTACAAAGTCACCCTCATATCAGCCTCAGATTCAGGTGCTCAGGAAGTCCAAGTCGCCTTTCTTTCTCCTGTTCTGTCTCCCTCAGCAGCCTCACTCCTGCTCCCTGGGACCCCTCCAATTCAACCACCACACCCCAGACCTTGTCTCACGCTTTGCGCTAGAGTTTCAAGCTCCTAAATGCATGTCTGCATAGCATGACACGCTGGGTGCCAGTTAGCCTGTGAAATATCCTTGTTCTGAAAACATATCCTAGCCTAGCACTAGCTGACTCTTGGTGATATTAGTATTCTGAAAACTGTACCTGTCACTCTCTCCACCCCAAATCCAAGTAGCAAGAGGTGGTATTTTTCCTACAAGGTATTTCCTCAAACCCCTCATGGAGTCCTTGATGGCAAAGCCAGGTAAAGCCCACAATACATGTGAGCAAAGAGCCAGATCTCCTGCATTTCACAAAGAGCAGTTGTTATAAAAAGCAAGAAGGGGCCATAGTCAGGTCCAGTGCAGCTGAAAGTAACTGCATTTCTCATGGAAGCATTTCAGTGTGTCCACGTGCTTAGCCTTAATCCTCCACGCTGACTCTCGTTACCCGTTTGCACGCCGTTCACTAAGACCTGCCTTTCCTAAGATCTTATCATTCCTGTTTATTCTGTAGCTGACTTATTTTCAATCTGGCTCTGTTTCACCTTTGTCAGGAAAAATATCTTCCCTGATTTAGACCCCTGATCTTGAAATGTTCTTCTCTGGCAAACTCCAAGATTTGCCACTTCATTTGAAGAGGTCCTGGAGTCCCATTTCCTGCACATCGCTTCTCTCAAAGTAGCACAATACTGCAGCGCTCCAGCCTCTCAAACTCAGAATTCCTCAGAGCCCTCCTTTGCTGACCTCCCATGAGAGCCCTCAGCCCCAGGCAGGCACTGGGATTCAGACTGGTGTCCAGATGTGTCCTCAGTGTTGTGATGCTTCAATTAGAAATTCCTCAACATCAAAAATCACGCCCCTGTAATGCAGTTCCTAGCACAAGGTCATGCACAGAGAAACACTTAATATAGTCTTTTTAATGAAGATTGAGCCAGAGGTAAATGCAGGGAACACAAGAAAAAATTTAAATGTAAGATCTTAATACCTAACAAGTGAACAACACTTTGCCTTGGCTTAATATTAGAAGCTCAGTGAGCAGGGTCACACAGCTATAATATACTTCTTAACACTTAGAAGCCAAAAGTAATTTACAAACACACAGACAACAATAAGTTATATGAGTTGGAGAGAGAATAGTCACAGAACCAACCACAGTCCTACATAATGTTGAGTGTTCTCTATAATATAAAGGCAGCAATATCCTAGACCCATTACTAGTGGTGTTCCTTTGTGTCTATACAGCGCTAAAGAGTAAAGGAAGAGTTATGGTCCTGGGCAGGAGATAGGCCCATTAAGTGAATGTTTAAGGAATATTAAACACAGATGGAATGATAGGGATTATCCAACACAACTCCAGGATTTTACACTTGTGGACTCTGAGGCAGAGACTTGTGGAGGGCACCCAGGTGGTTGGTGAGGCAGTGAGTCTTCTGACTGCTGCACTGTGTCCTTCTACCATGCCATGTGGATGTGGGGTTCTTCTCAGGCTGCAGGCTTGCCAGGAAGCCAGGAAGACTCCTAGGGGTCCACGTAAAGGAAGAACTCCCCAAATGCAGACTAAAGTTTTAGGAACAAGGATGCTCATTATAGGCTATCTATAATAGCAAGAAAATTAGAAATTACCTGAATTTCAACAATAACAGAATAGGTAAGTAAATAATGGGATAATCATAGAATGGAGTATTCTGCAGCCATTAATGTATTATAAATAAATTTAATACCATGGGGAAAAGCAGGATCCTAAATTTGTATATAGAGTGTTATCTCAACTGTGTAGACGTATGTGGACACACAGAAAACATATAGGCAGACGCACACTAAAATGGTAACTACAGTTATTGTGTACCTTTGGGTACTGGAATGAGATGGTGATTTTTATTTAAAAATAAGTAACGTTCTGTACTTTTCCTAATGATTTTCTAACAGGAAAAACTTGTAAGCAGAAACAAGTAAGATGATCTAAAATATGTTAAGCAAAGACTATACATTTTTATATGAAAGATAATTTTCAATGACTGAATGATCTTTGATTAAGAAAGGGTCCACACCAGGAGAAGCCAGACTTTTTGTCACAGCAATGTGCTGCTGTGGATGTTTCTACATGCAAAGTACAAAGGACGTAACATCAGAAGGTATCAACTGAGTTTACACCTAATTTGTGACCCTAACAAGAGAACTATTAAACTTTCAGATTTTTTTTTTTTACTCTAGGCCCAGCATTATTTTTCCCATTATAATTAAAATTCATTCATAAACTACAGGTTACTTTGATTTTGTTTTGTGTGATGGTATAAAAATCATGGTCACTGTGAGTTTGGGTCCTCCGAGAAGCAGGTGCCAAGATGGAGTCAGATGTGCAGGAGAGGGTAACGGCCCATAAAGGATAAAGGGGGAGAGAGCAGAGGAGGCAGAAAGTGCCTTCAGATGGAAACGAAGGTCTGACCCCTGTGGATGGAGAGGGGAGGGAGGCTGGGTAGTAAGACCGCAGTGCAGCTCCAAGAGAGGTTCAGGTGAGCCAATGGGGAGTCCTCGAGCTGTGTTACCCATCAAATGAGCCTCCTGTTTCACAGGGACAGGACCACAAATGCTCAGTCATTGATGGGAGCAAATGCCATGTTGCGTTCAGGGGGCAGCTCCTAGGGCCACAGTCAGTTATGCTCATCAAAGCCAGTATCTGAGCAGCACAAGTTCAGGGCCACCCTCGTCATTAAGACCCACGTTATAAGAAGATGGCTGGCTGGATGTTCGCTAAGTCTTTGAAAGGCAGAAGGAGTGATCCTGACATTCTCTTGAAGTTCCTTGCTATAGGCAGATGTGCCAAGAGGCGATGCCTAAAGCAACGTGGAGTGAAGCACATGAGAATCTGTGGGCCAACAATGCACGCACGTCACTTTCTAATGGCCTCACAGACATAGAGTGGTTGTTGGTGCTCGTTCAACGTCTCTAGATGAACGTTGGCGGGGACCAGCAGCTCTTCTAATCTGCTGTATTTTGGTTTTGTTTTTGCTAATTCTCTATTTCAGGTAAATATAATGAAGATAATAATATACTGCAAATGAGACACCAATTCAGAACATTTCACAGTATTTCCTTTGGAAGTATTGGCTCAAGAGAGACTGTAATTACTGGAAAGCAGAAATGTAAAGCTGTCATACAAACTGAAGTGTTTCTACTATTTCTCAGAGGCATTTAATCAATTCAGCCAAAGCAAACAACAAAACAGTTGTTTATTGTTCTACATTCCAAATCGCCTAACGACTGACTGGGTTTCTTCAGATTTAATTGCCTAGATGTTGCACTGCTGAGGTAACGTAAACCAGCATGCCCAAAGGGCTCTTAAAGGGGCAAGATTGTAGAAAATTCACTGTAGCTAATATTCACGAGTAAAACTCCTTTCAATTAATTTACACCTGAAACAAAAACACTATTGAATTGTAAAATGATCAAAAGAGCCAGGAAGCTTGGATAATATAATAAGTGCTTATTGATTTTAAAACTTACCTTGCTCTAAGTGAGGGGCGACTATTTTAAATCTTCATCTCTGAGATCTTCTTTACCAGCATGCCTTTGCGTTTCCGGGGCAGAATACACCCCGTATGCCCTGCTCATGGTACGAGTTCAATGACCACTTCTTCTTTTATTTTATTTTATTGTGGTAAGAACACTCAACACGAGACCTGCCCTCTTAACAAATCTTTAAGTGTACGATGCATTATCGTGGACTCGAGGTACAGTGTTGTACAGCAGATCTCTAGAGCTGATTCATCTTGCTGAGCTGAAACTTCCGCACATTGATTACTAATTCCCCATTTCTCCTTCTCCCCAGCCCCTGCCAACGACCACTCTACTCTTGATTCTATGAATTTGACTATTTTAGATACCTAAAATAAGTGGAATCATGCAGTATTTGTCTTCTGTGCCTGGCTTATTTCACTTACCATAATTTCCTCTAGGTTCATCCATGTTGTCACATATTGCAGAATTTCCTTCTTTTTTTAAGGCTGAAAAATGTTCCATTATACGTATATACTACATTTTCTTTATCCTTTCATCTGACGATGGACATTTAGGTTGTTTCCACATTTTGGCCATTGTCAGTAGTGCTGCAATGAACATGCAAGTGCTAATATCTCTTTGAGATCCTGATTTCAATTCTTTTGGATAAACACCCAGAAATGGGATTACTGAATTATATGGCAGTTGTATTTTTAATTTTTTGAGGAAGCTCCATACTGTTTTCCATAGTGGCTGCACCATTTTGTACTCCCACCAACAGTGTGCAAGAGAGAGTTCAGATTTCTCCACATCCTCACCAACACTTGTCTTTTGTTTTTTGGATGACAGCCATCCTGACAGATGTGAAGTGATATCTCATTGTGGTTTTGATTTTCATTTCCCTGACGATTAATGACATTGAGCATTTTTTCATATATCTGTTGGCCATTTATATGTCTTCTTTGGAAAAATGTCTATTCAAGTTCTTAGCCCATTTTTTAATCGGGTTATTAGTTTCTTTGCTATTGAGTTGTAAGAGTTCCTTATATATTTTGCAGATCAACCCCTTATCAGATCTATGGTTTGCAGATCTTTTCCCCATTCAGCACATTGCCTCTTCATGCTGTTGATGGCATCCTTTTCTGTGCAGAAGCTTCTCAGTTTGATGTCATCTTACTCTATTTTTGCTTTTGTTGCCTGTGCTTTTGAGGTCATATCCATGAAATCATTGCCTAGACCAATGCCATGAAGCTTTTCCTATATGTTTTCTCCTAGTTTTACAGTTTCTGGTCTTACATTTAAGTCTCTATTCCTTTTTGAGTTAATTTTTGTATATGGTGTAAGACAAAGGTCCCACTTCAGTCTTCTGCATGTGGCTGTCCAGTTTTCCCAGCACCATTTGCTGAAGAAACTGTCCTTTCCCATCATGTGTTCTTGGCATTCTTGTTGAAGATCAGTTGACCATATACACATAGATTTACTTCTGGGCTCTCCATGCTCTTCCATTGGTCTCTATGTCTGTCCTTATGCCAGTACCATGTTGTTTTGATTACAGTAGTTTTGTAATATATTTTGAAATCAGGA
Source organism: Diceros bicornis minor (assembly GCF_020826845.1). NCBI lineage: Eukaryota > Metazoa > Chordata > Mammalia > Perissodactyla > Rhinocerotidae > Diceros > Diceros bicornis. Next base: position 1,119,265 of record NC_080744.1, on the reverse strand, counting down.
AGTGTGGTGCTTTCAGTTTTGTTCTTCTTTCTCAAGATTGATTTGCCTATTCATGGTCTTTTGTGGTTCCATATGAATTGTAGAATTGTTTTTTCTATTTCTGTAAAAAATGCCAATGGGATTTTGACAGGGATTGCTCTGAATCTGTAGCTCACTTTGGATAGCACGGATATTTTAACAAGATTAAGTCTTCCAATCCATGAACATGGGATGTCTTTCCATTTGTGTCTTCTTTAATCTCTTTCATCAATGTTTTGTAGTTTCAGTATACAAGTCTTTCACCTCTTTTGTTAAATTTATTCTTAAGTATTTTACTCTTTTTGATGCTATTGTAAATGGGATTTTTTTTTCTTAATTTCCTTTTCAGATTGTTTGTTGGTAGTGTATGGAAACACCACTGAATTTTGTATGTTGATTTTGTATCCTGCAATTTTACTGAATTAGTTTATTATTCTAACAGTTTTCTTGTGGAGTCTTTAGGATTTTCTATATATAAGATCATATCATCTGCAAACAGGGACAATTTTACTTCTTCCTTTCTGATTTGGATGTCTTTTATTTCTTTTTCTTGTCTAATTGCTCTGGCTAGGACTTCCAGTATTATGTTGAATAGAAGTGGCAAGAGTGGGCATCCTTGCCTTGTTCCTGATCTTAGAGGAAAAGCTTTCAGTCTTTCACCATTGAGTATGATGTTAGCTGTGGGGTTGTCATATATGGCCTTTATTTCAATGACTGTACTTCTCGATTTGATTTGTGTTACTCTAGGAAGAGAAATGAGGGACCAGACCATTTCAGTTTGTGATTCATTCTCAAAGTGTGGTTCCTGGTCCTGGCAGTACCAGCCCGCACCCTGGAACTTGTTAGAAATGCAAATCCTCAGGCCCACCCCAGACCTACTGAATCTGAAACTGTGGGAGTGGTGCGAGCGATCTGAGTTCCAACAAGCCATGCAGGTGATCCCTATGCGTGCTAGGGGAAGTCTGGCTAACACCATTTCCCATGGTGTAGTCTTCAGAAAAGTATTCTGTGGCATATTAACAAGTGTTATGCAACAGAGGAGTTCCTTATTTGAGTACATTTAGTAAATTCTGGGCTAAAAGAGCTACGTAGGGCCCATGGACCATGCGCCTTCACAGAGGCCCCACAGGTCACTTCTTCTGATCTGTCACTATTTACAGACACCTGCTTATGTCCCACAAATAGCACATCCCATGTTCTTTCTCCTAAGAGCCTAGTTTCCCACCCCTCTCAGCCATTCAGACAGAGTTCTCCTTCCATCATTCCAAAGCCTATCTTTCTTTTTCCCACCCCAGTATGACTGACGGGGAAACTCAGTGTGGTCTGATGCCCACCCCTCACTACAAGGCAATCACGCAATTAATGGGCAACATGTTAACCAAAGGGTAGGTTATTCAGTCCTAACAACTACCCTTGGGAGACACAGTTCAAATATATATTTAGAAAAAAGACATTTTTCTGAAGGACACAGTCTTGCTAAAGACATTTCTAGTTCCTATTTCTAAACTAAATAAAAACCTCTCAGTCTGAGGCATCTATGCTTGTACTATTTCAGTGGTTCAGGGCTATCCCAAAATTAATGTGGAGTTATTTGCTTTACATTTATCTGCAATGCAAAACCTCACCAAGGCTTGCCCACAGAACAGAGTTCAGTTTCCACTTTAACACACAGAAATTGGTTCTGGGCCCCCAGATAGCAGTTTTTCAGTTTTAGCAACTTAAAATTCAAACTCTACCTCCAGCAGCAGGAAGAAACTGCAGGCAGCTTACATATACTGGTTTGTCCCTGATATAGAGGCTACTCAGTGAGACTTCAATCAGAGAGACTAAATTATATTTTCACTTAAGAAAAAAATTAATATAAGCCAATGCTTTTAGATTTTAGTTTGTTTCATTGTTGGTTCAATGTTGTAAGCCAGAGAGCAGCAGGATAGCGTGCAGAAAAAGGGATTGTTCCAGCACCTAAAGAGAACAGTCTTGCGTTTCTGGTCTGCCTTTTCTTGGGTCAAGATACCTCCCCACACAGTGAACCACAAATGTCTAACGGCCATGTAGGGAAGAAGCCTTCCAAAGCCCGGACCCCAAAGAAAGCTGATAAAATCTGGGTGAGACAGAACTTGGAGATTAACTCAAGCAGGACTTCAGAGTTAAAACATCTTAAAGAAAAACACCAAATTATGCCAAATTGCTTGTGCCCACCCGCTATAAGAACGATTCAGTTCCAAAGGAGAAAGGGCATTAATTTAAGGCTTGTTGGAATGGCAAACAACAGATGCTGTCTCATCCCTTGATACCCCATAATAAGTGTGTGTCATCCAGCCTTTCCTCAGTTCCTCTGACTCAAATCCATGCATTGTTAAAAACTCATTAAAATGCACTGAATCAGAGCACGCAGACAACAAAAATAGAGGCAGTTTATGACGCCAAGCCAAATAATTTTGGCTTTTCTTCCCAGTGTGCATGTAAACAAACTGTCAGACACCCACACATGCGAACAGAAAGTTATGCACAAAGGAGGTGATGCCTGAGGCTCTCAGAGCAGCTAGGACAGCGGGGAGTTAATGCACCGATGTGGTGTCTGCAGAAGGCTGATACCTACCAGCGTCACGTCACCTTAAAGCAGATACTCCATCTCGTGTGGTCCATCGCTACACACGGAACTCTATGTAAATTAGTCATTAAACCCGGGTCTTTCTAAGCAGAAATATTAAAGCTTTAGGAGAGAGAGATGTAGAATAATTGTCCTGAACGTTTGGAGGTCAGATCTTAGAAAACGACCATCAACACAGCAGTCACATCTATTAACTAGGGGTGTGCAGCACCGAAAAGCAGTAAAAACATAACTGGATTTTAAGTGTGCTAAATAAATATGTGCTAAAGGTTTCGTTTTGATTGATTGAGGGATTATAGATTTTAACTAATCCTTGAAGCAAATCAGAAAATCAAAGTTTTAGTTGTAGCAGAGACTGCTAGATGCCCCCAGTGTCTACCCTCCCATCTTCTCTGGTCACAGGACAGAAAAGGAAGGGGCACCCGCTCCCCCTCTCCTTGGGCTGAAATGTGGATGAAGATGGCAGTCCAGATGACAGCAACACATCAGTGAAGAGGACCAGTAAGACAGAATCCCGGGTCCTGAGGCTGTGGTGTCGTCAGAGCAGCTCCTGACTGCTCACATACAATTAGAGAAATCAACTGTCTTGTTCAAGTCACAGTGTTTAGATCACCTGTCATAGAAGTCGAAGGCATATTCTATTAATACAAGGTATGTTTGTTAAAAAGGAAGGATGCAGAACTTCTAATCCTGTACAACGAGGGTTGGTAAATTACGGCCACAGGCTGACTCTGGCCTGCTACTTGTTTTGTCAATCAAGTTTTATTGAAACACAGCAACGTTCATCCATCTCTGTGCCGTCTCTGGCTCCTTCCACACTGTAACATCAGAACTGAGGAGCTGTGACAGAGACTGTGTGGCCCACAGAGCCTAAAATATTTCTTGCCTGGCCATAACAGAAAAAGTGTGCCTGCTATAGAGGGAAAGAAAAAGAAACCCTGGTCATCCAGTACACGTCAGGAAAGAGGGAGAAACAGCAGCAAATAGGAAACCATGGAAAATAGAATTAAAATTAAAAGTGAGAAGCATGACTAAATATATTGGTGGTTAAAATAAATGTGAGTGGGCTAAAGTCCTCCACCAAATGTGTTAGCATTCGTCAGGTAAGTCAACTCGGAGTCAAGCCGGAGTTGTTAGGAAATTTGGGGCATTTAGATAAAGAATAAGAGAATTTCAGAGGAGCAACAAAGAAGGGACCGGGTGTGGGTAGAATTTTCCCAGGAAAGGAAGGAAGAACTTTACTTTCAAGAGATTCTGTGTGCAAATCCACGTAGCTGTTGGGAAGCTGACTAAGAAACCCAGTAATCATTTCAGGTGAAAAGAGAGAGACTGGGAGAGAGCCAGCCTCGCCTCTGCAGGGACCCAGAGGGCCCTTGGTGAATTATTCTCAGGGAAAGGTGGCTACAGGAGGGGCAGGAGTGACACGACAGTCAGTTCTACCAAAGAACAGAGCCAAGTTCAATCAATGGGATCGAGTGCTGGGAAATTACCTAATTAGTAACTTCTGTCCACCCTACCATTCCCTACATTTAATAAAAAATTATATGCTTAAGTTTCCTATGGATCTTACCACTGGAGAAATGCCAAGAAGGAGCCACGACTCCAGTGATGGGCATAGGAGACACTCACCCTCTGGGGTTACCCAAGGGCCCGAGAAATAGTGAGGAGGCCTCCAGCCTTGAGCTTCTCTGGGCTTATTCTGTTGTGAGGCTGCCTGAGGAGCGCCCCAGCGTTCTGTCACTCGCGCCAGTCTTGGTCACGCCCTCCCTCAGGGCACTGGACAAGACTTCCTCCTCACGCAGCACCTCTTATGACGTCCTCTCCCCAGCCTCAACCACTTCTGCCAGAAAAGATTCCACAAATGCCCCAGTTATCTGCAGAGCCAAATAAGAGGAGGCTGACATGAGCTGAGCAGCTGCTGGGGCAGGCACGGCGAGGAGCATGGAGATGCAGAGATGGTGCTCTGACTTCCCTCTCATGTTTCCTTAGAACTGCGAGTCTTCCAAAGCTGCGACAGAGTAACGCTCATCAAATCCAGTGCCAGCGCAAATTTTTCTGGGATGTTGGAGGTTATGCTTTGAAGAACTGGTATTATTATCAGTTCACACAATAAATATGTCCTAAGTGTCACCTGTATATAAGGTATTGTGTTAGGTACTGAGGATGCCAAGATGGATAAACTGTGTCTCCTGCCTTTGATGCATTTACATCTAATGGAAAGAAAAAAACTCAAGGATAAACCCCACTTCTTTCTCCTCCTACCATTGTCCCCTAACTCACACACACAGACAAATATGCACAACAGTGCACCACTGTTGGTCGTCAGATCTAGTTCTACAGCCGTTACAATACATATGTGGGAGTGGACCCTACAAATCGTGGTCCATTTCTGCTCTCAGAATTGACCATCTTTAAAAGTGAGGGGACAGAAAATAATGCTGTTTTAAGCTAAATCTGTTTTGCTGATATTTTAGCATTACCAAAATTTAGGGGTAAAGGGAAAATTTAGTCTGAGTTAAAAAAATTAATTCCACTTTCCTTAAAGTCAGTATTTAATTTGTGCTATATTTTTTGAAACCAGTTCTAACATTTTCTGGCAGCTAACACATACCGCTTGAATAATACACTAATGAAAAATCACAACGCTGCAGTATGGGGGGACTTGAGCCCACTTCTCAAATGCCTTAGAGTTTTAGCTTATTTGTTTCTAGATTACTAGTGGCTTTCTGGGACAAACAAACAAACAAAAAACCCCAAAGATGCTATTTTCAAACTTCCATGAAAGGAAGAAAGGTTAATCAGGAAGCTTTGGGACAAATTTTCCTCTTAGAGGTGCAATTTTGAGGTTCAGTTTTCATTGACCACTTTCAGAGTCATAGTTCACCCACAACAAATGTGCTTTACGCTTAATAGAAGCAAATGAAAATCATTTGAGATATTATGGCTGTCCCTCCGCTAGCAACTGTCAAATTGTGTCATCAAAGTTGCCTGTTTTGGGGACGGCCCCCGGCGGCAGGTGTGATTCACCTTTGACCCTCTCACCTCCTCCACCCACCCTCTCTCCTCTGCCTAGTGGTCCATCTTCCTTCTTTAGTATGAACAGCTTCCCATGCCCAATGGCAAGCCTCACTCCCACAACATTTCACCTGACCCTACAGATGGCTTTCACTGCCACTCGTTCCTGTCAAAATCCATCTTTTCACATCACATTCCCTTAGAGCCCCTCTCTTGCAAACGTTCCTGTTGCTAAGCTGCTTATGTGCATTGAGTTAACGTATTTGTGCCTCTTAAATGTTTAAGGTATAACATTGGTGGCTTTATGGAGTTTTATTTTGAGGTTATAACCTCAAATTTTATCAAAGGTCAATATACTAAATGGCCACAGGGAAAATGATTTTGCATCTTTTCCTAAATTACTGTTGAAAAAAGTTCATTCCTCTTTCTTATATTCAAAAGTCCTTGCAAGAATTTAGTATCAGAAAACTGTCTCTCTCCTGACAAACTGGTGTCTTTTCTTTTAACAGGTGATAATCGTATAACGAATTGTAATAAAAAGGTCATTTGACTGGCGTCAGGAAACCTGGAGCTCAATCGATGTGTAAGCATAGTCTAGGCATATTTATTTATTCATATTTATTTATTCCTTTCTGTGGTCTCTATACCAATGGTCTTAGGAGAAATGTCTTTTTTATTATGAGCACAATATAAAATATAAATTTGATTATACAATGTTATTCCTCCTAAAAGCATGTTTGCTATTTCCCAGAATCATATGGAAACCAACGACTTAGCACAAAGCAGTGGTTATTACGACAATCTGGGACACGACACGGCCTTAGGGGAGATTACTCTGGACCGGTGGTCCTTTGGTGTCCCCCAGTCACACTCTCCTGGCGCTGCTTTTGCTGGCCTGCCCAGGCCTGGCCCAGGAGACTCTGCTGTTCTGACTGTGTCTGGAGGGGAGGGTTTGGTGAAACCCTCCAGGATCCGAGATAGTTGGCTTGAAAGAGCTACTTAAGATGAACACAGAAAGCCTGTCAGTGTGTAATCTAGTCCAGCCTGGAAGGTTAGGCAGGAAGACCCCACGAGGGGACGAGGCGGAAGGGGAACCTATCAACAAACTCCTCTGATATAAATATCCAAACCTAGTTTTCATTGGTCTAAATGCTATTTTTGTGTCTAAAATGATGCCCTGTGGGAAAATATCAGGGCAAATAGGGCAGCCTGTGAACGCCCGGGACTCATAACAGTTCCAGTTCTAAGTCAAGGCTGTTTCTCTCACCACCTCCCAACCCGATTCCCGGCTGGTTCCCGTTAACTTAGAAGAAAACCTTCACATAAAAGCACCTTCAGTGTGGCTCCTCTCTACAGGATGTGAAATGGCCTCTCGTGGAGTTTCATTCTGCACAGCTGGACAAGCAAGGGGGCGATGCGGGTTGCCACGGAAACTGGTGCTAGGATTCTTTATACTTTGCTCCTAAAAATAAGATGTAAAATGTACTGAGGGTGTGATTAGTGCAGCACAGAAGGGAATTTCTCAAAGGAGAGCCAAGCCTCCGCCCCCACAGGAACGGGGGTGTTCTTCATAGCTGGAGGACAGGACATGAATCCAGGAGCAGATGCTCAACAGGGTGCCTCCCTCAAAAGGTGCGGGGAGAGACAAATGGGAAAAGTGGCTTGGAAGAAGAAAACAGTCTTCAATCAAGCATAATTCATATAAATTTCAAGGCTGGGATGTCCTGAAATTACCCAGGAAGGAAAGAGAACTCTTCTCCCCAACCTACAAAACAGCCATAAAAACTCGGCTAAGAGACTGGATCAGAACATTGCCGTTGGTGTCATGCCCAGTACAGGACACGGTCACATGCCACCTTTGTCAGGCGGTCCTCAGTCAGCTTGGGCACATTCAGTGACTGCTACTTCCTTAGGAAATGGCTGACAACTGGACTTCTCCCTCTAAATGGTATTGGAGTCTGCTTTTCTGTAACTTTCACTTATTTGCTTTTGTTTACCTTCTGGAGCAACCAAGAAAGTCAGTTGCCACATTATTTTTTTGTCTTAATATGATAATTCTTCGCTTACTACCAAAATGGAGCCATTGGTCCAAGGGTCCACTCCCTGCTCAAGGAGGCTCCCGAGCTGACAGATCAGCCAGGTTCACAGATCTTTGGCTTCAGTGCAAAATGACATGCCGTTAAAACTGTAGCATTTCATGGTTGCATGCAGAAAATTCATGTGTTCCAAGCACATTCAACACCTACTGTGTGCCAGGCACTGTGCTAGGGACATACATTGTTTCATTTTACCCAGGTACATGAGGGAAGGACCTTTATCACGCCCACTTTATAGAGGAAACTCGGTTCAGTCTAAGGGCAGCGTCCTTAGGGGCGTATGCACAGGTAGAGTGATGAGGGACAGACTTCAGAGTCATGGGCGTCAGCTTGAACACCAGTTCCTCCACTTGCTAAATTTGTGATCTTGGATAAGTTATATAACCTCTTTAAATTTCTCATATCTAAAAACTGGGACAATAAAATGTCATGAGTTGGTAGAAGTAAAGAAAATTATATGTTTAAAATGTCAAACGTATAGTGGGTGCTCTCCTGCCCCTCCCTTGCAACCCTAGAGGTCCCCCACTATTGTTGAACAGCAGAGCTGTCAATCAAAAGTCATCTTAGATCCATATGCAATCAAGCCTGGAGCAGCTGCCTGTATAGGTATTAAATAGTCAATCTGAGCAAATGAACCATTAAATGACTAGATCCTGTGCAGGCAGAATATAGTGAAACGATATGAACTGTTAACATAAAAGAAATGACCTCCCAAGGAGGTGACGTGGAGGTCTCAGTGACTATTAAAATGGAAGGAAAAAATAAATCTGTACATTCCATTGAGGCGAAGGTTGAGAGAGTCTGTGCTGGGTGTGCAGTTGCCTGCTGTGACTGCTGTCTCCCCGTCTTCCCTGTGCCTCACCTGTTCCTTCTGTCCCCGGACGGACAGACAGCCAGCCCGTTGGTCCCCTTGCTCTCACTTTCTCCCTCCTAGGCGGACCCCACAGACAGCCTTGTCACTGAGACACAGACTTGTTCTCCGTGATCACCTCCGGAGTCCCAACTCTGGAGGCCGTGCCACACGTCTCCTGTTCCCTGACGGCTCATTTCAGTTTTATATGGGATAAGGAAGCCTGGGGTGGAAAGGACTCTCCTGACCTTCAAGGGAACCTAATAGTTGTCAATTCTCAAGGATGATATTACTGATTAGGGCGGCGTTAGTTTTATAGGAGTTGAAACGTTTAAATAACAAAGACATTTGTATTTTGAAACTCACGTAGAGTTCTGTGGCCGACAGGCCTGGGTTTAAACCCCAATTCTGGCACTTTCAGTGTAGCCTTGGGTCAGCTGCTTAACCTACCTGGGCCGTGACGAACAGACAGCAGTTTCTCTCACAACAAGGCAGTGACGGTAGGTCACTGTATATCACGGTAGATCAAGGCAGAGCCAGACCGTGGCTCTGCTCCACGATCACCACGCCCCAGGCTAGCAGGACGGCTCCGCCATCCTCCGGGTTAAGCTTCACCATCACCATGCATCACCCGTGAACACCACTTTCAAACAGCTGGGAGGAGAGGGAAGAAAGACTGTTTGTCCAGGATAAGGAATTTCCTTTTAACCAAGCAGAGCCAGGGCCGTACACAACGCTCCTGCTCTCACCTCAGTGGTTAAGCTTAGTCACATGGCTGCACTGAGTTAGTTCTGATGGAGGCTGAAATGTAATCTTGAGCTGACCAGCCATGTGCCCAGAAAGGAGACAATGGATGTGGGGAGATAATCAGGACTCTCCACCATAAAACCTATAAGATATATTATTATCCCCATTTTACAGATTTAAAAACTGAGGCACAGAGAAGTAACTTGTCCAAGGAAACAAAGTTAAAACAGTGGTGGGGCCAGGATTTGAACCCCAGGTAGGACGGCTCCAAGGGTTCACTCTTGCGTACAACACTCTTCTGCCCCCTCAGAGGCTACTGAACATTGTAGTCATTTACTTTTTTTCTCTCCACTGTGTTATAATAGTTCCTTGAGGACAAGATCCCATTCATTTTTAGATTTCCTCCATAGTAGCTTCGCATATAAAGGGCATGTCAGTTCTCAGTTGCACACTCTGGCTGGTTTAAGCAGAAAGGAAATGGCAGCAAATGATTTTCGCAGCACACAGATGCTTCCAGGACAGAGAATCAGCTTTGCAGGTTATACAGCCAGAGGAAGTGCAAATCTTGCCACAGGATGGTCCTATGGAGGCACCAGATGCAGGGAACTCCACACTCACTGCTGCACCAGAAAGCAAACTGCAGCATGTGGCTGAGCCTTGGCCCCGGGGCCTCCGGAAGCCCATGTCCATGCATAACTTTCCCCAGAGTGAATCTGTGTCTCACCAGCCTCGGTGGGTCACCGTCTCTGAACTGAGGGGCTGCACGACTGTCTGACTGGGGTGGCCTATATCACAGGCTGGTACCTAGTTCACGGGAGGCAGGAAAGAGTTTCTGGCTTCTGTCAAGGGAAGGACAGGACTCAAAAGATGGAGAATTTCCCAAAATAGGAAGAGTATTCTAAGGAGTAGGGCAGCCAAAAATATATTAACTGTCTACCCCATGGGAACTTGAATAAAGTGTCTTTTCCTTCCTAACTTCCCTAAATCCTTTCTTGCCTGAGAAGTGGAGTGCTTGACATACCGAGATGACTTTCCTGTGGCTACTTAACAACAAAGTTTTAGAATTCAAAGAAACCTCAGAACTTTCTGATTCTAGAGTTTTTAGCACTATTTAGCAGGACGCAGACAAAGGTAACCCAGCCCATGTGGCTGCTGTAAGAAATAACTAGCAACTTAAATGATGCCAGAGCCTTTAAATGGATTTCAGTCTCTTCTAGGTCTGCCTCATCTCACCTTTTTTTTTTAGGCAGTTATGTTTTCCTTGTTGATCCTCAGGGCCTGGTGATAGCCATCTACCGATAGCCAAGTTTCACGTTCCGTGTTGATACTTTACTAACTCCCAAATTCATCTAAAAGAGAAAACATAAGTGAATGAAAGAACACTGAATTAGCATAATATATATAAACGTTCTTTGAAAACATTAAGTGATAGAAATAGCAGTTGTTGTTATGCACAATACTATATTACCAAAGTATAATAAAATGAGATTTATTAGCCAAATGCATTCTAATAATTGACCAGAAATTTGGAGATACAGCAAACTTCTAGACATCTGATTGCCTTGGCCTGGGTCCCCAGCAGCAGACCGTGAGTCCAGTGCAAGCGGCTGATGTGGGAGGTGAAAAGAGCCGGGATCAGAGAGGGGAGAAACAGAGAAGCAAGGGAGGCAGCCATCGACGGGAAGAGCAGGTGCTGGTGGCTGCAGGTCATGCTGAGCAAGCCGCTAAGGACGGGAGCATGGGCAGGACACCCAGAGGGTCTGCGACTCCATTTCCTAACTGACCTAACCCTCTTAAAATTAGACTTACATAAGATGTTGACCTAGTGGCTAGTCTCTTTATCTGTTAGGGGAAATATTTGGGTCACACGTGTTCTAAAGTTTCTGTGATATTCTTCGTTTTCCTCATTTGTTTAACCTCTGCAGCCAGAGTTATATCCTTGCCTGTTGCTGCTCTTACAAGATAAATGGGATGTTAATGCTTCTGCGACAGAGGAAACTGAAGTTCTAGGATACTATTTGTGGTATGTAGTGTCAAAATATCTGATTTATTGGTAGGATCTTTCGGGATGTTATTATGACTTTATTCCAGTACATTTTATTGCAATAATTTCCTAAACCATGAAAAAGAAGAGATGTTTGTTACATAGTTAGAGAGGCTCATTTTGGAGAAAGTGGATACAGGGAGGCTTTTTACAGGCTACAGAAGGCTTTTTCACAATAAGAAACCACTCTGGGCCTATGGCTTGACTACAGGGCACAGGTATAAATGCCTGTCCAGCTACTCCATTTTGGGGCTCGGACACTAGGTTAGCTAGATTCTTGATCTGATAAGCACCTGATCATGATTTTTGAGATGGGTGGTATCTCTGCATTGGAGCTGGAGATGAATGGCCCTGTGGCTCACTTCTGGAGGGCTCTGGCTCCACTCCACTTCCGCTGAGCTGGTGAAGATGGCTGCGTCCTCCCCTGTGTGGCTCCATCTTCCTTCTGTGAGTGTCTCTCTCTTTCTGTCCTCGTCCTTTCTTGTTCTCTTTACTCTTCCTTGCATTTTCTTCTCTCTTCTGTCTTCTTGGTTTGTCTCCTCCTCTATTTCTCCTAGGGTTGGGACACTCCCCTAGTCTGTTTCTTTCATTTTGATCCGTGTGTCCATTCTCGTAACATCTGGAAAAACTCCCAGTTAGCACCAGTTGTTTTTGTCTGGTTTATAATCTCTTTATTGGATAAAGTGGTTGGGATTGTTCCATAGCTTTAGAAAAACAAACAGATGAGAACTTTCTTGGCTTCTCTTCTTATCTAGGATTGCCAGATTTGGCAGATAAAAATACAGGACACTCTGTTAAATCTGAATTTTGGATAAACAGCAAATAATTTTTAGTATAAGTATGTCCCACATAATGTCTGGGGCACACTTGTGCTAAAAGCATTCATTGCTTATCTGAAATTCAATTTAACTGGACAGCCTGTGTTTTATTTGGCGACCCTAGCCTTAACCCACTTCAAATTTGCTCTTGCTTTTATTACGTGACAGGTCTCCCAGCAGTAACTGCAGTTCAATTTCCATTTCCAGCTCTTAAAGCCAGGGAGATATCGGCATAATCTCATCATTTATGCTGAAAACACAATTATTACGGCAAGAAGTACTTCATTTGAGAAAGTTTTCCCTTGCCCTTTTCTCTTGAAACTGAAGTATTTCCAGGATTATGTGGAATAGTACAACTAAGAGTGCAATTATTATGGTGTTACGTTGTGGAATGGAAATTAAAAAGCTGTTACTACAGGCGGTTCTTATCCATCACACATGGCTTTGTGATGTGTATGTGACTACCTGGTGTGTGATGTGTTTACTTGAATGTTTAGATAAGTACTCAAGGAGTATCTGTTACCATAAAGAGAATTTAACATGTCTCATATACTGGCACACAACAATGACAATTCTATATTTTTCCATTTTTACCTTTACATCTTACTGGGCTTAATTTTAGGAACATGAGAGCTGATGGTATTGGAATTCTCAAATTCTGCCCTGCTAATCACCCTTTCCTCTTGCCCTGTCCCCCTCATGAGTTATTCTAGAGAGAGCTATACGCTAAAGAAAAAAAATAACAAAGGTGAAAACACCAGGTGATACTATCTCACTATCTGGGCCATCGTCCCCATTGTTGAGCTCTGATAAAGGTGGTTTGGACCACGTGGTTCATGCTCAGGGACTGTGTGAGGCCTCTCCCTCCCTATGAGTGGTGTCAAAGGTGAGGAAGACATCCATGCAGGAGGCAGCCTGGCCTGAGGTGTCAGAGCCTCAGCAGAATGAGGGAGCATCCATTTGTAAGGAGGAACCAGGGTTGGGTATTGGAGCCCAAGTGGGCTGAGGAGTGCGTCCACAAAGTAGGGGGGCAACAACAGCAATGAGAGGTTACATAGAATGAATCTGTAAATCTCCCATAAGTAAATTTATTAAGGATAATGGAGCCAGGCTTCTCACTGTTGGAGAAGTGAGTTACAAACATGGAAAGGGAGAAAGCTTGAAGGAGTGCCAGGATGTTGGACTGGAATTAGAGAGATCGGTGTGAACTCACGAATTTTAATGTATATAAAAAACATATACAAAAATGTGTGTATATATGTACCCTTGCTCAGCCCACGAGAGGGTCTGGGAACAGAAATGTTCTGTGGAAGAGGAAAGTGAACAGTCTTATTAGAGTGGGAACAGGGTGTGAGATCTTCACATTGCACATTAATGCCCAGCAGAGCATCCACTGTAGAAGCGGCTCTGAAGAACCAAGCAGACAGGATGACGTGGCCAGTGGGTGGATGTCAGCCAGCCTGTCATTGGTCACCCCAGTGCTTACCCAATGGCCTCAAGAACAGAGTAGCCATAGATGCAGAGATGGAGACCATGCCTGGGAGCAACAGAAGATCAAGCCATGCCTGTCTCTGAATGTCTCACCTTCCAGCAACAGAATCCCAAACTGACCCTCCCATGTGGTACCATCCCTTGAGGAGAGATATCAGTACCTGCTGGCAGGTGATTTCATCAGATCCTTCTGCCCTGAAAAGGTCAGCAATTCCTACCGATCAGGACTGATACATGATTCAGGAACGGGTCTGCCTTCCCACACAGGGCCACAGCAGCACCACTATCCAAAGGCTCACAGATTGTCTGATATCCTGACACAGGAGCCTGAAAACACCACCCTGGACTAGGTGAGTCCCTCATGGCAAAGACGGTGGCAAAGGACACACGAGCATGAGATCCACTGGCCCTGCCTCATACCTCATCACGCAGAGCTGCCAGCTTGAGAGAGCCAAGGGAAGGATGTGTGAAGGCAGTGCTGACGTGCCAGGTCGGAGGAAGACAATCTGTGAGGAAGGGTGCTGTCCTTCCAGAGGCACATCAAAAGCCATTTCATGGTACCATGCCCAATCAGGTGGACCACACGGGCTGGGGAGCCAATGGGCAGGAGTGGGAGTGGCCCGGCGCCATCATTACCAGGGACCCCCTGGGGACCCCGGCTTCCCATTCTCGAAACTTTGGCCCCATGGGTCCAGGAATCCTGGTTCACACAGGGGGATGTTTCCAACAGGGGGCGCATCAAGATTCCCACTAAACTTACGGCTGCACCTGGTCACTTTGGGCTCCTTGTGCCAGCAGACAAGCAGGCACAAAGGGGTGCCAGACCTCGTTGGCCCTGATCACTGTGGGGAGGCGAGCCTGATACAACGTGGGGGTGCGAGGGATCTACCCGGCACTCAAGCGATCTACTGAGACATCTTGTGGTTCCCCCACACCCGACTTTAACTGTAAATGGGCAGTACAGTCACCACCAACTAAGAAGGCACAGTAAGGAGGAGCCCAGACCCTCAGTGTTGTGGGTCTGGGTCACCCCACCAAGAAAGCCACTCAGACTAGTTCAAGTACCAGCAAAGGATGAGGGGGATCTAGAACGAGTGGTAAAGGAGGGTGATGATGAATGTCAGTTACAGCCTTGGGACCAGCTGCCACAGCAGAAATCTACTTTCCTCCTCTATCCTTCCTCTCATAAGCTTCCCCAGAAATTGTGACCAACCAGAATCCTGGAGAAGTGGTATCTAGATGGGGTGAACCCATGTGGGAAGCCAGTGGATCCAAGCGTGCACTGCGTGGACTGTGGTAAAGTTGCTGGTCCTCCACCAGGCGACCTGTCCCAGACCCACACATATCGTCTACCTTCTCCAGGTCCCATGGCTAGGATGCTCTGGAGGTTACATGCTCCCCTCCTGGGAACAACAACGATAGTTTGCTACAGGAGGACACCCCTGCATTGTGATTTCACTCCAGAACACCCTCTTACACACACACACACACACACACACACACCAGTGGATCAGGCCAAGGCTAGACTGCCTGAGACCACAGCCTTGCTCAGCTCCCTCCCCTCCCCTCACCCCTACAGGTTTTTCCTGAAGAGCACTCCCTGCCGTGGTCCCTATCGCAGGCTCTGCTTCTAGGCAACCTAACCTGAGAACCTGGGAGGCAGAAACAATTTTCACATTGACTTAGACCAACTGGAAGGCTAATTCAACAAAGGGTAGATTTCAGAAGGGAAAAGAATCCCAGGGTCTATTTAGGGGAAATGAAAAAAACTCCCCCAATAGAAATTTAAGACAGACCTAAACACTGGAGAAAAAGGACTGGGTATAGTTATCTCATAAGCCAACTACTAACTAGTTATGATAGTGCTAGTTAGTGCTAACTAGTGTAACTAACTAGTTACAACAGTGCTATTGTTAAAAACACTGTTAAAAAGAGAGATATATTGAGGAAATTTATATTCTGAGTTGGTCAGACTCTCAATAAAGTGGTCCATCCTATTTGATAACAGTGTGGAGAAACTAGAGGGCATGGAGGGTATAGCAATAGAACTGACTCAAGTGCAAACAGTAGGTTCTGCCTGGAAAAGGTTTCTGGGGGGAGAGGAGTGTTTCTTTCAGGGAGGAGTATCTCATCACTGACGTTGTTTAGGATTGTAAATGACTGAATGACGAATGATGATAACAAAAAGCAGACTGATTTCTGGTCAGTTTTATGATTGTTTAAAAATTCTCTACAGACAGCCCGGTGGCACAGTGATTAAGTTCACGTGTTCTGCTTCGGCGGCCCAGGGTTCGCTGGTTCAGATCCTGGGTGTGGACCTACCTACTCACCCCTCATCAAGCCATGCTGTGGCAGCATCCCACATAGAAGAGCTACAACTCTACAACTGTGCTACACAACTATGTGCTGGGGCTTTGGGGAGAAAATAGAAAAGAACAAAAGAGGAAGATTAGCAACAGATGTTAGCTCAGGGCCAATCTTCCTCAACAAAAAAAAAAAGAGAGAGAGAGAGAAAAGACAAAGTAGGATTTAAAAAAAAAAAAAAATCTCTACAGACAACACAACTTCGCATTGCATGGGCCCAGGTGGTCTGCCCCCCACCTCGCCACTCTTGGCATGACAATGATGCACACGCGTGACAAAAGACTGAGCTAAAGTAACAGGAATGTCTGAGAACAGTGCCATACGAGACAGGGCTATGAACCGATGCTGGTTTGTGACGGGTATGTACAGAAACCGACAGGAAGCTCTTCAATGTTTTTTACAGCAATTTGATTTTGCTGATATCCAGCATCATTTTCTAGTAATTCATTTTCATTGTATTTTACAAAACCATTGGTCTGTGACAGTGAAGACATTTTGAAAAATCATCTTTCACCACAGATACTTTGAGAAACATCAGTTTATGTCTCCAGTTGAGTTACAGGATATACTCTGAAGTGTCTTGATTACACAAGATGGTGCATGAATCTTTGAATCTACAAACATACCAAATGGCTGGGCTTGAGGAGAGAATGGACTAGAAACCACCAAAGCTGATGATGTTGGCACACAGCATATTGTGTTAAGACAATTTTAAAGATCAGATCCTATCCCAGGACAAAGTTAATATGGTTCTCCCGGGATATTAGTGTTGACACGATCAAGACGTGACTATCTAGGTGGCTGGTTTCATTATTTACTTACCTGAAGGCAACAGATTGGAACCTGATAATTCCTCGGGAACAGTGCTCACCTTGAATTCCTTCCTGGGGCTGAATGTGGGCAGGTGGAGGGAGGCCAGGAGGAGAGTTAGTAACACACGGATGACTGTGTGCGGAGTAGGAGGGACTGAGCGTTCAGTCCCAGAGCAGTGACAACCGGATGACGAAGTCAGTGCACAACGGAAGAAGTTTCTGACTGAAGTAACTAGGAGGTGAATGAAGGCGACAGTCTCTTCCTGATGGGGATTTCTCTCTCCTCCATCTTTGGTGCTGATTCTCCCTTAGTTCCTCTGGCATTCCAAATCTTCATAAAACAGTCTGGCATTTCCTCCTCAAAAATGTCACCAGTCACGATTCAAGCAGCAACTTAGTTGCACAACTTTAACTTTCTCTGTGTTGGAACACAGAGTAGAGAGAAGGAATATTTATCTCGCACAGCATTTAAAATCTGTGGTTTTTATAATTCTTACTATAGATATTATGGAGCATAATATTAGTTATCTTCACTTCATTATTCATCCATTCCTCCCATACTTTATGGTGTATGAGGAAATAATCCTTTGGCAAATGAATGGATTAGATGAATTGAAAATAGACTGGGATAATTTTAAGTCTGAGGAATGCGAGATATTCTTGCTTGTGGGAAAAAGGGCATTTTTTTTTTCCTTTTTGAACCATTTATGTTTGGAAAACAGTCTGAGAAATCCATTGTTCCATTCATCCTAGCAGTCAATTGGGGTAAAAAATGTAGGTACATCAGGGTCCAAATGCCTTATGCTTAGAATGTCTCTTATGAACACCAGCATGTTTTACTGGCCTTTTGAAACTCGTTTTTTTTTTTTTTTGGTGAGGAAGATTGGCTCTGAGCTAACATCTGTTGCCAATGTTCCCCTTTTTGCTGAAGGAGATTGGCTCTGAGCTAACATCTGTGCCCATCTTCCTCTATTTTGTATGGGGGATGCTGCCACAGCATGGCTTGATGAGTAGTGTATTGGTCTGCGCCTGGGACTCGAACCTGCGAACCCCGAGCCGCCGAAGCGGAGCGCATGAACCTAACCACCACGCCACGGGGCTGGCCCCTGGCTTTTTGAAAAGAGAAATCAAAGAGATTTCTTACATAGTCATAGACACTGAAGAAAACATTTTTGATCTGATAACCCATTATCCAGCATTCTGCCCGTAGTCAAATTGCTACCATGTCATACAACAGACTGTCATATTTTGAATAAAAGTTATATAAAAAAAGACCTATTAGATAGCTATCTCACGACCTTGTTCAACATCCAGTTCCTGTGTTTAATCAACTTCGCCTCCATGAAATCCTTTGTATGTCTAGCTTGAACTTTTCAAGTAATCACTGAATCCCTCTTTCCACAGCTTCTTTCAAGAATTCAGTAAAACAAAGGTGTAGGACAATGTCTGGGGCCCACATTCACAACCATTTTCAGTTTTCTGATGCATTTGAAACTTGCTGGACTTTTCTTACCCATCCACATCCCACAGGAGGCAAAGCTGGGCTCTCCTGTCAGAGGCAAAGCAGAGCCTGTGGGAGGAGACAGAAGGAAACAAAGATGGCAGAGGTGGCTGTGTGTCCTGGGAGTTTAGTCCCCATGGAAGGCTTTAATCTCCAAGGCATCCTATCTGTAATCCATACGCCCCTGTGGCTAGTAATTTCTGACTGTTCTTCATGTGTTATTTCCAGAGGGAACATTGCTCTTAACAATAAATACCACACTGATTATATCAGAAGACAGACTCAGTAACGATTATATCAGAAGACAGACTCAGTAAAAACGGCACGTGGGTGAACGTAGAACTCAGCAGCTCACACATTAATTGTCCCTGGTGAGGTGAAGAGTGGGTGAGCCTAATAAAGCTTTCAAAACCAAATTTCAAGTGGCTGATAGATCTCTACAGACTCTGTCAACACAT
Source organism: Diceros bicornis minor (assembly GCF_020826845.1). Classification (NCBI taxonomy): domain Eukaryota; kingdom Metazoa; phylum Chordata; class Mammalia; order Perissodactyla; family Rhinocerotidae; genus Diceros; species Diceros bicornis. The sequence goes on along the minus strand of NC_080744.1, from coordinate 1,100,440 downwards.
ACGCAGTGTAGGTATTATTTTCATTAACCAAAACACAGAATTTTAAGAAAAAGTTTTAAAAAGCATGCAATATAATCTACTGAATAAAATACAGGATCCTTTCTTCCCATTTGCTAAGTTAGAGCTCTTTCATGCATATAACCTTAATAAAGTCTTCTAATTTGGTGGCATTAAATGGCACAATAAACTATTATATAGTTTTCCTTCTCCCCCAAAGACCTTGAATTCTAAGGTATACCAATTCTGTTGATAATTGTCATCAGATAATTGTTTGAGACTCTACAAATAAAATTTATGTGGGGTGTCCCTCCATATACTTCAAGAAGAAATATATACGTTCAGACATTAGTGTAGTAGAAAGGTTGATTTCTTGGCTTCTGTGACCAGGGACCCTGGAATTCTTAAATAATCTCACTCAATTTTGATATGTAAAATCTTATTTAATCTTTATTTTGTTTTATCCTTTTTTGTTTGCTTTATTTTTGTTTTTGAAAATTAAACCTTTAAGTGAGTCCAGATTTCTCCCCACACCCTTGGATTGAAAGCAGTATGTAAATACCTTACATAGTATCTCATAAATGGATGATAACCGTACTTATATTTCTCTTGATTAATTTAATTGCTCTCTGTCACTGTTATTATTTTGTAGTACTTAAGTACAGAAATAAACTATTGTATATTATTTTTATTACACATTGTATCTATAGAAAATGGTAACCATTTGTATTATGATCTTTTGAAAACTTTAATAAAATGCATTTATAAATGTAAAATATAAAATAAATTTCACTTCTTAATGAAAATTCCAAACAGAAAGAAGTGTCAATGAAAAACTAGGTTAATCTGTATAAATTTACATTGTCATTTAAGAAAAATTAATGATTGGGCCAGTTCATGCATTTACCATATTTGAAGTCTAGCACTCTTTTTTTTTTCCATAATGAGAAAGAAATACTCATTTTTCTTGGCTAAACAATTTTGCACAGAGTTCTTTTTTTTTTTTTTTTTTCCCAAACCAGAAATGCTGGACTCCCGGGCATGGCAGGCATCCTGGTAGTCAGCTGCTGTGTGTGCTCCCTGGTTTTCGTCATACTTGAGCTCAGCAGGCCCCTCTCAGTGGAAGTGGGGAGAAGTGGAGACCTCTAAACCACAGTGGGAACAATGTGCACCTCTGTGTGGAATGAACACCTCCAGCATCCAGCACCCAAGGCAGAGGGCAGGGAGGCCCAGAGCCCACCTGCTGCTCTGGTCCAGCCAGTCTTGTCCAGAAGGAGCCAGGCCAACAGCAGGTCAAGAGTAGAAGCAGATCCTGTGGCAAAGAGCAGCCTGGTCCCCACCTCCTGCTGGAGCTAGCTCCTTCTTACTCTTTGCTGCTCTTCATATCATGTTAACACATGCTGCACCAGCGGCCACATGGGCTGGTGGTGGCAGGGGAAAAGGCTGTGACGGGAGAAGATGAGGGGAGTGATGAAGAAGCACATGTCCACTCTGCCCAGGGAAGGCATCACTAGGGCCCAACTCAAAAAAACAGGGATGGGCTCTGCATTTCCTATGTTGAACACCTGATGCAATCTCAGACAGACACACCTCTTGTGTTACCCCAGAAGTTACTGCTAGTAGACGGCACATCCTTGATCTCAGAATCCAGCTTCCAGGTTAACAAAAATTACCATGTCCTTAAACATCAATTCAGATGACTCCATGTTTCTAAATTGAAGGTTCTAGGTGGCTAAGAGACCTCATGCTAGTGGGTGATTTTTCTTTGAGATTATTATAGTTTGTTTTTAAATATATTGAATACAGACAAGACAAGATAACTTCCAGCTTAGGTCACTGCCAGCTACAATTTACGTATGTTGGAAAAATAAAAGAGCAGTGACTGATTTAGCGATGGTCATTCGAATGCAAAGAGCTCGAGACGAGTACCGACCTTAGGTTATCTCACTTATTCATCTTGTGCTCACGTTTCAATTTATATCTGTCCAGTTCCTGGATTTTAATAGTCACCGTTTACAGCTGTTTCATTGATTATCTCTCATTTGTTTTCCAGAAGCATGTTTTCTTCAAAAGTACCTCATAAGCATCATGGCGGAGTGAGCTTTCCCGTGAATTCTTCCCCCACAAGATACAACAAAAGCAACAGCCACAGACCAACAACGGAATCCCAGACAGTGAAAAGCTAGAGCGGAGGGATCCACACTGCCGCACATCTGAGAGCGGAACGTGCTGGGCCCCCGGAGGAAGTGGGGAGAGGTAAGGAGAACTCCGCTCCCTCCCCATCAGATCAGCGATCCGGTCCGCGCGGCTCCCAGAGAGGGGGGAGGGGCGGCCCTCGGCGGGGAAACTGTAGCTCTTCGGGCTCTCTCAGCCAGTGGGAAACTCCCGCACAGAGGGCTCAGAGGAGCCACAGGGCTACCATCAACATCTGAGCAACCCAGAGAGCGGATAAAGAGGGGCAAACGAGAAGCCTCCCACGTCAGGGACCCAGAGGGCAAAAGAGAGAGCTCCCCCCTCCCCGCAACCCGGAGTCTGCAGCTCGACCAGATCCGAGGCAGACCTGAACAAACTGGACTGGACCCGTGGATCACAGTGGGGAAAAAAAACAAAACAAAACAAAACAAAACTGCGGATCGCAGCAGAAAAACTGGGGCAGAGCGCAGGGGGCTTAGACTACACAGCCCTTTACCACCAGACAGTGGCGGCAGGTGGAAATTGCAACCAGAGACTTCCAGGATGAGGAAAATCAAAACCAACACAGGAACCACAATGCAAAAATATATGAAATCACCAGACCAGAAACAAAATGACAAGCACCCAGAAATCAACCCCGAAGACACAGAAATCCATAAACTAAATGACAGAGATTTCAAAATAGCTATCATAAAAACACTCAACGAAATACGAGACAACACAGACAAACAATTAAATGAGATTAGGAGTTTCTTCACAAAAGAGATTGAAATCATAAAGAAAAACCTATCAGTGCTGATGGAGATGAAGAACACAATGGAGGAGATAAAGGAGAATCTGGAATCTTTAAAGAACAGAGCTGACAATATGGAGGAAAGAATTAGTACTTTAGAGGATAGGAATACAGATATACTCCAGATGGAAGAAGAGAGAGAACTAAGACTAAAAAGAAATGAAGAAAGACTCCGAGAAATATCGGACTCTATTAGAAAATGTAACATAAGAATTATAGGTATTCCTGAGGGAGAGGAGAGGGAAAGAGGAACAGAGAGCCTATTCAAGGAAATAATAGCTGAAAATTTCCCAAATCTGGGGAAGGAGCAGGAAATACCAGTAAGCGAAGCCAACAGGACGCCTATATATATTAACAGACAAAGGCCTTCACCACGACACCTAGTGGTAAGGCTAGCCAGGGTCAACGACAAAGAAACAATATTAAGGGCAGCTAGACAAAAACAAAAAATAACGTACAAAGGAACTCCCATCAGGCTCTCAGCGGATTTCTCAACAGAAACTTTTCAGGCTAGAAGAGACTGGAATGATATATTCAAAATACTAAAAGACAAAAACTTTCAGCCAAGAATACTCTATCCAGCAAAAATATCCTTCAAATATGATGGAGAAATAGTAACTCTCCCAGATAAACAAAAGCTAAGGGAGTTCATGGCCACGAGACCCCCACTACAAGAAATACTCAAGAAGGCCCTCAGGCCTGAAAACAAGAAGAGAAAGGGAACACAAAGCTTGGAGTAAGGAGAAAAGTAGGTAGACAAAATCAGAGAAATAGTAGATCTTTACCGGAATAGGTTAGCAACCACTTAAATACTAAACTCAAAGATCAAAGGAAGAAATTCACCAAAAATAAATTTAACCTCATCACTGTAAACACACAGCCACAACACAAGATAGAATAAGGTATAACAAGAGCAACTTAGAAGGGGAAGAGGAAAGTGACTGAATTGACTTAGTATAAGGAAATAGGAGGCTATCAGATAATGGACTATCTCATACAGAAGATTTTTTGCCCAAACCTCAAGGTAACCACTAAACAAATAATCAAATTAAAACCACATATGATAAACAAAGAGAAAACTAGAAGAATCATAAGACAGAACAACCAAACTGAATTGGCAGTCCAAAACAAATGGGACAAGAAACAAAGGAAATGCAAAAGAACCAGAAAATAAGTGACAAAACAGCAACATTCAGCCCTCATATTTCAATAATTACCCTAAATGTAAATGGATTGAACTCTCCAATCAAAAGATACAGAGTGGCAGGATGGATTAAAAAGCAAGACCCAACAATATGCTGCCTTCAGGAAACACATCTTAGCACTAAAGACAAGCACAGGCTCAGAGTGAAAGGATGGAAGACAATACTCCAAGCTAATGGCAAACAAAAGAAAGCAGGTGTTGCCATACTCATATCAGACAAAGTAGACTTCAAGATAAAACAGGTTAAGAAAGACAAAGAAGGGAAATATATAATGATAAAAGGGACACTCCATCAAGAAGACATATCACTTATAAATATATATGCACCCAACATAGGAGCACCAATGTACATAAAACAACTATTAACAAACCTAAAAGGAGAAATCAACAACAACACAATAATAGTAGGGGATCTTAACACCCCACTTACAGCAATGGATAGATCATCCAGACAAAAAGTTAATAAAGAAATATTAGACTTACATGAAAAACTGGACGAGATGGACCTAGTAGACATATACAGAGCACTCCACCCAAAAACAGCTGACTACACATTCTTCTCAAGCGCGCATGGAACGTTCTCTAGGATAGACCATATGTTGGGAAACAAAGCAAGCCTCAATAAATTTAAGAAGATTGAAATCATAACAAGCATCTTTTCAGACCATAAGGCTATGAAACTGGAAATGAACCAGGAAAAAAAAACTGGGAAAGTGACAAAAATGTGGAGATTAAACAACATGCTACTGAACAACCAATGGATCATTGATGAAATTAAAGGAGAAATCAAAAACTATCTGGAAACAAACGAAAATGATAACATGCCATATCAAACCATATGGGACGCAGCAAAAGCGGTCCTGAGAGGGAAACTCATAGCGATACAAGCCCACCTTAACAAACAAGAAAAAGCCCTAATAGGCAACCTTAAATTTCACCTAACAGAACTAGAAAAAGAAGAACAAACAAAGCCCAAAGCCAGCAGAAGGAGAGAAATAATAAAAATCAGAGCAGAAATAAATGATATTGAGACCAAAAAAACAGTAGAAAGGATTAATGAAACAAAGAGTTGGTTCTTCGAGAAGATAAACAAAATAGACAAACCCTTAGCCAGGCTAACTAAGAAAAAAAGAGAAAAGGCTCAAGTAAATAAAATTAGAAATGAAAGAGGAGAAATTACAACGGATACCAGGGAAATACAGAGGATTATAAGAGAATACTATGAGAAATTATATGCCAACAAATTGGACAATCTAGAAGAAATGGATAAATTCTTAGACTTATACAACCTCCCAAAATTGAACCAAGAAGAAATGGAGAATCTGAATAGACCAATCACAAGTAAAGAGATTGAAATAGTAATCAAAAACCTCCCAAAAAATAAAAGTCCAGGACCAGGTGGCTTCTCCAGTGAATTTTACCAAACATTCAAAGAAGATTTAATACCCATCCTTCTCAAACTATTCCAAAAAATAGAGGAAGATGGAACACTTCCTGAATCATTCTATGAGGCCAACATCACCCTGATACCAAAACCAGACAAAGACAATACAAAGAAAGAAAATTACAGGCCAATATCGCTGATGAACATTGATGCAAAAATCCTCAACAAAATATTGGCAAACCGAATACAACAATATATTAAAAAGATCATACACCATGATCAAGTGGGATTTATACCAGGGACGCAGGGATGGTTCAACATCCGCAAATCAATCAACGTGATACATCACATCAACAAAACAAAGAATAAAAACCACATGATCGTCTCAATAGACGCAGAGAAGGCATTTGACAAGATATAACATCCATTTATGATAAAAACTCTCAATAAAATGGGAATAGAAGGAAAGTACCTCAACATAATAAAGGCCATATATGACAAACCCACAGCTAACATCATACTCAACGGGGAAAGACTGAAAGCCATTCCTCTGAGAACAGGAACGAGGCAGGGCTGCCCACTCTCACCACTCCTGTTCAACATAGTACTGGAGGTTTTGGCCAGAGCAATTAGGCAAGAAAAAGGAATAAAAGGAATCCAAATAGGTAGCGAAGAAGTGAAACTCTCACTATTTGCAGATGACATGATTGTATATATAGAAAACCCTAAAGAATCTGTTGGAAAACTGTTAGAAACAATCAACAACTACAGCAAAGTTGCAGGGTACAAAATCAATCTACAAAAATCAGTTGCATTTCTATATGCTAATAATGAACTAACAGAAAGAGAGCTCAAAAAGATAATACCATTTACAATTGCATCAAAAAGAATAAAATACCTAGGAATAAATCTTACCAAGGAGGTGAAGGACCTATACAATGAGAACTACAAGACATTATTGAGGGAAATCCACGATGACATAAAGAAATGGAAAGATATCCCATGCACGTGGATTGGAAGAATAAACATAGTTAAAATGTCTATATTACCTAAAGCAATCTACAGATTCAATGCAATCCCAATCAGAATCCCAATGACATTCTTCACAGAAATAGAAAAAAGAATACTAAAATTTATATGGGGCAACAAAAGACCCCGAATAGCTAAAGAAATCCTAAAGAAAAAGAACAAAGCAGGAGGCATCACAATTCCTGACTTCAAAACATACTACAAAGCAATAGTAATCAAAACAGCATGGTACTGGTACAAAAACAGACACACAGATCAATGGAACAGAATTGAAAGCCCAGAAATAAAACCACACATATACGGACAGCTAATTTTCGACAAAGGTGCTAAGAACATGCAATGGAGAAAGGAAAGTCTCTTCAATAAATGGTGTTGGGAAAACTGGACATCCACATGCAAAAGAATGAAAGTGGACCATGTGCTATCGCCATTCACAAAAATTAACTCAAAATGGATCAAAGACCTGAAGGTGAGACCTGAAACTATAAAACTCATAGAAGAAAATATAGGCAACACACTATTTGACATTGGGTTTAAAGGAATCTTTTCGGATGACATGCCTACCCAGACTAGGGAAACTAAAGAAAAAATAAACAAGTGGGACTTTATCAGATTAAAGAGCTTTTATAAGACAAATGAAACCAGAATCAAGATGAACAAACAACCAACCAGCTGGGAGAGAATATTTGCAAAACATACATCTGACAAGGGGTTGATCTCCATAATATATAAAGAACTCACACAATTGAACAACAAAAAAACAAACAACCCGATCAAAAAATGGGCAGAGGAAATGAACAGACACTTCTCCAAGGAAGATATACAGATGGCCAATAGGCACATGAAAAGATGCTCAACATCACTAATCATGAGGGAAATGCAAATCAAAACAACACTAAGATACCACCTCACACCCGTTAGAATGGCTATAATCACCAAGACAAAAAACAACAAATGTTGGAGAGGATGTGGAGAAACAGGAACCCTCATACACAGCTGGTGGGAATGCAAATTGGTGCAGCCTCTATGGAAAACGGTATGGAGATTCCTCAAAGAATTAAAAATAGAGATGCCCTATGATCCAGCCATCCCACTACTGGGAATCTATCCAACGCACCTGAAATCAACAATCCAAAGAGGCTTATGCACCCCTATGTTCATTGCAGCATTATTCACCATAGCCAAGAAGTGGAAGCAACCTAAGTGTCCCTCGACTGACGATTGGATTAAGAAAATGTGGTATATATATACAATGGAATACTACTCAGCCATAAAAAAGACAAAATCATCCCATTTGCAACAACATGGATGGGCCTGGAGCGTATTATGTTAAGTGAAATAAGCCAGAAAGAGAAAGACAAACACTGTATGATCTCACTCATATGTGGAATATAAACCAACACATGGACAGAGAAAACTGGACTGTGGTTACCCGGGAAGTGGGGGTGGGGGGTGGGCACAAGGGGTGAAGGGAGTCATATATGGGGTGATGGACAAACAAAAATGTACAACCCAAAATTTCACAATGTTAGAAACCATTAAAACATCAATTAAAAAAAAAAAAAGATAAAAAAAAAAAAAAGTACCTCATAAATCACTTTTACCCATTCTCCAATTCGGGCGGGATATGTTCTTTTCTAACGATAGATGTTGTGGCACAATTTGTTCTCAATCCAAATAATACAAAACTGGTGGTGAACCACTGCTCAGGCTTCTATTTTTATATCTCCCCCTGCTTTTGTAGAGATACCTCCTTTGAACACAGCGTAGAGTTCTGTTCTCCTTAGTAAGAGGCATGCAACATCTTTTAACTTAATTTTTTTGTTTTTAGAACTATTTTTAGTTTATCTAATTTTAATAATCCTTGCATTTCACCGGGGTGAACCAGAATTTCTGTGGAATCACGTTACCTAACAAAGGAGCAGCTAACAAATCCTTAAAATGCTATTTGACTTTCTCTGAATGATAATCACTATCTCGAACGCTGGTGTCACCATAGGCTGATGCTGCATGGGGAGCGCACTGATTCACTGGCAGGTTGTAGCACTTTATGGAGAGGAGCAGGTCTTTAGTTTGGGAGTTTGGGTTTGATTTACAGGGGGAGTCAGTAATGTGCCCACATCCGTTCTGCAGACTTTGTATAAAGGGCCTCCCCTCGGGCCTGCCTGCACGAGCTCCCCGCTATTGGTCCAACAGCAGGATGGGCTCTTCCCAGGGATGGCGGCTGCATGGCCCAGGCTGCCTGCTCCTTCTTCTTTTCCCTCCTCTCTCTCCATCCCAACTGCTGCTCTCCGAAGGCCCACAGATCCTGTCTTGAGGCTCAGACTGACCAGACTGGAGCCCACAGAGCATTTGAGTACATGGCAAATGACCCTTCTCAACTTGCCCGAACCCCAGGGGTCTCATCCCGGCCCCTGGGCTCTTTGCTAGAGGGAGAAGGACAGCCCCAGACTGTGACTTGAGTCTTGAGATGGCACTTGCAATAAATGTTCACAAACCAACAATGTAACCAATGACGCATCTGGTTTCCAGGACTATCAGCCATCATTACAACCCACAGGAATAATAATTCCTATGAGAACTGGAGCGATCCCACATCGGAATCGCAGCCACACAGAAAATTGTGCTGTTTCCGTATTCACTTCCTTCCTGGAGAAGAGGTTTCTAACTTCACTGAGAATCACCAAGACTGTCACTGTCTTACGGATCCAGCTGCTCCCACTGCTCAGTTTGTATTCCCCAGCCTATTTCCTATGTCTAAATAGTATTTTCCCTTTGGAAAGGAAAAGTATAACCCAATTATAACATTTTCACAGTAGTTGTAAAGTGTTTCCTTCCATGTCTATCAACTGCATTTCAAGATGGAGGGTGCCACAAGTAATTTGGTAGCCTGTCTGAAAGATGTAAGGGCGGGAGACAGATCTCTTACACGACATAACACACTTCAAAAAGCTATGTGACGGCTGCGAATGGCTCCAACCTGCTCTCCTCAAACACAGGAACAACTTTCCAGGAGACAGACAGAGACGCCAAGACGAAGTTGTGCACTCTGATACATACCACATGCATGAAACAGAATCCTGAATTCTGGTAATTCTACAACATTCTGGGTTAGGATGGAAGAATCTTTACTAAGGAGATAATCTGATCTCTGGGAGATGTGCTTTTGGGTAGAATATTGTTTGATTGCATTATATTTTATAGAGGAGGATATTTTACATTTTGAAAGATTAATGTCATTGGATCTTCATGGTATAACAGAAAAAGTAACAGGCTTTATAGCTTTACTCAGTAAAAGCGAACAGAAAGCTATTACTTATACTCCCAAAATGATAAACTTTAAATCTCACATTAGGCCACACCAGGTAGAACAAACAAGTTACAGATCTATCTTTTTAATTTAGCTTCTTACCACACTGGGCACCATTTCCTACAGCCATGTTCACGTATTTCATGTGATGTATTAATCAGTGACACCCTGAGGTGTCAGGCAGCCAGCTGTCCCCAGCAGGTTCCGCAGCCTGGCAGGTGGCCCACCACTCAAACATGCGGCTACACCTGTTCTTCAGGTGACTCCTAACCCAGGCCTCCCCCCTCAACTTAAGGGAATTTTTTCAACTACGTGTAGAGGTCATTCTGTTTTCTTTTATTACACAAAAAGATAGTTTCTATTTCAGATCTCTATTGAGGTTGTTGGGGAGGCAGAGATGGAAGGGGACGTTTTTGAGCCCCTAGCAGAGAGAGAGGGTGGCTGTGGACTGTAGGCACTGGAACCACGGGGCAGACGCCACAGCCGCCCTCTGCTCACTGCACCATCTGCTTTGCAGCTGGACAATACCAGCGGCTGCATTAGACAATTAACTTACCCCTGCAGAAGGCAACCTTTAACCTAAAAAAAACCCCACCAAATTGCCCCAGATGGTGGGTTAATGCCAATCCATAGTCTATTTCAGATGATCTGGGCAGGAAAATTGAAATGAAAGTATTCAATTGATTTTTTTTTTTAACTTTTAAGGGACTAGGTCATTAAAAGAAAAGACTTATCTCAGAATTTCATTTTTTTATCTATAATTATTTAAAGATACAAGTTTACATATTTAGATAAGTTAGCCCCAGTGGCATAAATAAAAGAGCCAGTTACAGACACTGAACTATTTTGATCATAAGGAGCACAGGAAGATCACTGTGGATTGTGAAAAAGCCACGCAGAGAATCCCCCTGAACCTGGAATCTATAAACGACTGTTTACTAAAAGTATAATTGTAGGTAGCTATACCACAGCAAATCGGTATTTTTATATGCTCAACTGCAACTCAAAATTCAGGTGTTACCGTGAGTTTGAAGTAGGGCAAAATGGTAACCTACAATTCAAAATAGAACGCAGCCAAGACATGGTGAAACGAATCTCCAAGTTCCTTGTTAAAAGGCATGTTAATGAAAACTGAATTAAGCCACGGGGCAGAGGGAGTTCCAATTGTAAAACGAGCCAAAGCAGGTCATTAAATTGACAAACAGGATGAATACCTGATTCTGAAAACCAGCGCCAGGCTGACAATAATCCCTGCACGGGAGAGCTCTGGACCCGGCAAGTAAGACAGAAGGAGGGCAGAGAGGAAGAGCTTCCAGGACTGGGGACAAACGAAAACCTGAGCAAGTCACCGTGTGGAAGAGTATCTGCTGCTGTTGACAGCAGCTTCTGGTGACTTAACCAAGTCACTTCTCTAACCTTCCCAGTGACTCTGGGGGGTGGTCTGGGGAGGGGACAGTGTTGAAAGCAGCAGCTCCCAACTGCAGCTGACTTTCTGGACTAACTGGGTCATAAGACGACAAAGTGGGCAGAAGGAAGACCACAGTGTGTCCTGCAGGCTCCTGCAGCCCCTCCCTGCCGCCCTCAGGGGGACCCACAGAGCAGGGATCCTTCGAGGGTCCACGCGGCCGGCTCACTGCTCAGTGCTGGGATCCAGTGTATCAGACACACAGATCTCTCATCTGGTGGTTGCGGGGTGGGTTAGAGGGGAAGAGGAGAGAATCGGGAGCTAGAACGATCTCCAGGTATGGTCGTGTCTCCCCACACCCACTGCTTCAGGCTTGGGGTCAGGGGAGGGGAGGAGGGAAGAAGAAAAAAGTAGGACGAAGGAGAAAGGGAGGTAAGAATATAGAATACGAAATAAACACAACTCGGAAATAACCATGGCTAACATATTTGAGAACTCACAGTGCCAACCATGCTATTATGTTTTTATATACGTGCACACATTTAACATATTTACATTTTAATATATAATACGTTACATATTTAATAACAAACATATTTAACATATTTTTTTAGAACAAGTCCTAAAAGCACTATGAACAGTGCTGTACTGGTGTACTGATAAATGTTTAATAACCAGCTCTCAAAAAAAAAGCCAGATTTGTAGTGACTGCCAGTTTCCACGTGTAAATACTCCCCACCGTGGCCAACTTCAAGCTACCCATCTGACGTCACTGAACATAGGGGTTGGGCAGAAATTTGCAGTAGTACACTGTTATGTGCTATTTGCACCATACAGATACAATAGATATAAATAACCTCAAAAACATAGATAATAGTAAAATAATTAGGAAGTGATGAGTTTTGATTTACTATAACGTATTTATTAAATAATACAGTATAATTTAATTTTTAATAGGGGCTGTGTTTAACAACTTGCAAAATTCCTGAAAATTTAACAATTGGCTTTTGCAAACAGATACAAGCCCTCACAGCACTGCTTATAAAACATGTACTTTTATTATCCCCCTTTTACCTTAAGAGGAAACTGAGGAAGAGAGGAGTTTAGTAATCTGCCTGAGGTTCCATAATTTGTGAGTGCCTGAGCTGGAACAACACGCTCCGGCTCCAAAGCTTTTCTGCTTCTCTGGTGGGGAAGTTCAGACTGCAAACAGCCCCCAGTGACCCCAAATTCACATCTGTTTACATTCTAATTACCAGTTGTGGCAAAAACCGTTTTGGATCTTTAGTGGGGAGAGTGCTTCGGGGGGAGTGAGTGATTCTCCAGCCTGGAGGGGTGAAGGCTGGCTGGAGGGGACCCCAAGACGCACTGCTTCTCCTCTGCACCCAGCAGGGGCTGCGGGGGAATTCCAGCTAACATGCAGACTCGTCGAGTATTCCCTGGGGAGAACAGCAGTGTGAACTTTTCTTCTTAAATTAACGTAAGTGTAAGAGGTCATTTCTGGCTAAGATGAATAAATTTATAGAATCATAACAGTCATTTGGGCTGTTATTGGCTCAGAAAAAATCCATATTTTCTCCAGAATCCTCACAGAGACTTCTGAGTGGGTCATAATTCTAAGCAAGAAAGACACAATCTTTAGGGGGAAAAATCATTCAAGCAAAGAGTTTGTTATGAGTATTAATGAAATATTGGTGGTCATAACCGTTACTGACACTAAACTGACAATAGCAAATTACTTTCCGACTTGTAGTCATTCTCATTTTATGTATATATTTTGAAATAATAATAATTCTTCTAAAATTGAGAACAGAATATATATCCTATAGAATATTAGACAATTAGAATATTAACATTAAGCTTGATATTATGTATTAGATTTTTCATTATAATTGCACATTGTAATGATCTGTAACTGAGAAAAGCAATTTATACCATTACATTCTTTTTCGCTGTGACATTTTGGATGAACTAATTAATAACTTTAGACTCATAAAATGAATATTCCAGTGAATTAATATTTATAACCTATGAAACTGGGCTGCATATTTATGAAACTTAAGCAAGTAAAAAAAAAATCCATATTCATTTTTGTCAAAAATGTAAATCACTTCAAAAATTATTTGAAGTGAATAAATGCATAAAAACATTAATTGCTTGGAGGCTAATTCATTTGGGTTATGAATTTATGAAGATTGTGCTTCCTGTGTCTCCATGGTAACAACAATAAAACAAGTTAACGGAAGAGGTTTCTCTTAATCTCCATAAAAAGGATTAAGGTCCATTTACGACATATTCAAATCTAAACCATCAAATCAAATTTATATTCAGTGAGCTTCAAAGATTACACAGGTGATCAATGCACTTGAATGTAATTTTCTTTTTTTTTTTTTTTTTGTTGAGGAAGATTCACCCTGAGCTAACATCTGTGCCAATCTTCCTCTATTTTGTATGTGGGTCACCACAGCGTGGCCACTGACAAGTGGTGTAGGTCTGCAGCTGGGAACTGACCCTGGGCTGCTGAAGCGGAGTGCACCAAACTTAACCACTAGGCCACTGGGACTAGCCCTTGAATGTAATTGTCAATAACCAAACAACCCAATTACCAAATTCAGTGCTAGGCACAAGTGTCCTTCACAGCAAAAGGATAAAAACAATGTTTTAATCTATTTCAAATATCACTAAACTATTTGTTAACACATTTGCTTAATGAACCTATAACCTCATTCATTTTCTTGTTCAGTTTCTCAGTTCTCATTCCACTCATGAATATTGGCCACACTGACCACGAGTTCTCTGCCTGCAGAGGGGGCGGCCAGGCCATGCCAAAGGCAGGGGGAAACGGGTTCAGAGGAGGGCTGGAAAGGTGGCAGCCGAGCTCGCGTGCTGGCATCCGGGCAGTGCCCTCAGCCAAGTCACCTCAACTGAGGCCCTGCTTGGCTACCACACGTCCACTTTCCCTCTGCGATGCCCACGCACAACCTCTGTCTGCTCTAAAGCCTCCCAGAGCCACACAACACGTGAGACCTCTCAGTCACAGAATTCCTGGGTCTACCCTAAAGGTTCAAAGATGAGGCACCAGGGCAGGGCGGGGATGCGGCTTGGAAATCCTGCAGTCCCAAGCTTAAACTGCTTCCGCATTAGGAAGACGTGAAAGGGCTGCTGAAAGTAACTTCTCTCCTAGGACTATGACCATGGCCACGTGTCCAACAAAACCTTGTCCTCTACCTCCTGCACACACAGCCAAAGGACATTTCCTGGCCTCCCCTGCACATGACGGAGGTTTGGCCAATGGAAGGAGGGCGGAACCATGTCCACCACTTCCAGGCCTGTCATACAAATATCCCATGTGATCCTCCAAATCTAATTGGTCCCTGTTTGCCAGCTGGATGCAGAGGGTCCAGCAGAGAAATCTGAGGCCCTAGCAGATGGTGGAGCCATAGAGGGGAAGGAGACAGGCTCCCTGAATGACCACAGGGAAGGCTGCCCTCCACCCCAGAACATCCTCGTCAGTCTTTACATGAGAACAAAACACAAACTTCTATCGTGTTAAGCCACTGACGTGTTGAGATGTGACTGTCACAGCAGCCACTTACTTACTCCAGCACCCGGGGAAGGGCACGCAGTTTCATACAGTAGGAAATGTCTCATCCTTGGTGCCTTTGCCAAGGCTGCCCCCTTTTTGTTAAAACTACACTGCTATTTTCAGCGGAGCAGTGGCTTTTCATGCTTATTAGGTAACTAAAAAATAGCTATTTTTAGTAGGAAAAACAGAAGGCATGATAGAGGTTCAGAGAAGGGGAGAAAGGTACAGACAAATATATAAAACCGCTGACTTTTAGTGATTTTGTTACGTAACGATACATATACAAACCTTGCAGAACACAGAAATGCAGGCAATAATCTGGTCCCAAACAATGAATGAATGGAAGAGAATATTGTCCAACAGCTAGAGGAAATAAGTAGGCTAAAATAATGTTATATACGATACCTACATTCTAAATGCACAGTATTTTAAATTGTAATATTAGAACAGAGATCTCTTGACAGAAGAAGCCTCTCAAAATTGTTATAGGTAAACACAACTTCTTTAAAAAAAAAGGAAAAAAAGAAGCCTGTAAACCAGTTATGAAAAATCAATCAATCAATAAAGTAACAGTAAACAGCCTTAAACTGCTGACCCTAACATACATCTGTTATTTCTTCAGCTGAAGGAAATAATAATATTAAAAATTTACTTATCAGTAAAATTTATAATCAGTGTTATAGCAACTTTTTCTCCAAAATTCCTAAGAAATTGGATTCTTGAAAGTTTTATTTACTTTTGTTTCATTTTTAGAAAAGTTCTTAATTATATACGTTCACCACTTATGGGCACATTTAAAATGTACAGCCAAAGCTGGCCTGTGGCTTAGCGGTTAAGGGCGCGCGCTCCGCTGCTGGCGGCCCAGGTTCGGATCCCGGGCGCGCACTGACACACCGCTTCTCCGGCCATGCGGATGCCACGTCCCACATACAGCAGCTAGAGGGATGTGCAACTATGACATACAACTATCTACTGGGGCTTTGGGGGGGAAATAAATTAAAAAAAAAATGTATAGCCATACTAGACATTTAAGTCTGACCAACATAAAGTTTGAATATTTTAAAAACGAAGCCAAATAAAGGAGTACTATTTTTGACTTTTCATTTTGCCTTTTATAACCTGAAGATCTTTATTATTAAAAATAAGAAACACCACAATCTGGTTTAAATAATAATACAAATAAGTATCACGTTTAACATCCCACAAACTACCAGCATCCAGTGAACTACTGATGGCCATTCGGATCTGTGTGCTTCTTCCCCCGTCTATTTTAAAGAATGGTTTTAAAGGTGAAAAAAGCTGATGTTTTGAAAGCTCCTTCTGAACTGTAAGGCATTATATGAATGTAGTGTAAGATATCACCATTCAATCTGGATGATTTGAGGATAATGTCATAACCTAACAAGTAACAAAGACATTGAGATGTAAGCTTCCTTCTGCTGCGTGCACCCCCCTTCAGACCCAGGAACATGAAGACGTGGGGACACTCTCTCTTTATTCAGATAACACCTGTGTGGGCAGGGGATATCACCTTCACTCCCCCACCTTTGTTTTCCGAAGAAGAAAAGTAGAAAGGAAGCACAAGGATAAATACCTAACTTACCAACTAGAAGGAGGCCCGGCCTCTGAGATTCTGACGGGTCACGTGGTCCTGTGACATCCTTCCACGATCACTGCCCTATTTCAGATTTAGAAAACAGGCACAGACTGCCACAAAGCTTACCATTAGCCAATACTGCCTCCATAATCTCTCACTTTTCCCTTGTATCTTTAAGATAGTTATTAAATATTATTTAGGAAATAAAGAAAAATGTCTCTTTGCTATAAAGGATGCCTTCTGTCAGCTTGAGGCTTTAGAATACGGTGTAGTTTTCTGAAGATGAGCACATTAGACGACTCCATCACTTTATTTTCTACATGTGTACACTGACACCATTATAATATGGCTCTTGTCAATCACACTGCTGCAGGGAATTTAACAACTTTTGGCTAGAGAAAGATTTACAAAACACTGTGGGAAAAACCAGCTTTCATTCATAAACTGCCTTTTCCTGGCATACAGGCATCATAGAAAGGAGGTTTTGAGAGAATGGATTAAACATGATGAGTAGGAATTGGGTTCAAACAGTCACTAAATGGGAAAAGATAAGAGGTTGGGCCTACACACCTGTAAAATCTTTAATAAACTCTATTTGATAAAGTCTTGAAGGATTAAGGTCACAGATATTAACATGAAATCTAAAATATTAGAAAATATCTGAAGTCAATACATGTCTAAAACTAATTATATCATAGAGTGGTTAATCCTAGCAGAATATTTTAAATACTCTCCCAGTGCTGAGAGTCTGTGAAGCTGTTAATCCCCCAGGCTCTGAAGTCCTGCAGACCTGGCTGGAATCTGGCCTCTGCTACTTACCAATGTCGTCGGCACATTCTTTCTTCTCTTGGAAACTCAGTTTCCTCTTCTGCAAAAGTGAGATGGACAGTGTTCGCCTCCTCTGGCTGCCGTGAGGGTTAACCAGCATGATGTGTGGGCACGGTGGTCTGGTGTCTGCACGGTGGTCTGGTGTCTGCACACGGCAGTCCTTCAATAAACGTTCGCGGGTTTGATATTACTGTTGGTGCTGTTGTTACTACAATATAGCCAATAGGCCCGAATTGCTGACTGTGGGGCCGTGAGATCCTAGCGCAACACGCTAACCTATGAAGTCTGCAGCGTGATGCTTTCATGTTTTCATCTGTTTCCCACTAAATTTTTTTTTGTTTTCTCCTTGTAATCAAAAGAAGCATCCTCTGCCACCTAGTGGCTCCTTGTGACCAGTCAGGAAAAACAAAAAGACACCAAAATAAAAAAAATAACCCACCATATTTATTTCAAACAAAGGAAACATGCCGTAGATTTTCAAAAGAAGCAATACATAGAAACAAAAAAACTGCTTAAATTTAAAATATTGAAATATTATTATTTTTTCTCCATAATATTACATTGGTCAAATTGCATTTGAATATCTAATCGCTAAGAGCATCTCTGCAGAGTGACTAGGAGCCTTTATGGCTTTTAGGCCACAATTACGGTCCTTGGTTTCTTCATGGCAGAGGTAGTACATAAACATAAAGATTTTATCCTCCATGCTTTTAAAATACAAATATCACAAATGCTGATTTTTAAAAAAATGTGGAGCGCTCAGGTGCCTTCTCTTTCTGTTTCTTAACCTGGGGGTAAGTATGTGTTTATTTTATGATTATTTTGTAAACTAAATATATATGTTTTATGCTCCTTGGGCAGAGGCAGCCAGAGGGGCCATTTCAAAGGAGGGGACAGTGGGTGCAGAGGCAGGGTGTGTGTGACTGCAGGTTCTGGGTGCTGCGAGTGGTTCCAGGTGTTTATACGGTTCGTGGTGAAGGGAGTGGGTCGAGAGGTGGATGGGCCAGGTTCCCAAAGGCCCAGACTGCGGTGCATCTGGACGTTAGCATGTGGTTTACCAGGAGCCATCACGGATCTTTACGGTGGAAATTAGATGACGATCATAGAAAACACAGACAAGGACAAAACTACCGTCGAGTATTGACCTCCTGTGCGCCAGACCCCTCTCGTTGTAAACATTATCTCACTCCCCACCCTCGCAACTTTCTCCCCTCATTTCACCTATTAGGAAACTGAGGCTCATGGAAGGTAAGTAACTCACACGAGGCCACACAGCCAATAAGTGAGGGAGCCCGAATTCAGAGACGATCCGTCCCTAAAGCACGAGTCCATCCAGTAACAGAAGGCTGACGCCATGCTTCCTGATAGGGTCACACTTGTTTTAGGACAATAAATAGCGTTCTCTCATTCGGACTGACTTTTTGAGAACTAGGGAACATACTCTGGGGTGCGGGTTGTCTCTTTAAATGCTTTTGTCTACCACTGTGCACAGTCAGTGTTCAAATGCTTGCTGAATGACTCAGTGACGTCTGTGACTCCAGAAACGGTGGGTGGAAGGCACTGAAGTGATGCGTCCTCACATGGACCTGCACTGCCACCCAGGCGCTCATCATTGCATGAGGAGGCACGATGTGAACCCCCCCAGGTTTTCTAGGCTTCCCTATATTAATAAGTAACGTGTATTGAGTATGTGTTACATATATTAACTCAGGTAACCCTCATGATAACCCAAGAGGGAGGCACAGAGAGACTGTGTAACGTGCTAAGGTCTCAGGCTACTAACTGACAGAGGCAGGCTTCAGGGTCAGCAAACTGACCGCAGGACCGCACTCTGAAGCACTTTGCTGCGCAGTCCCCACCGTGCTGGACGGCCTCCCAGTGAAGACTTGTCCTGTTCGGTACGACCGAGCAGAGCAGTCACCCCCAGGAGGAGTGGAGGAGATCCTGCCAGCCCGCGAGCAGCACAGAGGGAGCAGACTTCCACGGCCTGCCCCTGTGCTCTCGGCCTCCAGCCAAGAGGTGAGTGGGCCTCAAATTCGGCCTGTGTTCTGTTGGCAAAGCCTGGTGCCCTGGCCATTGTCCCTCTGAGATCAGGCCCCTGCAGGGCTTCCTGTGCCAGGAGGAAAGCCTGCCTCTTCCTAATTTACACGAAGGCACCATCGAGGCAAGCAGCCCTGCATGGGGGTCTGATGGGCTAGGGACAGCGGGGGTGGACAGAGAGGACGGTGAGTGTGTGGAAGAAGTCACTAACCTTATAGGAGGACTCCAAAAGCTAGAGAGTTGTAAACATGACCCTCTGCTTCCGAGTTTGGCCTAGAAAGATCCAAGGCACTGCTCAACCAGTAATGACTCTTTGAAGAGTCAAGTCTTAAATGAATTTAGAATGACCAGTTTAGAGCCAGCCCTGATGGCCTAGCAGTTAAAGCTTGGCGCTCTGTTTCGGCGGCTGGGGTTCAGTTCCTGGGAGCGGAACCACACCACTCGTCTGTCAGTAGCCATGCCGTGGTGGCTCACACAGAAGACAGAAGGACTTACAACTAAAATGCACAACCATGCACTGGGATTTTGGGGAGGGAAAAAAAAGAGAGAGAGGAAGATTGGCAAAAGATATTAGCTCAGAGCAAATCTTTCTCAGCAGGAAAAAAAAAAAAGATTTAAAAAAAAAGAATAAAATGACCAGTTTATAATACACTCATTGTCCCGAGGAAGTCCTGCTTATTTGGTGGGAAAAGACCAGTTTTCAAGCAGGGCGATACGAAAAAACAGAGTCACTGACAGGAAACGAGTCTTCCCCACGCGCTCCCCAGTTGCACTACTTGTCAGAGCATTCCAACTATGATTATGCAGCCACAGCTTGGCTTTAAAAGTATGATTGCTTATTCTCTATCAATGACAGAGGAATTTTATCACTGTAAAGTACCATACACGTGTGAGATATGAGGGTGGTCAGGGGACGCAGGGAAGGGTGCTGACGACGACAAAGCTGAAGTCAGCTAAGATTTACTGAACTCTCATAACGCTGTGGGTCGGGCAATGTGCTGAGTCACTTGCATGCAGTATTTAATTTTTAGACAAACATTTGTGGAGCACCACTGTAAGCCAGGCACACTTGTAAGCACTAAGGATAAGGTGGTGAAGGAGACACAGTCCTCATGGAACTGACACACTAATGAAGGAGAGCCACGTAATCAAAACAGGCAAACAACTGCATGATATAATGTCAAGTCATGGTAAGTGCTGTAAATAGGAAAATGAAGTGGGATAACAGGGTGGAAGAAATGGTCAGGGAAGGTTTCTGAGGAGTGACATTGAGGTAGAGACTGAACGAAGTGAGCAAATGATCCATGAAAACAAATAGAGAAAGGACGTTCCAGGCAAAGGGAACAGCAAGTGCAAAGGCTGTGAGGTAGGAAAGAGCTTGGCCTGTTTGAGGAACAGGGAGGCCAGTGGATGGAGTGGAGTAAGGAGGGGGACAGTGAGAAGAGCAAGGTCAGAGTAGCAGCCAGGCTAGGTGGTGATGGGGTGGTAGTGTGGGTGATGGGGTGGGGATGATGGGGTGGTGGTAGTGGTGGTGGTGATGGGGTGGTGGTGGTGGTGGTAGTGGTGACGGGGTGGTGGTGGTGGTGGTAGTGGTGACGGGGTGGTGGTGGTGGTGGTGGGGTGATGGGGGGGTGGTGGTAGTGATGGGGTGGTGGTGGTGGTGATGGGGTGGTGGTGGTAGTGATGGAGTGGTAGTGGTGGTGGTGGTGATGGGGTGGTAGTGGTGACAGGGTGGTGGTGGTGGTGGTGGTGACAGGGCCGTGGTGGTGATGGTGGTGATGGGGTAGTAGTGGTGATGGGGTGGTGGTGGTGGTGGTGACAGGGTGGTGGTAATGGTGATGGGGTGGTGGTGGTGGTGGCAGTGATGGGGTGGTAGTGGTGGTGGTGGTGATGGGGTGGTAGTGGTGATGGGGTGGTAGTGGTGGTGGTGGTGATGGGGTGGTGGTGATGGTGGTGATGGGGTAGTAGTGGTGATGGGGTGGTGGTGATGGTGGTGATGGGGTGGTGGTGGTGATGGGGTGGTGGTGGTGGTGATGGGGTGGTAGTGGTGATGGTGGTGGTGATGGGGTGATGGTGGTGGTGATGGGGTGGTGGTGGTGGTGATGGGGTGGTAGTGGTGATGGTGGTGGTGATGGGGTGGTGGTGGTGGTGATGGGGTGGTGGTGGTGATGGGGTGGTGGTAGTGGTGATGGGGTGGTGGTGGTGGTGATGGGGTGGTGGTGGTGGTGATGGGGGTGGTGGTGGTGGTGGTGATAGGGTGGTGGTGGTGATGGGGCGGTGGTGGTGGTGGTGGCGGTGGCGGTAGTGGCAGTAGTAATAGTAGTAGGTAGTAGTAGTGGCTAAGTCAGTTAGTAGTGAGGCCAGAACCTGGAAGATTAGTTGAATTTCTAAGGCTGATGGAAGCCACTAGAGGATTTTGAGTGGGGAAATGACATGATCTGACAGAAAGGATTATTCTGTGTGCATTATCTCATTACTGCTTACAGGAAACCTATGAGATAGAGCTATCATTTCCACAGAACAGATGAGGAAACAGGATTAGGAAGAGTAAGTAGGTAGTGTAATGAGAATTGGAATGCTGGTCTGTCCGACTCTAGAACCAGGTTCTTGGCCACCAGACCTAACCTATCATGACCATTCCCATGGAGCTCTTAGGTGAGGAAGCCAGCCTCCACAACGGCCCCCAGTGATCCCTGTCTGCTCGTGTCACACTCTTGAGTGGTTCTCTCCCACAATGACTGAGTCTGACCTTTAAGACCAACAGGATATTGCTGAAGTGACTGATGGCCTCCAAGTCTAGGCCATAAACGACATCACTGCTTCTGCCTGCTTTCTGGATGGCTCACTCTGGAGGAAGCCAGCCATGAAGACCTCAAGCAGCCCATGGAGAGGCCTACATGGAGAGGGGCTGAAGCCTCCCCCAAGCCAGCACCAACTTGCCGGCCACACATGATCCACTTTGGAAGTGGATCCACCAGCACCAGCTAACCCTTCAGACGACTGTACCACGATCAACATCTTGTCAATGACCTCACGAAGGACTCTAAGCCAGAATCACCAGGAATTAAGCCTCTCCTGAATTTCTAACATGCAGAAACCGGGAGAGACCATGTTTATTGTTTTAAGTTACTAAATCTTGAGGTAATTTGAGGCAGCAATAGACAACTAATACATTAGGCGTCTGTAAAAACAGAAGCCCCTATACCTATTGGGTCCAAATATTATACAGAATGGAAATATTAAAACCAAAAGCATATTGACTTGTTGCCTTTAAATTTTTAAATGACTGTCCTAGTCAGCTCGGGCTGCCATGACAAAATACCACAGACACAGGGCTTACACAACAGACACTGATTTCTCACAGTTTCGGAGCCTGGAGGTCCGAGATCAAGGTGCCAGCAGGTTTGGTTCTTGGTGAGGGCCCTCTTCCCAGTTTGCAGATGACTGCCTTCTTGCTGTATCCTCACATGGCAGAGAAAAGGAGCTCTGGGGTCTCTTCCTCATCTTACAAGGGCACTAATCCCACCATGGGGGTTCTATCCTCAGAACCTCATCTAAACCAGATTATCTCCCAAAGGCACACCTCTTAATACCATTGCATGGGGAGTGAGGGCTTCAACATACAAACCCTGGGGAAACAGAAACACTCATCCATAACAACAACAAAGTGGTCATTTTCTATAATTATTGAATTTCAGACAGACACTTACATGCAAGTGTGGTATATCACTGTACTTTTACAACATTTGATACTTAACCTACTATAATTAATACAATAGGTAAATACAAGTTAATATGCAATGCTGCTCTGTATTAACTGCCAGTTCCCACGGGCAGGGAAACTGTGAGACCCATGGAGCTCAGATAACCACCACTGTCCTGGTCCAGTGCAAGCATTTCTTGGTGTTCTGACTGTGTCTTTTATGATCCCTTCTACGCCTAGGGCCATCTGTGTGGGAAGAGCTGCTACCTGTGTCAGAGAGTTTAACGCTGAGTGCACGCACTTCTCTTTCTCCTTCTGAAATTGACCAGACTTCAGAATTGAAGTCTACTGTCTGTGGCTTTAGCTTCCCTGAGCCTTTTGGACAACTGCAATAACACACAGGAAGCTAATCTTGAGCTACAGCTCACTTGCAACTTGCCAAGTAATTATGTCAGTGATTAGTAACCCTTCAGATGGCCAAATCTTCCTCTGTTAACTTTGATTTAGGGTTTCACGTGACAGTATCCCTTTGAACACTCAGAATTTTATCTAGCTAGATTTAAACATTTTATGAACAAGAACTTTATAAAATATTTAATCAGCTTCTTTAAAGTTAAATTTTAAAGCCAACCTCATAAATTTAGAATGATTCTTACTTTTGCCTTTCTGCATTCAGATGGGAAAAGAGAACAATTAATCTTGGCTTAAAGAGCCGTGAGACCACCTAAGGATGTTATCTCACAGAGAGTGTAGCTGTCAGAGAATTTAGCTCCGTCACTCCATAATATTGCTGCCTCGGCGTCCACTTGGTGTGGCCAAGCAGCTGCAGGGCCTTGAAGCGCCACACCCCTCCTGTGAGCATGTGCCCTAGATAACAGCCTGCAGAGTCACAAGGAAACGTAAGTTCCTGATATGACGCCCTCAACAGCCCTCATGATAAACAGCACTCCCTCCTCACAGGGCCTTCACTTTGTGCACCCCTTGATAAGAACCGGGAGAAGCTTACCAAAACCCTGCTCTCTTTGGTTTGAATTGACCCATCTGGCCTTAGCCTGGGAACCCAAAAGCGCTCCAGCCACAGGCCCTAATAAAGGCATGTGCCCCGGCTCCTGCCTCTCTCTCCGCCTGCACCCTGCCTTGACCTCCCCGTGTGGACCCTCAAGCCATGCTGAGTACTTCCTCCAGGACTTGTAACAAACTTTTCTATTTTAATTTCCCTTGTGGTCTTTTGTTGAACTGCAGCTCACCATCTGACACAGGGCTCTAGTAACAAGTGTTAATTTAACAAAGTCACAACAAGTGGCTGTACTAATATCAGACAAAATAGGCTATACAACAAAAAATGTTACCAGATATAAAGAGGTAAATTTTATAATAATAAGAGTCAATCCATCAGAAATATATGACAATTATAAAGATATATATAACAGAGCTCCAAGTACATGAAACTAAATTGTCAGAACTGAAGAGAGAAATAGACAATTCAACATTAATAGCTGGAGATTTCCATAACCCACTTTCAATAATGGAGAGAACACTTAGGCAGAAGATCAGCAAGGAATTAAAAGTCTTGAACAACACTATACACTACCTAGACCTAGACCTGTAGAGCACTTTGCCCAACAACAGAAGAATGCAAATTCTTCTCAAGGGCTGGGACATTCTCTGGAATAGACTGTAAGCTAAGCCATAAACCAAATCTCAGTAAATTAGAAAGAAATGAAATCACACAAATATGCTCTTTGATCACAATAGAGTGCAATTAGAAATTAATAACAGAATGACTTTTACAAATTTGTGGAAACGAACAACACACTTCTAAATAACCAATGGACAAAGAGGATGTCAAAAGGGAAATTAGTAAATACTTTGACATGAATAAAATGATGATACAGCATAAAAAAGTCATGAGATGCAGCTAAAGCAGTGTTTAGAGGGAAACTTAGAGGTGCAATGCCTACATTGAAAAAAGAAGAAACATCTCAGATCAATAACCTAATTGTCCACCTTAAAAATACAAACTAAATCCAAAGCATGCAAAAGGAAGGAAACAATGAAAGAATAAAAAAACAATAAAGAAAGCCAACGAGACTAAAAGTTGGCTCTCTGAAGAGATCAACAAAATCGACAAACCTTAGCTAAACTAACCAAGAAAAAAAAGAGAGAAGATTCACATTACCAAAACTAGGAATGAAAAAAGAGACATTAATATTGATCTTACAGATATAAAAAGGATTATAAGGGAATACTACTAACAACAGTAGGCCAACTAATTAGATAGCTTAGACGAGATGGATATATTCCTAGAAAGACACAAGCTACCGAAACTGACTCAGGAAGAAATGGAAAATCTGAGTAGATCTATAACAAGAGATTGGATTAGTAATTTAGAAACTACCCCCAAAGAAAAGCCCAGGCCCAGATGACTTCACTGCTGAATTCTACCAAACATTTAAAGAAGAATTAGTGGAAATTCTTCACAACACTTCCAAAAAATACAAAAGGGGGGAACACTTCCAAATTCATTCTATGAGGCCAGTATTATCTTGATACCAAAACCAGACAAAGACATCACAAGAAAAGAAAAATACAGACCAATATATCTTATGAATAAAGATGTAAAAATCATCAACAAAATACAGCAAACTGAATCTTGCAATATATAAAAAGAACTAAACACCATAACCAAGTGAGATTTATATCAGGAATGCAAGGTTGATTTAACATCCAAAAATCAATTAATATAATACACCATAGCAACAGAATAAAGGACAGAAAGCACATGATCATCTCAATAAATGCAGAAAAAGCATGTGACAAAATTCAACAGTTGTTCATGATAAAAATACACAACCGCCTAGGAATAGAAAGAAACTTCCTCAACCCTATAAAGGGCATCTATGAAAAACAGTCACATCATATTTAATGATGAAAGATAATGCTTTCCTGCTAAAAACAGCAACAAGACAAGGATGACTACTCTTGTCACTTCTATTCAACATTGTACTGGAGGTCTAGCCAGGGAAATTAGGTAAGAAAATTAAATAGAAGGCATCCAGATTGGAAAGGAAGAAGTAAAACTCTCTCTACTTGTAGATCACATCATCCTGTGTATAAAAAATCCTAAGCAATCCACTAACAAGTATCAGAATTGATAAACACATTCATCAAGGTTGCAGGATACAAGATAAATATACAAAATCTATTGTACTTCTATACAGCAGCAATGAACAAACCAAAAATGAAATTAAGAAAACAATTCCATTCACATTAGCATCAAAAAGAATACTTAAGAATAAATTTAATAAAAGAAGTGGAAAACTTACACTCTGAAAATTATCTATTTCTTGGAGGACTTGAACTGACTCACTCAGTTTTAAGCACTTAAATGCTAATTCGTTTAATCTTCATAACAACTATACGAGATAGGACAATCATTACCCCTTTTTACAAACACAGAAACCAAGATACTAAGAGGTTACGCAACTTGCCAAAGATCACAGAGCACTTAAGTGGTAAAGGCAGGATTTGAACCCAGTCTAGCTCCAGAGTCCATCCACTTAATCACTACACTAAGCTGCCTTTGACCTTTCATGGAGTGGCACTAATTTCAGAATACACTTAATGATGTATGGTAGAATGTATTTTGGTTCATACAGAGAAGCTAAATAAAATTCAGTGGTCAAAGAGTACACATGGTCTGGTCTGCATACAAGCTATAATTGAGAATAAGGTAGCATTCAGAGTATAAGAAAAATGATAATATCAATAATACACTAAATACTACCAAAGATGAAGAGTACCATTCTTTAATATTTATATTATTTATTATTATTATTTTGATATTATTTAATTTATAACATTGCATTAATCTTAATGGTTAATAATTATTAATATAATAAATTATTAACACCATGATATGATATAGATATTATATTTCTTGATATTTATACTTTTAGGCAAATATTTCAGAGACTACATTAGAATTCTTTTAAGTTGAGAGGCCGGCCCGGTGGCACAAGTGGTTAAGTGCACGCACTCCACTGCGGCAGCCCGGGGTTCACTGGTTTGGATCCCAAGTGTGCACTGACGCCATGCTGTGGCGGCGTCCCATATAAAGTGGAGGAAGATGGGCATGGATGTTAGCCCAGGGCCAGTCTTCCTCGGCCGAAAAAAGAAAGAGGAGGATTGGCAGATGTTAGCACAGGGCTGATTTCCTCACAAGAAAAAAAGAATTCTTTTAAGTCGATATATATGTATTGTGGAAAAAACTGATTAGTAATTGACATATGAGCTCATTTGTGTGTGCGTTTTTTAAAGAATAGTTTATGTCCATAGAAATGTTCTAGAAGCATACAAAAGAAAATGTAATAGCAGTTGCCTAAGGGGTGCAAATTCTGAAAGGAGATGGGAAAAGATTTTAGAGGAAATTTCTTCTCACTTGACAACCTTCTGCACTTTGCACATTTTAGTCACAAGCCTGCATTTCTTTTGTAATATAAAAAATTCCTTTAAAGTGAAATTTTAATAACAAATTATCATGAATGATTTACAGTTTAAAAAGAATATTCATGAACATAAACTCATTTTATCCTTTCACCAACCATATGAGGTATAAATGTCAAATATTATCTCCATATTACATATAAGAATATATTTACACCCTTTTTACCAATGCAGCCTATACATTATAATAAAAGCCTGGCAGATCTATAATCACGATTTTCCTCATTCATTCAACAAATATGTATTCAGCATTTACTATGCGCCAGGTTCTAACAGTGGCTTGGCACTAAACCTTGAAGATTATAGTGGTGAACAAA
Organism: Diceros bicornis minor; assembly: GCF_020826845.1. Taxonomy (NCBI): domain Eukaryota; kingdom Metazoa; phylum Chordata; class Mammalia; order Perissodactyla; family Rhinocerotidae; genus Diceros; species Diceros bicornis. The sequence continues at coordinate 1,072,548 of NC_080744.1, read as the reverse complement.
ACAGAGAAGTTTTCCACTGCTATGAAACTTACATTCTTATTGGATGAGGAAAGAAATCAGATAATAAACAAACAAACACGTCAGTTTAATATTATGCAGAGAATTAGAGTGGAATAATAGGATGGATAATATGACTGGGAGGCTCCCTAGATGGGGTGGTGAGGGATGGTAACATTTAAGTTGAGATCAATGACAGGAAGGAGTGAGGTGAGGGCCACTGGAGAAGCAATCTAGGAACAGCTGATGCCAGTTCTCAGTGTGAGAGTGAGTCTGACCGTGTAGCAGGTAGGGAAGGGAGAGCGAGCACCACATAAGGTAGCAGTTAGGCAGGTGTCGGATCTTCCTAAGCCATAGTAAGGAGCTTAAGGAGTTTGAAATTAATTTTAAGTGCAGTGGGAAGCACTTGGAGGGTTTTAAGGAGAAATGGCTGGATCTTATTTGGAGAAGCAAGAGAGGACACAGGAAGATCAGTTAGGAATCTATAATTGTAGTCAAGGCAAGAGATGATAGAAGCTTGGACGAAGGTGTTGGCTGTGGAGATGGAAATTAGGGGTCAGATTCAGGATATGTTTTGGAGGTAGAGTTTATGGGACTTTGCTGATGGAGTACGTGAGGAGGGGGTGAAGAGAGAGAGGGCAATAAAGAATTCAAATGTAAATTTTTATAGACCTTGGGGCTTTTTCCTGAGACGGCAGACTAGCAGAAGGGAATCAGGAGTTTTATTTTTGGACCCTGTTATGTTTGAGCTGCCTATTAGATATCCAGGAGATGTCCAGCAAAGAGCTGAAGTTCCCAGAAGGGTCAGGGCTGGAACGACAGGCACGTTGATGGCTTTTAAAGCCAGGATTGAGGTTATCTGGAAGAGTGTCTGGATATAGAGAAGGAGGGGTCAGTACAGCATCCTGGGCAAGCCAATGTCTGCAAGTCAAGTAGAGGAGGACCACCAAGAAGTTTCAGAAGGAGCAGTGAGTGAGGAAGAAGAAAAAACAAGCGAGTGAGGCCGCAGGAGTCAGGACAATAAAGTGTTCCAAGGAGGGTGTGGGGACTGTGGAAGGCTGCTGGCATCATGTAAGATGAGAAAAAACCCCCGGCTTTGTTAACACGTGGTCACTTGGGCTCTAGAAAGGGTCCTCTGTGGGGATGAGGAAGTCGGCTGACTGGAGGGACTCTAGGACAGTGTGTGAGGACAGCAGATGTAATTCTTTTCTTTTCTTTTTTTTTTGCAGAGGAAGATTCCCCCTGAGCTAACATCTGAGCCAATCTTCCTCTATTTTGCATGTGGTACACCACCACAGCATGGCTGATGAGTGGTGTAGGTCCGCTCCTGGGATCCGAAGACGAGAACCTGGGGCCACCCAGGTGGAACCCCCCCAACTTAACCACTATGCCACCAGGCCAGCCCCAGGTGTAACTATTTTCATTTGACTGATTAATTCTTTCTAAGAGCGCACATTTTGATTTCATTTGTATTTACAAAAGCTTGAGAAAGATCTCAAATCTTGGTTAGGAGCCTCTGTCTTGTTCCATTTTGAATTTCCAATCTAGCGTCTCTGTGGCTACTATTTTTTTTTAAATAAAAAATCCCCATCTTGAGGGATGACATCCACCCTGAAGTGCACTAATGTAATGTGCACAGCTCGGCGGCTTTTTACACGCGTGTACACTGACACCACCATTGAGACAAGATGGCATGAAGCGTGCCCCGTGGGTCCCTGCGCACCTTCCCAGTCTGCCACCCCCCAGAAGTAACCCGTGTCTTGACTCATGTAAACCTCCACTAGCTTTACCACGAGGATCTTCGAAGGAAACAAATGAAAACTTGAAGGGCATTTGACTGGAACTTACCCATCGGCTCCAGTAAGTCCACGTGCCAGCCTTTGGCGCCCAGATCGCGCGCAGACCTTGCAGGTCCTCTCCGCAGCCCCGCCCCCGGCCCGCAGCCCCGCCCCCCGGCCCGCAGCCCCGCCCCCCGGCCCGCAGCCCCGCCCCGCTCGCTCCTTTCCTCCCGGGCTGCGCAGCGCATGGCGGCCGGCGGGGACCGCCTTCCTGTCATGCGCATTAGGGGTAGGCGCGCCTCCCTCCTCACTTTTCAACCCACCTCCAGCACCCGGCCTCGCGCGACTGCGCAGGGAGAATCCTCAAGGCGCGTGCGCCGGGCCGCGGGATTCTGCGCATGAGCAGACGGGCCGCGAGGGCGGAAGTGCGGAGAGGCGGGAGGAGCGGCGGCAACATGGCGCCCTCCGGGAGTGCGCGGGCTCCGGTGGCCGTGCTGCTGCTGCTGCTCTGCTTGGCGCCCGCGACCACTGGCCGGCGGAGCGACGTGCGCGTGGTCACGGACGAGAACTGGAGAGAGCTGCTGGAAGGAGAGTGGATGATCGAGTTGTGAGTCCGGGGCCCGCGGGCGGGCGGGGTCCCGCTCCACGTCCATCCCGGTCCGCGCCCGACCTCGCTCCGGCCTCACCCCGGCCCTCATAGACCCCGGCGTCGGCCGCCTGGGTCCCCCGCCGGGTGTGGCGGGCGCGCCGAGTCCCCCGTGGGCTCGCGGTTCCCTCGGCGGTCCGCGCGGGGTGTTCCGAGGGACCTCAGACCCGCCGCTAGACGGCCGCCAGACTGACCCTCCTGTTCTCTGTCTCCTTCTGGAAAGTCCGTCTGCGGTGTGGGGCTGTCGACTCCGGAGCCGTGCATTTTTACTTTCTTTTTGTTTCTGTTGTCAATGCCGAGAGAATTCGGTTTGGGCTATTTGTAAACCTTCGTTGCCTTTACCGTTTTCTTGTTTGCTCTTTGCCCCACCTCTCCCCTTTCCTTGGAGTGAGTGTTCTGGCAGCGTGCTGGGTGTCCCGGTTTGCTCTTGCGCCTCTGGTGGGACGGCGTTTCGAGGTCCGGTTCTCGTTGAGTGTGGTGTCGGCTCCCCGGCGCCCGGCCGTCGGTACTGCTCAGGAGTTACGTGCCCGGTGATAGTGTCCCTGCGGCAGCGGTAGGGCCGACCGTGTGCCTCTGCTTCAGGCGCTGCGGTGGTGCGGTGCGGTGTTGAAGCTGGTGGTGCTAGCGAGGCTCGTCAAGAAACCGTTATTGAGTGTTCGCTGTGTACCAGACGCCGCTAAGCGCTTGACATACGTTATCGTGTTTAATTCTCAGCAAATTCTGTAAGACAGGTATGAGAGATGGACCTAAGGGCTTAAGTCATCTGTCCTGGTATAGCTATACCGGCTTCCTTTCGTCTCCCGACCCTCACACAGTGTAGGCATGCGATAATTGTTGTTAGGACCCTCCCCCCCCTTCTTTAACAAGGTTCAAGTCCTGTTTTCCTGTACGGTTGGGGCTTGGGTTGCCAGTTAAGGAGGGAGGTGGACATCCGCAGGGGAGAACCCAGAAGGCCGGATCAGTAGCTCTTGAGTTGTAAAATCAAAAAAAGCGTCGGACGTTTATTTGGAGGACAGGATAGAGGAAAATGTTTGTACAGTGTGCATATACTCTGTACTGAGTAAGTGAATTTTCAGTCATCATTGAAGCTGCAGGGGAGAGGGAATATAACCAGTGACAGCATTTGGTTTTCGTTGTCATGAGTAACTTGCTTTAGATTGTGCCCACAAAATATTCAGTTTCATAAATAATGTGTCAAGCAATAGTGATTATAATTTATATGCAAAATACAGTTAAGTATTACTCAAGGAGATTTTTTTTCACTCATTTGATCAAACTGTGTAAATACAGCAGTCAAAAGTGAAGTATTAGGGGTTCAAATTAGAGCATCTGTGTGAAATTGAGTAAACCATAGAATTTTTTCTTTTCTTCCCTTATAGCCTACTGGTTTTGAGGTTAAGTCTTTAAAAAGCACCTAAGAAACAAAAGGAACCTGAAAAAGTGATCTAGTAGTCTAGTGACAGTCTGCTCTTATTACAAGTCAGTTCTCTACATTAAACTTGTCCTGATCAGAAGTTGTGTTATAGGGATGTTTTCATTTAATGCAATTCATTGTTGTGGGCTTTGGCTTTTATGTATGGTTCTAGTCTTGTTCCACAATGCCTATTACTTTGAGGAGTGTTATTTTCATGAATGAGTCAAGAAAAAATAATGAAGTACAGAAACTGTACTTTTGTGTTTAGATGTAGGCTTTATTCTTCCTGGTTCCATTAAAAAAACGGAGGCAGGGCCGGCCCCATGGCTTAGCGGTTAAGTGCGCGCGCTCCGCTACTGGCGTCCCGGGTTCGGATCCCGGGCGCGCACTGACGCACCGCTTCTCTGGCCATGCTGAGGCCGCGTCCCACATACAGCAACTAGAAGGATGTGCAGCTATGACATACAACTATCTACTGGGGCTTTGGGGGGAAAAAAAGGAGGAGGATTGGCAATAGATGTTAGCTCAGAGCCGGTCTTCCTCAGCAAAAAGAGGAGGATTAGCACGGATGTTAGCTCAGGGCTGATCTTCCTCACAAAAAAAAAAAAAAAGGAGGCAAATTGTAAGATAGCACACAATAAAGTGGAAAAATCAAATCCTAGGGAAAAATCGGGGACTTGAAAGATGCTGAACACCAGAGGAGTACTTAGGATGCTAATATGCTTGGCCGTGGGTTTGTAAACCCGAGGTCTTGGAAGCAGGCTGACCAAGGGCTGGCCAGAAGAATTTCGTTTGGCCTGCCTCATGTTTGTGTCTGTGGGTTAAGTTTTGAAGTAACATTTTTACATAAAAATGCAGGTTTTCAGCTTCTTTTAAGTAAGAATAGCGGCTGTACTGGGCAGGCAGTCCCCTGTGGCAATTGAGCTGGGTGGTGGTTCCCTGCTTAAGATGGCACACTGTTTCCTTGCTCACCATAGCCTGGCACTTCCTGGTTTTTCCTTACTGGCACCTTGCATTTGTGACTAAAATTATTAGAACTGGTGAACTCTAGATTTGGCATTTAGCTTTCTGGTGGCCACATTTTAAGTAGTTTTTAAAGAGCAGTTTTGCATGTGAAAAAGCCCTTGTGTCTTAAGAACTTATTCTCAGGATTACTTTTACCTGATCGTCATTGATTTCCAGAGTGTTAGACCCACATTTAAAACTTTTTCATCTTTACAAAATTAACCACTTTGCTATCTTGTTTTCAGTATAAAATATTCTTCACAAATTACACGTTAGAATTTTTATCCCGGTATGGTCATTGGATGCTTAACTTTTTTAAAACTATCTTTTTTAGTTATGCTCCATGGTGTCCTGCTTGTCAGAATCTTCAACCAGAATGGGAAAGTTTTGCTGAATGGGGAGAAGATCTTGAGGTTAATGTTGCAAAAGTAGATGTCACGGAGCAGCCAGGTACTGTAAGTCTGTGGTTAGCTTTGTGTCTTTGCAGATTGGGTTCATATGTTTATCCTGTTTTCCATGGTACATAGTGTTAACTTCACCTTTTCATTAGATTTTGAAAACATAGCTGTCTGCAGCTGGTTAAGCCGAGTCACCGACCTCCCTGATGGGGGCTCAGTGTGCAGCGGCTGCAAAAAGCAGATTCCTGGTTGTGTGTACAGCTCATTCCTTTTCTGTGTTGCTCTAAGGCACCTTGCAGACGTTGCCTCCCCCCATTCTTCCCCACATAACTGCCGCTGATCTTTTTCCCTTTGCATTGCGGTCTCCAGACTCAAGTGTAAGATGCCTTTGAGAAGTCCTAGAACAGGTGGACCAGGCGGACATTGACCAGGCCATCAGTTGCATCCATCCCAGGCTTCAGAATAAGGAGCATGTGGCTGAGGTTCTTTGTACAGTCAAGGACACGTTCCCTGACAAGTGATCCGAATCTCTGTAATTACATTCCAAATTTAATACCTGTGATTTGAGGACATGGGCTCTTAATCACAAAGCTCTCATGGTTGTGGGGTCAAGTACACTCCTGACTTGGCCCCCTGGACAAGTGGCAGGCCCTGCCCTTAAGGATGCTTCTGTCTTAGACCAGCTCGTCTTACCTGTTGGTTGTAATAAACCTGGGTTCATGACTCTGCCCCCATCCCAGATGTTAATAATAGCTAATATTTATTGAGCACGTATCTATTACAGGTCTTGCTTATTGTGTAATCCTTACACAACCTTGTGAGATGGGTAGTGCCCCCATTTTACAAATAAGGAAACTGAGGGATAGAGAGATTAGTCCTCAGTTATATTAGTGCTTAACACGTGGTTAATAATAGTTTTAGCTGCTATTGTTAATTGTCCGTCTTATGAAAGATGCATAATATTTTCCATTTTTAACAACACCTTAAACTCTGCCTCTGTTTTTTGAATGTCAAATGCAATTTCATTTGATGTTAGACCTTTCTAAGACTGCTGTTATATGTGCTGTTCCGTGGCTCATCACTTGTCTTATCACACAGTGGTGTAATCCATCAAGTGTGTATGTATATATATACGCACACACACACACATATATAAAATATATTCACAGATATCTTTAATAGTCAAGCTTTACATAACTTTTATTTAGATAATGTGCAGTCATTTTTTTTAAAGTTGCTTTAAGTACATAATTGGGACTTTTTTCATTGTTTGTTACAAAGCTCAACTATTTCTAGATATGATTTCATATTTTTTCCCTGTTAGTATTAAATAATTGAGAATTAACTTTTAAGTAGTGAGTGCTTGCCCCATATCAAACCTACTGTGTGTTTTTTCTGTCTTACCTTCACATCTTTGTCTTTTGTAGGACTGAGTGGGCGATTTATCATAACTGCTCTTCCCACCATTTATCAGTAAGTGTTTGAAGATTCTGTAGTTCATGCAGAAGGCGGCGTCATAGTGCAGTCAGAATAGCAGGCCTCTGGCCTGGATCGTGTCTAAAGAGCATTATATTCAGTAAGTGTATTAGAAGGCTTATTTTGCTCTTAGTATCTTTAGAGAGATGAGTGATGTGTGATACAGTTCCTGATCTCAGAGGTTTATAATTGTTGTGAACAATGATGTTCACATGAAGTGGTGTGATACTGTTCAGCGTAGTGGGTGATTATGAGCCCAGAGTTGTGGTAGGTCCTGCAGGAAGTTTGGTAAGGGAACATTCACTGGGCTGGAGTGGTTCCTAGAGAATATGAGGTTTAAACCCAACCTTAGAGGTAGAATTTTCAGAAGTGTGCAAAGTAAGCATGTCATCCTGTGGACATTCTCATAAGCAGGCATAAATAGGGACATGATATGTTCAAAAATCTAAAAAAGTGCTATAGCTTTACCCTGGGGACAGTAGAAGGTGTAGTGGCTGGGCGTTATATCAGAATGGACAAGACTATGTAGTCTTCAGTGTCAGGTTTTTTTTTTTTCTTTTTTTTTTTCCTGAGGAAGTTTTGCCCTGAGCTCACACCTGGGCCAGTCTTCCTCTATTTTGTATGTAGGTCGCCACCACAGCACGGCCGCTGACAAGTGGTGTAGGTCCACACCCAGGAACAGAACCCGTGGACCTGGGCCGTCAAAGTGGAGTGTGCTGAACTTAACCACTAGGCTGTGGGGGGCGGGGGCCGGGGATGGGGGTGGGGGAGGGGCATCCCTAGTGTCAGGTTTTTTAATTGGATTTTATCTTCTAGTGGGGCTAGGAAATCTCCAGTCCCTGCACCTGCCCTGAACCTTAATGTTCATCTGGCTGGTGGGTGGAATGCCAGGAGGTACTTCTCTCCTCCTTTGAAGTTAGCAAAACAGGGAGCTGGTAGTTCTGTGTGGTCTGTCTCCTCCCTGCTGTTTGTGTGCCTTTTGTTCGCCCCTCCTCCCTGTGTGTCTGTTTCTGGTCTGTTCTGTCTCCAGGGTGCCTCCCACCCTCGCTCAGTCCTTCCCCACCTGCCCCTCAACTGGTGTCGTCAGTCTCCCCGCTTCCTTTTACCTTCTCAGCACCCCTGAACTTAACCTGGACTATCCTGCCCTTTTCCTTTTAGTCACATTGTTTATCATGCCCATCCCCTAATTTCCACCTGTTGAAATCCTACCTATCTTTCAAAAACAGCTCAAATGCCATTTTCTCCACAAAACTTTATTTTTTTTGAGTGGAGGCTTCCTTGTGGTCTTTGGCTCTGGGTAGATAGAGGATCCTTCAGCCCGGCTATAGGTAGGAGGGAGCTATTGAAAGTTTTTGCACGTAAGTGATAAAAATGCAAGTGTTAATGAAGTAGGATTAGACTGGCAGTATTACTGAAGGTAGTTGGGAAATGGTGAAGGTGTGGGAGCAGGGAGAGCATTTATGACCCTGGGACAGAACTCCATGCGTTGGGAATGGGAAGGAGGAGGTGGACGTCAGGAAGAACACAGAGCAGACTTAAAAGAGTCACTGAAACTGGCAGAAGGGAAGCACTGCACCAGATACCTCCCTTGATTTAAAGCGTGGTGGCTGAGAGGAGGCAGTCGTGACCGAAGACACCAGAAAAATGCCTTCAGTTCTAACCCAGAGTTTAACAATAGCTAATAATAAGTGCCAGACACAATTCTCCAGTCTTTCTTGTAGTCTTCCCTTTCACGTGTATGTTACACATAAGGCTTAAAGTGATTTGCTGAGATATACTTACTGTGTTTTCCCCCCAGTTTTATTGAGATATAATTGACATATAATTAACTACTTACTGTGTTTCGTAGTTTTATTATTTGGAAGAGTGACAGTCTTAAGGCTTATGATTGTTTAAAAATATAACCTCATCGTTTAGTTAAATTTGGGGCTAAGGTGTCATGAATAGGTAATTAGCATAATTTGCTATTGTGCATTGCTAATGATTTGAATGTTAGGATTGATTGTAAAATGAGTTTAAAGTATTAGCAAAACATACAAAGTTTATTTGGTGCTGATTAATATTGAATTCTGATCCTCTTGAGTTGTAAAGATGGTGAATTTAGGCGCTATCAGGGCCCGAGGACTAAGAAGGACTTCATAAACTTCGTAAGTGAAAAAGAGTGGAAGAATATTGGACCCATTTCATCATGGTTTGGTCCTGGTTCTGTTCTGTAAGTATAAGGGATTTTTTGTCTTTTTATTTCAGGATTAATTGGAACAGTTAACCATATTTCGTGTAAATAAAGCATTCATACTGAGTTTTAATTCCTGGACTCTTAAGGTATATTCAGATTTACTATGTGATGTTTTTAGTTTGACTTTATCTTCAAGCTCAAACAGATACTTGGATCCTTGTTAAACTAGAAGGAGGCATTCTACAGAATTAAGTTGAAAGCCTTTCCAGGAATATTTTCACTCTAGATACGGTCATTTGATCATTAAACACTAAATAATCCCCCTAAGCATGTGGGCAGTGTAAGGGGTGAAGCTGTCCTGTGAGCTTAATGTTTGAATGAGAGCCCTCAAACATGTATGTACTCATGCCGCTTAGATTTCAGGTCCCGGTTTCATGTGGTTGAGTCATTCCGCCTGTCTGGTGACTGAACCGTGTGATGCGCAGTGACCCTGATGCTGAGCTTCCTGTACAGCTGGAGGGTAGACGCATCTCTCCATAGTAGCTCGCTCTGGAGCAGTAAGGGCTGGAGACGGCAAGCATGTTTCCGGCTAGCCGTTGGGGTGCAAGTCCTCACCGTCGTTTGAGAGACCTCTGGGAATAGTGAGTTTTGCTGAGGTCACCATGGACTCATCCTGCTGTGGCTAAGCTCTCTCTTCCTGTCTGCTCATCATGCTTGCCCTTGGAGGATGGGGGAGTCGGGACTCCAGGAGTGTAGGAGGGAAAACTGCTCTGGATTCTGGGAGTGGGAAAAGAGCAGCCCTAGGCAGGACTTTGAAATAGAAGTTTATCTTTAGCACGGCCCCCCTCCGCTCCCCCCCCCCCGCCCTTCTTGAGAAAGCCTCTGCATCGAATTGTCCTTTAGCTGTCAGAATTCCCCCACTGAGCCCCAGCCCAGCCCAGTTCAGGCGCCCAGTGTTCCTGGTAGTCTGATTAGTGCAGACTGCAGTGAGGTGCACAGTGCTTATGTTTCAGTTCCTTGTTCCTGGCCCATTGTGCATTTTAAACAGAAGCAACACGGTTAAAGTCCCTTTCTGTTGAACTGGAAATGTAACTGATTTCTATTCTTTGAAATCTCATATCATAAATGAAGCTTACCCTCTCTGGTAGAGGAAGGGCATTGCTTGTAAGTCTCTGTTGAGTCCTCAGGGCAGCAGTCCATACCTTTTTTATTGGTGGACTGAGTGAGGGGCACTCTCAGTGTTGTCCCAGCAGGTCCACCCACCCAGTGATGGGCAGTCAGGTTAGGTCATCCAGCACGCAGGAGCTTTGGTTTATGTGCGAATTGGTTTATGTGTTGGTGGCAACACTTCTGCTAGAGGGAAGACAATTGGGAACCCACAAACCCATCTCATTTTTGGAGGATACCTTTTTGTAACTGCCCATCTAAACTACTTGGGTTTAATTATGTGAAAATAATTATCTTTATTTATATGATGACTTAGCATTTATTTCCTATGTAATTGTTTATCATTAAACTATATCAAACTAATACTATTGTAAGTTTTATTTAATTTTAATACAAAAGGGGGGTAATTGTTAGGCCTCCTTCAGCCCCCCTTGTCTGCTCATTCTTTGGAGGCTCGTAAGGGTGAATAAGAGCTACCATTTGCTTACATAAGCCTAACTTTAACCAGCTGGGTCCATAGAGCTTGTCACCTGTTACTAGAGTGTTATTGGAGAAATCGTCAGATGAAAGGTGAAAAAAGGTTAACGTCAAAGCAGTAGGAGAAAAGGAAAAAAAATTATCAAGTGTTATTTCTGAGAACATCACATAGTGACAACAATTCAGAAACTTAATTTTCATTAATGAGCCTTCCTATTACAGGCTTGAAATCAGTGATGTCTCACTAATCTTGACTGATGCCAGCAGTGAAGTCTGTGGTGTCGGGGAAATGACAGTACAAACAGGAGATGCCGACATGCACACACGTGTTGTGCTTCACAGCTGTGCGTCCTCCTGAGTGTTCAGTCATCTCTCTCTTGTTTTAGGATGGGCAGTATGTCAGCACTCTTCCAGCTCTCCATGTGGATCCGGGTATGGGCTAACACTTTATTTCCAGTAAACATTTTTGACACTGTCATTTTTTAAAAAACAATCAGGTTTTTAGTTTATATTTTTCTTTTGATTTTAGACTTGGCACAACTATTTTATTGAAGACCTTGGATTACCAGTTTGGGGATCATATACAGTTTTTGCTTTAGCAACTCTGCTTTCTGGGCTGTTTTTAGGACTTGTGAGTACTTCGTTTTCAGAGTACTAGGCAGAAAAATATTTTAAACTTTGACAATTTAATGTAGTTGCACTAGTTTTATTGTATACTATACGTTCAGACTTACTTATGTTTATTTTTGCAGTGTATGATCTTTGTGGCAGATTGCCTTTGTCCTTCAAAAAGGCGCAGACCACAGCCATACCCTTCCAGTAAGTATGTTTGTGAATGTTTATCCCCTTCATTTCTGGGACGGGATTTCATTGCCGTTCCAGCTTAGGTTTCTACATATGGAGTGCTGGTTTGTGTTGGTAGCAGGAGGGGGTATAGGTTTCATGTAAGAATGACAGCCCGGTGGATTTCGGAACATAGTTATTTTCTTGGCATTTATAATGTGGAGAATTTTAACATTGCTATATAACTTATAGATATTTAATACGATCTGATATCAATTTATTTGAAAATTCTATGGTATTCATGGATCCATTTGAATATACTTGAGTCAAAAAAGTTAACTATATTTCACTCTTGAGTAATTCATTAGTATAGGGACACACTGGAGGATTTTTCTTTGTGTGCTAACCAAGTCTAAGTTTTTCTGGTAGGATATTGGAAGAGCAGTTCCCGTAGCTGATTGAGAATTGGCATTGACCCTGTGCTGTACTACAGGATGAGTTTATATAACTAGAAGTATTCGCTGCTCTCTGTCTTAATAGAATTACCTACCAGTCATGTATTTTTAATCTTAAAAATTACATGGTGAGGGGCCGGCCCGGTGGCGCAAGCGGTTAAGTGCGCGCGCTCCGCTGCGGCGGCCCGGGGTTCGCTGGTTCGGATCCCGGGCGCGCACCGACGCACTGCTTGGTAAGCCATGCTGTGGCGGCGTCCCATATAAAGTGGAGGAAGATAGGCACCGATGTTAGCCCAGGGCCGTCTTCCTCAGCAAAAAAAAGAGGAGGATTGGCGGATGTTAGCTCAGGGCTGATCTCCTCACAAAAAAAAAAAAAAAATTACATGGTGATGGCAGCCCTCCTGTGAGCTGTTTGTGAGAACTCTCCGTCGTGCCGTCTGCTTCTCAGCGGCTCTCTAAAGTGGGCGGCATCAGTGACACTCTTCCTGTTTCGTGGTTGAGGAAACTGAGGCTCAGAGAGACCAGCTGTCTTTCCAGGATCACAGAAATGGTGGCAGACTCTGGGCCTGACACCCTCCTTAAACGCTGCCTTTCGTGACTTGGGATTTATCGAGGTCAGAACTCCTGGAGTGGAATCTGTGCAGGTGTCCGTACAGTGAGCCTGTCTGTTGAACCACTGATGGGTTATCCCTTCATTTCTTAGATTGTTGCATCGATACTAAAAAGGGACGTGTTTAGGGGAGGGGATTGTTTTACCCACCAAGGGCTACTGACCTGTAGGAAAAAAATGTAAGCACAGATTACTTAAAAGGCAGTTTAAAAGTTGGTGAGTGTACATTTTATATTTATTTCATTTCAAAAACCTTAAACCTAACAACAGATTTGTCTTTTAAGTAATCTGTGACACAGCTGGTAGATACTGATCCACACTAGTGTAATGTGGTCCCTTCTGTAGCAGGCCACATCATTTGTTTTCCAGTTTGCGTGCTCAGCTTAGATTTTGAGTTGCTAGGAAAGACCCAACTCAGTCTGGCTTTAAGCAAAATAGGAATTTAGTGGTTCTTGTAGCAGGGAAGTCTGAGGGCACAGTTGGCTGGATCCTGGGGCTCAAATGTTGTTATGATGTTATATTTCTGAATTGTCCAATTCTCCATGTCTTTGCTCCATTTTTTGCTCTTTCCAGTCCTTAGCATAAAATGATTCTAGAAAGCCACAGCTCAGAATCCCAGAGCAAGAAGGAACTGCAGTTTCTCCCTGCACCCACCCACCTTTCGGAAAAGTTCTGTGCACTCCACTGTGTAAAGGGCTCACTTCTTGGAAGAATTACTGTAAACCAGGGTTCTCAGCCTCGCTGCTGTTGACCTTTTAGGCTGGATGATTCTTAATTGTGGCAGACTGTCTTTCATACATTGTTGGATGTTCAGCAGCATCCCACTGGGTGCCAGTAGCACCCCTCAGTTGTGACAGCCTGTACAGACGTTGCCGGTGTTCCCTGGGGGCAGAATCGCACTGGTGGAGAACCACTGCTGTAACTACAGTGCTCATCACAAACAGATGGGATGCGGCACAGGGAAGGGCGGTGGACCCAAGAAACGGACACAGGCAGACCAGACACAGACTGTCCACTGCGTGGTGACTTCTTCCACCTTACCCCACTCTCCCCCACTTTCGGGACTGCCTAGGATTAGGGGCAGTCCAGAATCACTGAGCAGAGTAAAGCTCATTGGCCCCATTCTGTGCGCTGTGTCTCAGTACCGTGGTGTGTTCTAAGTTTGAGGGAACTAGCAGCATGCCTTATAAAACATAGAAAGGGTATATGTGTGTGTACATGTTTAAAAATTCACTGGGCTGTACACTTAAGATTTGTATATTTTCTCATTTGTTTACCTTAATAAAATTATACATGTGGGGAAGAGGAAGCACATTTATCAAACCACGTGAAAAACAGCATGGGTAGGAATCTAACCTTCAGCTGTAAATTCTGATTCCTGTTCTCCTGGGAGCTGAAAACAATGGTGGAGTTAAAGTTTGATTCAGTATACTTACTAACTGGAAGATTTCATAGGAAGTTAATACAAGATAGTTACATTTGGTGCAGTATATTTTCTTACAGCATCCGTATTCACAGCGTTAATTCTGATTCATTAATTTCAATTCAGTTCATGAACAGGTAGGTAATTAGAATGAGTTTGGTAAGTAAAACGGGTCTTCCAAACCAGTTTTTATTTTTATGATATCACTTATTCTTGAAGAAAACTTTTTTCTTTCGAAAATCCAACGTATGATTGATCAGTAAATGCCAAGGCATTTATGGGCCTATGAATTGTGTATTGATTTTACTCTGGTTTTAATACATCAACAAAACACATTTCTGGTCTTTATCTTTAAGAAAAATTACGGCCAGAATCTTCTCAACCTTTGAAAAAAGTGGAGGAGGAACAAGAGGCTGATGAAGATGATGTTTCAGAAGAGGAAGCTGAAAGCAAAGAAGGAACGAACACAGACTTTCTGCAGAATGCCATAAGACAACGTTCTGTGGGTCCTTCCCTGGCCACAGATAAATCCTAGTTAATTTTTATAAATATCTTGATAGGATTTTGACAGAAACAGAAGGTTGATTGTTTCTTTTCGTTTGAAGTAAACTGTGACTTGCTTGTACATTGCTGGGTTCAGTCTAGATTGTCGTTAGGTCGAACAGTCTACCTTCAGAAAATAACAGTAGTACTACGTAAAAAAGTTTGAAATTGGGTTTAAGAACAGCATGGTGGTTTAAACAGTTTAATTTTTTAAAAATCTGGTGCCAAGCAATAAGATGTGTATGTCTGTTTAATAATAACCTGTTTCAAGTCTGAGTTGAAAAATTAATTTCCCATATTGCATTATTGAGTTATTTAAGGAGATTACTTTGGAGAAAAAATTTCTCATTTGATATAATTTTTTTCAGTTTCACTGTGTGAAAAAAAGAACATCTTTCCCATAAATGGGAACTTTGCCCATTGTCTCAAGAAATGTGTATTTCAGTGACAGCTCTGTGGTCCCTTTAGAGATAGAGTCCAAAATTTCCTCATATTTTTACATTATGCGACTAATAAAGTGATGTTGGTTTGTTGCAGTCTTCTGCACAGGACGACACAGGATGTGTGCTGACCGAGAGAGTTTCGTGCGTGGGGGGTCCTGGTTCCTGTCCAGGCATTGCCACCTCTGTTCTCCTGTGCCGGTGTGTGATTTGTACTTTTGTTACCATGGGTTACATTTTTCATTTTCTAAATTGGCAAATTTCCTGGAAATGTTTTTTGTATTTTAATAAATAGTACTTTTTTCTTGTTTCAAACTGAAGCGTTCTGAGGGATCCTTAAAATTGAAGAGTTATCTACTGATAATTTAAAATTTTGGCCACTCATTTCAGATTTTACGTTGTTCTTGTTGAACCTCTACTTGAACTTTTTTTTTGGATGTGAAAGTGAACCGTCTGTTTTTTATTTGCTGTTGTGGAAAAGCCTTGGTATTTTACATTTTGAAGATTCACAGAAGCTTAATTTGACATAAAATACAGTTACAGTCTACTCAGGAGAAAGCGTTTCACAGTGTATGTTTTCAGTGTGTATTTGTCCTCATGTATGCAGAGCTCCTAATTGATTTTACAGTCAGTGTGCTTGATGTTTAAACATCACAGCATTCTCATGTTTCTGGAAGGACAAACTCTGTGTCCTGCTGTCCTTTCTGTTTGTGGGTTCACAGGTGGAAAGCAGCAGGTTAGGACATTGAGTGTACTTCTACTCCTTTAAGAGTTAGAACAGAGTTTTCACCTTATGGGGGGTGGGGGTGTGGGGTGGTAATAGGGAACTGTATTAGCTGCAAGAGGGGGAAACCCATAACACTTGAGACCGAATACCTGTCCCTTATGTGATAGATGATGTCTGTAATGTCCGTGTGCGTCTAGATCCTGCTGCTGTGAGTCCGTTAGACTGACAGTGTCACATGTACAACAGTTTTCTTTACAGGCCTGTCCTTCAGAATGTTGACTATGCTATCATTGAAGAGTTTGGATGTGTAATAAATTTGTGATGCTTTAGAAAAATATTTTAAGCACAAAATAAACTTTTGTAAGCACTTCACTAAACCTGAAGACAGTGTGACTTCTATTTGCATATTTAGAAATGCTTACTTTGTATTTAAGAATGTTCAGATCAATAGTTGTCGCTGTAAATGTCATTGGTGTGTGTCATCAAGGCTAGAGTCTCACAGCTTTTTCTGTTCCTTGAGGTGATAGAGGAAAATAGTGCTCGTTAATCAAGCATTCTATTTGCTAGTCTTCTAGTATACATGACATGATGAATTTCAAGTTTTTAGGTAATTAGAAAATACTATTTATACAGAAAATTAAAAGTAGGCTGAACAGGTGGAGACCTGATATTTCAGAAAACAGATTGCATTTCTTCAGGATTGTCACTGTAGACAGCTGAATAATCAATTTCTGTCACATCAGAGGCTTACAGACACTGTATGGGATTATTTTATCTTTAAAGACCCCTTGTGTTTCCATTATTGGTGTCAGGGGGCTCAGCATGGCAGCTTTGCTACAAATGGTTTAAGAGGGAATAAAGTGCAGTGTCAGCATCTTGGAGAACTCTGCTCCATGATCGTTCAGCTCCACTGTGAACGTGTTGTAAAATGTGATCACTCCAGTAGAAATAATCAGCAAGACTGGTAAGTTATAGTGAAGATTCCTGCGTATATAATAATAGCTGCCATTCACTGAGTACCTGCTCGCATTGTGCTAAGTTGTTTTCCTGTAATAATTCATTGAGTCCTAACTAGAGCATATGATAGTAAGCATTACACATCTTCCAGGTGAACGGGCTCAGTGAGCTATGGCGGAAATAAGTTTGACAGTTTGAATCCAGTTCTAATTTCAAATCTTCTGCTTTTTTTCAGTATAAGTACTGAAAATTCAGTCTGTATGTTAAATTAGAATATAAATTTTAAATTCTTAAAATCTCACTCATCAGAATATTGCAACAAAGACTGTTCGGAAATCTCAGAATTCAGTAGTTACAGTCTGTGATATTGGGTACTCTGAAGAATCAAGGTTATTCAGTAAACGATGCTTTGAAAGCAGATCTCCCAGGGCAGTTGTGTCCTTATTCAGCCCAGGGCATAAAAGGCATAGTTCTGGACTTGATTATGTTGTGGTGAGATTAACATTTTCAAATGAAGATTTAAACTCATTTTAGGGTTACCAAGGATGTTCTGATTTAACGTGATAGTTTAAGGTAGAATTCTTTCACTAAGTTAATTTTTTTCCAGCTTTATTGAGATATGATTGACAAATTACTTTTGATGTGGATCTTTGATTAATAGATAATTGATTTGGGATGGAATTGAGTGGTCCTACTGAGTAATTGTATAATTCTACAAGTAAAATTTTGAATTGAATATCCTACTTGCAGATTTAGATATATTAGCATCGCACATCTAGCAACTTTTGCATTTGTTTTAAAACCATTTCAACTAGAACAATAGATTTAAATTGGAAGTTTGATAATGTATAGGTATTAAGGTCAAATGATATACTTGAACGTATCTAAAATATTTCCTCTCTTGATGGTTTATTTTGACTCATTAATGACAAATGGTGATCACAGCAGTGTTGTGACTGTTAATGGAATCTGCTGTCCCTCCCCCACGCCTTGGGCCGTGTGATGTGACTTGTAAGCCTGTTTTTCATTGTGGTACCACAACTCAGCCTGGTTGTATCCTGAGAATGAAAATAGAAGTCAGTTGACCAAATAGATGTTTGATTTATCTGAAACTTCTTTTATTTATTTATTTATTTTTTTGTGAGGAAGATCAGCCCTGAGCTAACATCCATGCTAATCCTCCTGTTTTTTTTTTGCTGAGGAAGACCGGCTCTGAGCTAACATCTATCACCAATCCTCCTCCTTTTTTTCTTTTTTCCCCAAAGCCCCAGTAGATAGCTGCATGTCATAGCTGCACATCCTTCTAGGTTGCTGTATGTGTGACGCGGCCTCAGCATGGCCGGAGAAGTGGTGCGTCGGCGCGCGCCCGGGATCCGAACCCTGGCTGCCAGTAGCGGAGTGCGCACACTTAACCACTAAGCCACGGGGCCGGCCCTGAAACTTCTTTTAAATCTACATATAATTAAGAGAGTCATAGTCTTAAATTCAGTGAAGATATACTTCACTTTGAAGGATAACTTAAGCGTATTTTAAAAACTTTCCTGGTGTCAGTGTTTTTAATAAAGCATGTCATAGAAGTGAGGTTACTAGTAGACTGGAATATATCCACTCAAGTACTTAGGAAGATTTAACATATTGCTACCTGGGCATTCCTGAGAAACTGTCTGAACTTTAGATGTCTTTCTGGTGCCACCGAATCAAGTATATACTTGGTTGGAAATTTTAAAGGCTCTTAACTATATCTCTCTCGCCCCAACCCAACTAACATTCCTGAAGCGACTTGAACAAATCAGCTGCTGTTCCGTGAACACACCTCGTGGTCCGTGTGTTGGTTCAAGACCCGTCTCAAATCCCTAAGTTCCTTATGGCCCACAATCGTTTTTCTCATAAATAAATGATGGTGTGACATCCATCCTCTGGCAGTTACATCATATTCTGTCTGGTAATATTTCTTTTGCATTTATTATACCAATCAACTGAGTGACATTGAGCAATTCAATACATCTCTAGAACTCAGTTTGTGAAGAAAGTCATTTCTGAGTTAAAGATAACAAGATAATTACTGCATTCATATGTTGTCTCTAAAACCTGGTTGTCAACTCCTTGAGTCCTGAAACTCATTGTTAGTTTGAGACAAAGCGTAGTGTTATGGGGAGACTTCTGGACAGAGGCCGAGAGACCTGGCTTCAAGTCTTGTCTCTGCCCTGCCTGGGAATGTGACTGCCACCTCTGAGCATTGATTTTCGTATTTATGAAAT
The DNA here is from genome assembly GCF_020826845.1 of Diceros bicornis minor. NCBI lineage: Eukaryota > Metazoa > Chordata > Mammalia > Perissodactyla > Rhinocerotidae > Diceros > Diceros bicornis. The sequence goes on along the minus strand of NC_080744.1, from coordinate 1,053,818 downwards.
GAAACGAGTTTCACAACTTGGCACTAATTTGTGTCTTCAGTCTGCTGAGATGGGGGAGCAGGAGAGAAAAAGGCTCTCCTGCCTTTTCTCTGCCCCAACATTTGCACCCTTCGCAGCAGGACCCAGATACTAAGTCTCCGCCTTGTGCTCTGCAGCCATGGGCTTCGGGAAGCTGACGCCATCCTTGCTCACGAGGGGTGAGCTGATTATTAAGACACGTGGGAATCCAAACCAGCGATTGACATGATCGGTGAACATGTGGTCCAATGTGAGCCAGTGAGGAGTCGGGCTTCTGGTAAGGTCTCTTTCTTTTGGAGTTTGCCATTTTCTGGATGTGATGCTGAAATTTTGTAGCCATCTCACAGCCTGAGGATGAAGCGAATAAACAGGAGGGTGGAGCCAGGAGAATCTCAGAGAAGTAAAGCTAGCGCCCTGATGGAGCAGAGTGCATCCTACCTCTGGACATCTTGTTCTTTGAGATAATTTTTGTTATCTAACCATCTTGAGTATGGCTTTTCAGTCACTTGAAACTAAAGTATCAGTGTGGCTGTCACCTCTCTGGATTTGTGAACAGTGGTGTCTTGATTTGGTTCAGCTCAGTTCCATGTCTGTTTCGTCATCTGAGCACTCACTCCAAGCTCTGCTTTACTTTTCTCGTGGTGACAGTCCAAGGTCAGGAAGAAAAGAGTTAATCTTGATACATGTGGTTGACGCTAATTCATGGGCCGAGCCAGGCATGTGCTGCAAACCTACCTGGTAATGAAATTCTGGAAGCTAAAAAGAGTGTGTTGAGTTCAAGTGTAGATGTTTAGTGTGAAATCAGGCTTTGAGCCTAAAAGAGCCTGGTTTGGCTTTTTAAATCCTTTATTTGGATTTTGTGTTGAGTGAGCAAATTCCTGAGTATTAATTTTGACAGTAACTTGAGTCTTCTACTGAGAATGGGAGCAATACAAGTTTGAAGGTGCTAAGAAGGAATTTGCCATTTGTCCCCCTTTGGGGAGGAAGTAAAGGATGAGGTGTGTTTGTGTCTTCTGGAATGTTTCTTTTTTTCTTTTTAGCTTATTTGTTTATTGTCAAGATTAATTGATTAATGAGATTTAAGATTAAACGAGAAAATGCCAGTTGTAACTTAGCACATGCGAACAGCTTGATGTGTAATGTTTCTTAATCTCATGTTTAGGAAAGGGAATTCTGGTTGAATAATTAATTCTGCTTAATAACTGTGACTACGTTGTAACTTGAACCATTTTTGTAGTGTTATTTTACAGACCTGTCAAGAATGCAATTACTTTTTTTTTTTTTTTTTTTTTGTGAGGAGATCAGCTCTGTGCTAACATCCGCCAATCCTCCTCTTTTTTTTGCTGAGGAAGACGGCCCTGGGCTAACATCTGTGCCCATCTTCCTCCACTTTATATGGGACGCCGCCACAGCATGGCTTGCCAAGCAGTGCGTCGGTGCACGCCCGGGATCCGAACCAGCGAACCCCGGGCCACCGCAGCGGAGCACGCGCACTTAACCGCTTGCGCTACCAGGCCGGCCCCGCAATTACTTTTATGATGTGATTTCCGAGCTCTCTGTCAGTGCCTGCTTTGACACCTCACTGCTGGAGAAGCCAAACTACTTGGTAACTTGCAGTTACATACTATGTGTAAAAATTTTTAATTATATTCACTGTTTATGTATGAATTCAGGTTGTTAAATAGCCCCAGCCTTCAGGCTGATTTTTGATCTGAGGATATGCAAATTGCACAAAAAAAATGTGTTCCTTATTCTCGCCCTTGTATATAAGCTTAGAGAGAAATTATAGTACACAAAACAGGACAATGTGGTGAGTTTTTCATTAAATTAAAGGGCTATCCTTTATTCTGAGATTATATCCTACCTGTTAACATGTTTTTAAAATTAAAAATGCTAGATTTTAAAAAATGACCTTACGTCAGTAGAGTTGAGTTGACAGTCTCTTGTGAGTGTCCTAAATTTGGAGAATTTTACTGGACCATAAAATTTGGAAATCTGGGAACCACTCATGTGATCTGAGATGAGTAAATGGAAGTTTCTTCACTAGACAGCTCATGGAGACAAATAGAAAGTAAAGGTTCAGGTCTCAATCAGTCGATTTCTTCCTACTTCACAAAGCTCTGAGTGGGGAGATCGGGAAAGCCATGCCGTGTATTACAACTGTGAACTTAAATGCCCTGTTCGTGTTGTTATATAGGACCCAAGTCTTGGATCAAAAAGGGCTGTTGGCTTATAGGAGATCTGTTGGGGGACAGTTTGTATTCCTGTGTCCCTTATGCCATAGTCATCCCATTTTTCTATGTGTCCATGTTGAGAAAAGATAGGATCATCAAGGTGAATGATTATCCTCGAATTTTAGTTGCCTCAGTAACATTTCCACCTGTTCGTATAGGGAGATCAGATTGAACCTGATGCTTGGTGCTAAGGCATAAAGACCAGTGGGGCATACTGGGGTTCTGTGGCTTTCTTTTTTCTTTCTTTTTTTTTTTTTTTTTAGGAAGATTAGCCTTGAACTAACATCTGGTGCCAATCTTGCACTTTTTGCTGAGGAAGATTGGCCCTGCGCTAATATCCACGCCCATCTTCCTCTACTTTATATGGGATGCCTATCACAGCATGGCTTGACAAGCGGTGCGTAGGTCCATCCCCAGGATCCGAACCTGCGAACCCCGGGCTGCCGAAGCAGAGTGCGCGAACTTAACTGGTATGCCGCTGCACCAGCCCCTCTGTGGCTTTCTTTTTTTCCCCTAGTTGAAGCATCTTATAAAATGGATAGGGACAAGGAGAAGTGCCCAAGTGACGTTCACATGGATCCCATTAGTGTCTCGGCACTACGGCAGCTTGAAAAATGTTTGCCAAATATGTTCACTCAGCTCTGTTTACCACTGATCTTGAGGTAGACCACCAGAGGAAGATCCAGTGGTGCTATTTATCCAACTTGGCACAAAACAACTCTGGTTAGAATACTTCTTGTTTCATTTCGCTAGTGATACTCTGTCCCATGATCCTGTGGATTAACCTCACCTCTCATGTGAGGTGGCGTTAAAAGCACTGCACTCCTGTGTATTGCTTTAGGGTTTACAAAGGGCTTTCACAAGCGTTATCTCATTTGACTCTCACAACAACCTTAATAAGTGAACAGGGCAAGTGTTACTATTTTATAGATAAGGAAACATACTTAGAGAGGCCAAGAGACCTGCTAGAGGAGTTAAGACTTGATCTTAGGATCGCTGACTTGAGCAGAATTCAGTGTTTCTCAAGTTATCCTCTGTAGGACACTAGTCCCACCAGATGTGTCTGAAGAAGATCCTCATGGTGAAATGAGTTTGAGAAAGCCTGTAGACACTGTTCCTCCTGAATGTTCATAGTGCAAACTGAGTCCCTGTACCAACCACACTAGTTTACCTTTGTTCAACTTGATATTTCCCAGATTTATTGGAATATAGGACCCCTGTTAAAAGTAACACCTCTAAACATCCCAAGGCATTAGTGTTCTTCAGAGTACACTTGAGGGGAATGTTAGCATAGTAAATTCTCCTGTAGCATGCCACCTCCTGCAGACTTTTTTATATGGGACTTTTGTATGATACTTTATAATTTAAGCTTCCTACTCTATTGTTGAATGCTAGCTTCCTGAAATGACACCAAAGTAATCCTATTGATTAAGCAAAGCTAAGTTTATTGCTTACTATGGTAAGGACAGTCACTACATTGACAGAGTCTTAGGAACGTCTTGGTGAGAGGGGGAGCAAAGGCAGGTTATTTGAGTTCTTTTGGGGTCTGGTTTAAGGTGAGTTTTTTGCTGAGGGCATGTTTATGATTGGACAAATTTGGGACTAGAGTTTACAGTGAATCTTGAAAAGTAAACAGTCATTCGGTGCAATCTGTTGTTCTGAGAAGGGAGGGTAAGTTGAGTAGTCTAGTGTTCAGATAAATGACTTTAAGGAAGTTCTTGAAACGAACAATAAAGTTATGTGCAAGAGCATTCTGGGCAAGTTTCCTAGAATATTAATGCCATGTGAGTGAGGAAGGTGAATGGTGAAGCTATTGATGTTGACAGGAAGCTGTGTGGGTGCACACTGTTTCACTGTCACCCCTTGTCATTCTTTGGCCTGAGCTGAAGGATGCACCACGGGGATGTGACTTCACAGCCTTTATTCCAGGTCTCCACTGCTGTTGATGGTGTCCTGATCATGTACCAAGTTTCCCAGGTGGTGGCATCAATGGGGTTTTTCTGTCCTTTTCGTTGGTCATTTGTTTAAGCATGTGATGGGACAGCAGTTGCATAGCAGCATTTAAACCTTGCATCACCCATCTGAGCCCCTTTATAACAGACGAATAACCAGGAGAAGGATTATCATCCAAGGTTGTAGAGTTCTTCTAAGCCAGGAGCCAAGAGTGCCCAGATTAACCCAGAAGAACAGATTTCATTTCCAGTGTGATGAGTCTGCTGTACCAGATATGGGATTATTAGCCAAATTACCCACTTTTGTGATTTCTTTGTTAGCTTTCCAGATCTCTTTAGTATTAAAGATGCCATAGAGTCTGCCGGAATATAAGCACACCATTTTCCCCCTAAAACAGCACATGCTGCCTCTCAAGTTGCCAGTAGTGTATCTGATGGGATCTTATTTGATTCAGTTTCCTGAACCTCTAGGATGAGGCGTTCCTTGTGGAACTTGATAGCCATGGAGGCTCTGTCTAGCTCTCCTGCTTTTGTCTGACCTGTAGCATGTAAGATGTCTCCCTGCTTCTAGGCCCCTTGTAAAGTGAAGTGAAGAGACCAGAGAAGAAAAAACAAGTCAGAATTCCCAGAGAGTGTTAGGGTCTCAGTTCTCAGATCAAGGCCCAATTTCTCTCCTTTCGTTAAGTTATCTGACCTCTTTTTTTTTTTTTTTTAATAATTTTATGTATTTATTTATTTATGTTTACCCCCAAAGCCCAGTAGATAGTTGTATGTCATAGCTGCACATCCTTCCAGTTGCTGTATGTGGGACGCGACCTCAGCATGGCTGGAGAAGCAGCACGTCCGTGCGCGACCAGGATCCGAACCCAGGCCGCCAGCAGCGGAGCGCGTGCACTTAACCGCTAAGCCACGGGGCCAGCCCTCTAATCTCTTTTTCTAAGGGGGAAACTGACGAGTCAGAATGGACCCGAGATGGTGTCAGACTATCCTGAGGGCAGGTGTCCGTTTACCAAGGTAACAACCCTCTGTCCAGTTTGCAAGTAGTAGTAGCCAATAGACTTTTGTGTTACAGATCTAATTGTGTTACAAATCTAGTCATCATTGGCCACCCCGTCATCTGTTTTTGGTCAAAATACCCCTATGGGGTTATCAAATAGTTTTTTTTATGATTTGGGGCCACTTATGAAGAGTAGTCTGGCTCCAGGTGATAAAATTTACTGTGTCAGGACCACTAATTAGGCAGATCTAAAGTGAAAGAAATAGTGTGTTTTACCCGTAAAATTGGATAAAGTGAGACAGCCTCCAGACGTGCACCATCTCTTCCCTTGTTCTCTTCCAAACTCTGTATCTGTAAAAGTTCAGGTACAAAAGCTAGCTCCCACAGAAGGTCCCAAGTATTAGTTTTGGTGGAGACAGGAGTCTTTTTTTCTAGATATGGTGTGATAAGGGATTTTAGATTTCTGGCTACTTATCCTTGTGTTGCTCACTATCTATAAAGTTGCCTAATAAAACAATTGAGTCCAGTTACCCAGAAAATCACCTGATTTCATTAGAGGGAAATGGAACCAAGGGAAGCTGGGTGGCTCCTCCCAAAGGAAAATGTGTGCAGTCCCCACAGTTCGTTTGGTTGTGTGCTTTCACCAGGTCCTGAGTAAACTCTCTCTTCCAGAAGACCAAGTCTTTGGGTTTTAGGTTGTGCAAGGTTGAGGAGGATTCTGAGGAAAGGCTGCTCATACCTGTTGATGACAAGACTGGGTGTATTGCATGAGCCCCTCACAATACTTGGTCATGTCTGCTTGCTAGTGGTGTGTGGGGCCTAGAATCAGATGTGATGTTCCTAGATGCCTGGGCAGACCTGTTTCTTATTCATAAGGCAAGAGTTGCTGAACCCCAGAGGATTCATTAAAGCCAATGGGAATATCTTAGACCATAGAACTTTGAGACTCTGAGACCTTTGCTAAATTGAGCTTCAGAATTCCATTTGTTCTGTCTTCTTGTCTTGGAAATTGGGGGCAATATGGATTGCAGACTTTCTGAGTAAGTGGTAGGGCTTTACAAAGCTCTTTGATAAGTCCCAGAAAAATTGGTGCCCCTGTCACTAGAGAGAGAGATTTGAATTCCCAGCTTGGGGGCCTGAAGTCTGGTAATATTTCTCCTACTGTAGAAGCAGAGCTCTCTGGCGAAAAACACTTCAGTCGATCCTGAGAATAAGCAAACAATGACCAGGGCCTATTTAAAACCCATAGCAGGTGTACTTGTATGAAATCCACTTGGAGATGTTCAAAGAGGACCTGCATTTGGCGCTTTTGTCCATGTTCAATCTTTACAGTCTTAACCAGGGTTATGCTGGTGACGTGAAACATGCATCAGAGACACCACCAGCAATTTTGGTGAAGTTTCCCCACTTTGATGGTTAATTCTATGTCAACCTGACTGGGCTAAGGGTTGCCCAGAGAGCTGGTAAAATGTTATTCTTGGGCATGTCTGTGAGGGTGTTTCTGGAAGAGATTAGCATTTGAATCACTAGACTGGGTAAAGAAAATTTGTCCTCACCAGTTTGGGTCAAATCACTTGAGGTCCGGAATAGAACAGAAACGCTGTTCTCCTTTCCCCTTGGACATCAGAGTTCCTGGTTTTCAGGACTTCAGACTCAGACTGAATTATATCACTGGCTGTCCTGTTTCTCTGGTGTGTAGATAGCAGATCGTGGGACCTGTTGGCCTTCGTAACCATGCGATCCAATTTCTATAATAAATCTCCTCTTATATTTGTATCTATATATTCTACTGGTTCCATTTCTCTGGAGAACCCTGACTAATACACACACCAATGTTGATTCAGTATAGTGGCCAGTTTCTCCTTGGCCACTGTGGTGAGTATCTTCATGTAAACTTTTTACAGCATGCCATGCTGAGAGTGCCAGAGGTGACCCTTATAAGATTTGCATCATTTCTCCCAGCACCTCTTTTCTGACTCTGGATCTAATTGCTGGCATTCTGTAATAGCCTCTTTGAACCTCTCCAAGGGTTTGGTCTTTTGGGATTTCATGGATGCTAGGATCTTAGCAAGGGATGCCTGTCTCGCACAGTAATCAGCCAGAGCATTTTGTTTAGTGTTGCGTTATCCCTTTTGGGGATGAGTTCCAACCTTTATAATAACCAGCAGCACATTAGGAAGTATTAGAGCATTTAAAAGTTCTTTAATCTACTAACTGATCTTAATTGGATTTCCTTCTGAGATCAAGAACACTTATTGTGTCCAAAGCATTCTAAAATCTTGGACTACCCCAAAAGTGTATCTGCTCTCGGTTTATATATCAATTGTCTTACCTCTAAGTAACCCACAAGCTCTCGTGAGTGTAATGAGTTCTGCCATCTAGGCAAATTTTGCCTCTTGCAAGGGGTCATATTCCAGAGATGGAGTGAGACCTGTTATAGTCTCTCTCTTGATATTTTTCTGTGTAAGTCTTAAGATTTGATCCATCAACAAAGAAGTTTAAGTCTAGATTTCCTAATAAATCAATTTGGAGTGTAGATTGTTCACACACACAGGTTAAACAGTCATGAGTTTCCCCTTCTCCAGGTAATAGAAGAAGAGTAGCAGCATTTAAAATATAACAATGGGGGCCGGCCGGGTAAGTGCACGCGCTCCACTGCAGCGGCCCGGGGTTCGCCAGTTCGGAACCCCGGGCGCGCACCGATGCACTGCTTGTCAAGCCATGCTGTGGCGGCATCCTATATAAAGTGGAGGAAGATGGGCACAGATGTTAGCTCAGGGCCAGTCTTCCTCAGCAAAAAGAGGAGGATGGGCAGATGTCAGCTCAGGGCCGATCTTCCTCTCACACACACAAAGATAACAATGAATGCAGATGTGTGGAAGAGAAACAATAATAGAATTTCATAGGAGGTAAACCCACTTGCTAAGAAATGTGTGTTTCCAGCAAGCAGCAAAGATCGTACAGCATGAGACGCCATCAGGCGTGAAGACGACCCTGACCCGAGTCTGCAGAAGCCTCCACTAGGTTAGCTGCTATAGCTGTCACCCTTGCCGGGTCGGTAGGTTTTGCCACTAGTCGAGCGGAAGATTGTAGTAAGCTGTTGGCCTCTAGTGATTTCCATGAAATAGAGTCAGAACAGTAAAAGCTTGTCCAAATCACTCTTGTACAAATAGGCAGAAAGATTTATGATAATTAGGAAAACCCAGAGTGAGGCGTTGTTGAGAAGCTCAACTTTGCTGTTGAAGCACAAAAACAGCCTTGGGCCATCTGGAAATGAGTGAGTGAAGCCCTTTTCCAGTGACACTTTATTTACAAAACAGGTGGCTGGATATGGACCTTTCCTTTTACCAAAGAATTTAGTTCTTGAATACTTATTGTGGTTACTGATGTATTGGGAGTTCTTTCTACCATCTTATTTTGTGTTTTGTAAGTGTCCTGCTTTTTATGTACATATTTTTCCCTTTTCTTTTGGATTAATGGAGATTTAAACATTTTTTTTTCAATTCCATCTTTCCCATTGAATATGATGCTATTTTAAGTTTTTTGCAGTTCTCCTAAAAATTCTAACAAACATATTTAACTTAAATTCAAAATTTAATCACTATTTTTGTCTATCTCACCAATTATATGCTATTATTTTTTATTTTAGTTCTCTATATTTAACCCCACAATTTAGGTATTATTATTGTTGTTGCTGCCTTATACAGTCAATACTAGTTTAGATTTTTCTATATATTTTCCATTTATGTTGCTCGCCATTGGTTTTTGTATCATGGACCATCTTTTTGGGCCCATTTTACTTCTTCCTGGAGTAGGTCTTCTGAATTTTGAAAGCCAGTTATTAGACTAATTTCTTTAAGGTAATCTGTTTTCCTCTGGCTGCATTTAAGATCTGCCTTTTGTTGTTCTGTAGTGTCTAGGTGTGAATCTCTTTATTTAAGCTATTTAGGATTCATTAGGATTCTTGAATCTAAGAATTTGTGCCTTTGGTCAGTTTTGGACAATTTTCAGCTATTATGTCTTTGAATATTGCCTCATCCCTATATTATCTGTTAGCTCCTTCTGATGGTCTTATTAGAGTATGTTCAACATTCTCCCTCTTTTCTCAGTATCTATTAAATTCCCTTTTTTAATTTTTCATCTCTTTATTACTCTTCTTCATTCTGAATAATTTCTTCAGAACTATCTTCAATAGTAATTCTTTCTTCAACCATGTCTAATCTTGTTTCATCTCTTTTTTGAGAACCTAAAATATAAATTCAATTATATATTTTAAATTTCTAGACATTCATGAAATCTGCCTGTTCATACTTTAAGTACTGTCTTTTTATACTTAAATATATTCATTGTTATTATTTCCAGTCGTTGGAGTCTGATGTGGTTGTTGGTGTTCTGTCCGGGGTCAGGCCTGTGTGCTGATTTGTTCCCTTGTGCTTAAGGAGTTTTGATCTTAAGTTCGTGTTTACCTTATCTGTAAATTCTTGGAGGCGTGGCTTTAAGATATGTTCCTCTACGATTTGCATTTACTTCTGCTAGTCACTTGGGAGTGTTTTAAACTAAATTCTCACCTTGGGGTTTTTCACACCTGACGGTGGTATAGATTTTGTCTTCGTGTGCAGGGCCAGGTTGTGGATAGAAACTCCTGGAGGAAACTTTCCCTTCTTCCAGAGCTGGGTAAAGTAGGCCATTTCTCTACTGTCCCCTCTGTGTTTCTCTTATCTCCGAGGGAGTTGTTGGCGGGCCTCCTCTCATCTGACCTGTCACCCTGGGCCCTCGGCTTTTTCCCCAACGCCCTGATTGTATAAATACCAGAAAGCTAGGAATCCAGCCTACCAGGGGCGCGCAGGGGCGCCCACCGTCTGCAGGAGCCCTTGTACTTAGCTGCCTCACTGGATTCAAGTTCTGTTCATTTTGGGCCTGGGCATTTTTGGGCATTAATTGCCCAGCCACGACTTTAAAGAGACTAAGAAAAACCATTTTATCCAGAACTTTTGGGCATCTGTCGCAGGAGTTTTTCTCAAGTTGCCCCCTCCGCTAAATTGCCTGAAACGGAAGTACTCTCCTGTTCTTTTTGGTATTCTGGGTTTACACTTAAAGAAAAACAGTTCTTCATCATCACTTGAGTAGTGTTTTGAGAAAATCAGAGATTAACAATGCGTTTTTATTGTGGAAGATCATGTAGCTGTCACATTGGGGCCTTCTTTATACTGAAGCCTAGGGGTGACGACGTCACAAGCACAGAACGGAGTTTAGATTTGCAGCTGCATCCTGAAATTGTGCCATGCTTTTGTCCCTCCCTTTTGTTGTCAGATGTTCTTGTTAAATCAGTTGGGTTTGACAGATGAAGATGTGATCTAAGGGTATGTTCCTGTGTCATTCCGCTCAGTTAAGCTATTGTAACTGACAACTTCAATTGATAAATTCTACCCATTTTAGTGAAACTTTAAAATGATATCCAGTAGATATCACAAAGTTATAAATGTTGAGAATTTTACTTCTGGATATACTTTCCATAATATTAGCTCTCTATTAAATTTACAAAGGCCAGAGAGTGACCTTTTCATGGGGCAGAAGAGAAATTGCAGAGAAAATACCGCGAGTTATTGTCTTCAGATCTTATTTGGATAAAAATCTTTGTTTTGTACCAACACATGGACAGAGAAAACTGGACTGTGGTTACCAGGGGCAGTGGGGATGGGGGGTGGGCACAAGGGGTGAAGGGAGTCATATATATGGTGATGGACAAACAAAAATGTACAACCCAAAAATTTCACAATGTTAGAAACCATTAAAACATCAATAAAAAAAAAAACTTTGTTTTGTAGCAGAAGACAAAATAGTTAATTCACTTGGTAAAGATAAAATTTCTTTTACCTTGAAAACGACACCTTTGTTATTAGTTTTATGCCTAAGGTGGGATTGACTCAGCAACAGATCCTTGGTCAGTATGACAGAATTCGAACCTCGTTTATTTGGACAGAAATGAATGGAGGAGGGGGTTCTGAATTTGTGATCTGGGCTTCATAGGGTTTCGGATCCCCTGAAAGTATGTATAGTATTGCGCATTTATTTATATTCATGCATTTTCCTGGGACCGACCCTTCTTGGCCCTCACATCCGCTTTGGCCAGGTGCGTTTGTGCAGTGCACAAACTATGTAACTGTGTGTGGAAGTTAGGTTTCCTAAAAGCTTGCGTCCCATAGTTTGAGAAACTGGAAAAGATAAATGAAAGCGACGTGATTTGACATATAGAGGAAAACTTGTCTTATGAGGCTGCGATTTAGAAACTTAAAGGTCACTCTCATCAGGTGTGTTAAATGTGGAGGCGAGAAGAGTAAACTCTAACTCAAACATTATTTTTACTCTCTTCATTTGCACTAAAATCCCTTGTGGGTGTGTGTACCACCCCTGGGAGGGGCCCTTCATCCCAGGAGAAGCAACTCTCTTGGAAATCTTCACAACCTTGCCGATTTCTCGAAGACCAGGTTAAAGACACGCTATGCTTGGTGGTTGACAATTTTTCCAGCTGACTTTTCAGACTGGCAAGGAACTTGGGCACTGGCTAACCGTATAGCCTTAGTTCACAATTCTTATTTTTTCTTCTTAAGTAGCTAACAGATCTGTTAAAGCAAACAAAAAACATCACCATAAGGAAAGGAAACATGGACAGAAGAGAGCCACAAAAGTTTTGTGTCCCAGAAGGAGAATAGTGTGATTGTGGTGGCACAAATGGTTAGACAGCTGTTTTGTTAAAAATCATTTAGGTATCAATAGGGCCGAATTTATTTTTACCAACAAATTGATGGAAAATTTTGCTAGATTGTATTTCTTTTAGGCTCCTCTGCTTTTTTGTTCCTTGTATAAATAAACCAAATTTTTCCTATCTGGTATTCCACAAAAGAAATCTCTCCCTTAAAAAAAGTATAGCACTTAGATTTCATATGAACAAACCTGGAATACATCTTTTTCTTTCCCAGATCAAATGCTTTTATTTTTCATCTTGTTGCTGGCTGATGAGGGCCTTCTCTAGGGGCTCACCTACACGGAGTCCGTAATGGTGCTGATGAGGTCTCGGACAGTCCGTTGTCCGCGCAGCACAAAGGAAACCGACTCGCTTTGGTTCCTGGTTGTCCCTCCATGGGTGTGGAGTGTCCCCTCAGCTTATGCTGTCACTGTCTCAGCGTCTTCCTCCTTCAAGGGTCACCTCACAGTCTACCTCCATCAGAACAGATTGTCTCTGGGTAGAGTTCTCATTTGCAGACGTCTTTAGGATTCTGTTATGCACTTGGTAATAACTTCCTACTGACTGGTATCTTGCTCATGTTTGTGTCTGCAACTTGTACTGGAGGGCAAGCCTGTACCTTTTTCTTGCTTGGGTCTCCACCGTCCCTTCGCCCACACCCTACCCTGCCCTGCTCTCCCCTCCCACCCCCAAAGCAGAGCCCAGGACAAAGACTGTGAGCAGGTAGCTTGTTCAGAAGTGACCCCATTGAGCAGGAATGAGGGGTCAGGGGAACTGAATAGGGAAGGAGTGATGCATTGTTGATTTGTCCATTCCCTTGGGTGACTAGTGCTCAGTCTTGATGGGATCTTCTAAATGTGTCTCAGAACTGTCTGCCTGGGAAACAGAGCGGGGAAGCGCTCATCCATTGTTTCTGCCTCCTGTTGGTTCAGGCTAGCCCTGCAGGCATTGACTCCAAGAGGTGGGACCAGAAGGGTTTACAGTGGTGCATAAGAGGTGTCCAGTAAAATTTTGTGAGCTTAGGACCCAGCCCAATTCTGAGCGCATGGCATGCATGTAGTGGCCACTTACTGCCTAGGAAGTTGTGGTTGTATCTCTGAAAAGAGAAGTAGCACGAGTAGCGCGTTGTTATTCCTTTTTCCCCAAATCTGCTCAACAGACAAGCAGGCTATATTTTATTTTATGATGTTTTAAACAAAATATTGTTCTGCTCATGTTTTTTCTGGTGTCCAGCATTCTTCCCACAGAACTGACACACTAGTATCTGCAGAGTTAGACCCAGTAATTGTAAGACATGTTGCACCCGTCCTACCCTTCAGAAGTGTGCCACGTGGACGTTTTCACGTCACAGAACCACTGTTTGTTTAATCCTTTAAAAATCTTTTTATTTTAAAATAAGTGTAGACTCACAGAAAAGACTTGTAAAAATAATACAGAGGGTTCCCATATATGCTGCACCCAGCTTTCTCTCATGTTTACACTTATTCAACAGAATAATAGGGAAATTAACATTGACACTACTATTAACTAATCTATAAACCTTATTCAAATTTGTACAGTTTTCCCACTAACGTTGAAGAACTCCTTCTGGTCCTGGATCTAATCCGGGCTCACTCATTCCATTTGGCCGTCATGTCTGTAGTCTCCCCAGTCTTTCTTTGTCTTTCATGACTGACACTTTTTTTTTTTTTTTTTGTGAGGAGATCAGCCCTGAACTAACATCTGCCCATCCTCCTCTTTTTGCTGAGGAAGACTGGCCCTGGGCTAACATCCGTGCCCGTCTTCCTCCACTTTATATGGGACGCCACCACAGCATGGCCTGGCAAGCGGTGCGTCGATGCGCGCCCGGGATCCAGACCTGCGAACCCTCGGGCCGCCGGAGCAGAGCGGGCGCACTTAACTGCGTGCCACCGGGCCGGCCCCATGACTGACACTTTTGAGAGTACTGGTCACTTATTTTGTAGACTCGACCTCAATTTGGGTTTATCTGATATTTTCTCTTGATTAGAGTGGGATGATGCTTTTTCTTGCGAGAATAGGCATGTTGTGCCCATCTCAGTGCCTCATATCAGGGGACATGATGCTGCCGCGTTTTATTTCCGGTGATGTCCACTTGGATCAGTTGACTGAGATGTTGTAGGCTGGGTTTCTGCACTACAAGGTGACAATTTCCCCTTTGTAATTAGTAAGTATCTTGTAGGGAGATATTTGAGACTCTGCAAATATCCTGTTTCTTATAATTCTTTGCCTACTGATTTTATCATCCATTGATGTGTTGATGCAAATAATCCATAATCAATCTATAAATCAAAATTGGGGTGAGTTTATTATGAGCCAGGTCTGAGGACTATAGCCCTTCCTTCGGGAAGGAAGGGCACCAAAGAAGTGGGGTATACAGAGTGGTTATATACCGTTGTGGAATAAAGAGCATATGTCACATATGACGGGACTATCTCTTTTACTGCTGTCATGAGGTGCGTAGCTGGCACAGCAGGTCTGTGGTCAGCAGGTCAGTGGTCACAAGGTGAGCACAGCAAGTCAGTAATTAATCCTCAGTTTCCAGGAAGAGATGCTTATCCTTAATGAAATGCCAATACGGGGGGAAGCTACCTCCCTGTCTTTAAGGGCGTCATTCTTGTCTGGGACATAGTAAATGTTTAAAGCAGATGTTCAATGCATGCTCAACAGGCCACGTCAAGCCCTTTTGGAAAAACAAAGTCAGGCTGAATGAGTTAGTTTTACATCAAATGGCTTCCTCATGTAGTCCAATATATCCTGTTGCTTTTCATTTATTTATCAGATGTTCTCTGCAACGGTTATTAGGTATGATGTTTACCAAATGGTGATTTTCTATTTTCTCATTCCTTCCACATTTATTAATTGGAATGCTAATTTATTTTTATTAAGTTGGACTCACAAGTACAATCCATCACTGTCAAATGTATATTGTTGATCCAAGTGTTCCCGCCTGGGCCGCTGGGAGCTCCTTCCACTTGACGCCTGTGTCCCTTCAGCGTGCCCCTATGTGTTGAGCACTTCCTTACTTTCTGGCACCAGAAGATGTTCCAGGTGCATCTTCTATTTTTCCTGCCCCAGGCTCGGAATCTACTGTTTCTCCATGAGCTTTGGTTCCATTTACTGGGGAATGGTGTTTAGAAACCGACGTCTTGGAGCTGGGTGTGCGCATTGCTTCTGGCACTCTCAGAGCATAGAGCCAGGAGATACATGTATGTATATTTACCCATGCATGCACACATTTTTATAGCTATCCATCTGGACACATGTTAACAACCACGAGTTCATATTGATACCTCCGATTCCAGTCCAATACTACAGGATGCGTTCCAGCACCCCGCCCCCTTCCTTATTTGTAATGTCTTTCTTTGAGAAACCTGGCTCCCGTTGTCCATAATATATTTACTTATTGGTTCAAAACCAGTATTCACACAAGATGACTTCAGGATTGCTAACTGTACCCCGTGAAGAACACCTTGACTAAGGAGACTTTGTGCACAGCTCCTCTTGTCTCTGCTGCTTTTCACAGCAGGTAGTCCAAATCCTTTTCCTAGGAGAGCTCTTGCTTCCCCACCGCCTTCACATGGTTATAGTTTTCATCTGTAACACAGTTAAGTGTATTCGTTACTGTTTGTTCCCACACCTCATAGTTTTTGTTAATCATTTATTTATTTTGGGGGTTATTTTTGGGGTGTGTGAAACATTACATGGTTTTAAGAGTCAGAGTTATTTGAAACAAAGTATACTCAGAATAGTTTCCCTACCCCCATCAGTACTCTGTTTCTCTTTCCCCATTTTTTCTGCCCTGTTCTCACTCACTCTCTGTAGGCAACCAGTCTCATTAATTTGTGGTTTAGCGTTTTGGCATTTCTTTTGTACAGTGAATGTATTTGTGTATTCTCATATCCCCTTCCATCCTACATGAAGGGTAGCATACTATGGGTACTCTGTTGCATTTTACTTTTTAAATGTAACACATCCTAGGAGAGTTGCTCTGTGTAAATTCACAGAGATCTCCATTCTTTTTTATAGCTGCATAATACTCCATTGTTTATGCAACCACTCTCCTATGTATGGCATTGAGCATCTAGGTAGCTTCTAATATTTTGCAATTACAAACAGTGCTGCAATGAATAACCTTGTGCATATTCATTTTGTATTGTTGGAGATTTATCTTCAGAGTAGATTCCTGAAAGTGAGATTGCTGGGGCAAAAGTTAAGTGCATGTAAGTTTTTAAGTATTGTCAAATTTCCTTCCAGAAGGGTTGTACCCATCTTCATTCCCACCAGCAGTGTGCAAGAGTATTTCCCCACAGAATGATCATACTTTCTAGTTTTTGCCAGTTTGATAGATAAGAAGTGGTATCTCACTGTTGTTTTAATTTACATTTCTCTAACTATAACATTTAAAAAAAAATATTTAAGGGCTGCTTTATATTTTTAGGAGTGAATTGTTTCTTCATATCTTTTCCCCCTTTTTTACTGGGTTTGTGGTCTGTTCTCCTTTGATTCTCAAGAGCTGTTTCCATTTTAGTGATAGGTCTATTGCAAATATTTTCCCCAGTTTATCAGTTGTCTTTTGCCTTTGTTTATGGTGTTTTTTTGCCATGCATTATGTTTATTTTTATGTGGTCAGATGATCAATCTTTTCTTTTATTGCCTCTGTATTTTAACTCTTTGTGTCTACACTCAGATTGAAGAGGAATTTACTCTTTCTTCTAGTTCTTGTATAGTTTTATTTTTTGCATTTGGATATCTGATACATTGAGTTTATTCTTTTGTATGAGGTGACATGCAGATCTGATTTTACCTTTTTACCTAAATGGCTCCCCGTTGTCCTGGCACCATTTATTGACAAGTCCATCTTTGCCCCAGTGAGCTGAGATGTCACTTTTATCATATACTAAATTGCATGAAATCACCTTAAAAAATCCATCTTTGCTCTTTTTGTTCCTTGTCATGGTGTTTGTCTCATGGGTTTGTCTCATGCTGTCTATTCATTGCCTGAGGGTGCCGATTGGGGTTTTTCTTCTGAAAGAATAATTACTGCACCAGTAATCTTGAAAGCCAGAGGAATTTACCTTCTAGCCGTGTATTTATCAAACACCGTCACCCAAACTGAACCTGCAGCTCTGAGACCTGCTCCTCCCGCAGAGGCTGGCGGTGTCCGTGCTATAAAATCCTGCGCTGAAGTGACACTTTCTCCGGGAGTCTCCATGCGGCTCTGAAGCGCCGTGTGGAAACCCTGAGCAACGGGATCTACTAAGGGTCCTTGTGTTTGGCTCCTTGAATGTCTCCTGAATTCAGCTGCTGGATCCAGGTGGACAACCTGTAGTTCTGTGATTGCTGCCAGCGCAGAGTCATCAGAATTATGAGGCAGTTTAACTTGTGTGCGCGACTACACCCCGAGTACAAAGTTGCCTGGCGACAGTGAGGTCCTGTTAAAATACGGAAACTGGGAACAAGGCCCAGATGATGTCCTTCCAGAAAGACTTCACACTGCCGTGAGGAAAAGCCCGTCCTGCAGAGTCCGCCCGTCTTCACAGCAAACAGGGAGCTGTCTGGAGAAACAGAATGAGGCGGGTAATGGGACTTGGGGCCTTGCCCTCTGTGAGGCCGGTCTCAGCCGTTTGACTGGTGCTGCGGGTCTGCCTTTGCTTACACCCCCACGTTCTGGGGCTTCAGATTTCAGAGTACGTGGAAAGTGCCAGAAAGCCAGAGGAATTTTAATTTCTTGTCTTTATTTTTTCTTTTTATTTTAATACTGGCTTATTTTAAAGTAGAGAAGAAAGATGCAGTGAAAAATGAAGCTGTGACTTCTATCACAATACAGACATGTTATTCATGCCCTTGACCTCCAGAGGGAGGAAGAGGGTTATAGTTAAGTAGCAAGAATTCCTGAAAAAGAGCTCTCCCCTCCCCTCCCCTCCCCACCCTCCCCTCCCCTCCCCTCCCCCCTTCCTTCCCCTCTCTGCCCCCCTTCCCTTCCCTCTCTCCCCTCCCCTCCTCTCTCTCCTCTCCTCCCCCTCCCCCTCCTCCCCCCCCCACCTACATAAACGGTAGATTTTGAAGAATCATGTCCTCTTCATCATTTTCTATTTTCCTGGTTTCTTGATGTGACATTCGCATAGGTTTCCCTAAACCCTATGAGGCTCATCTGTCTTCTGGTTGTCAGCCTTCCTTGCCTTACAGAGAGGAGGTGCCTGCTGTTTCAGAAGCCTGACTGAAGGAGCCCAGATGGACATCTGTTTCAGCAGGTGGGGCTGTTTGTCTGTAAATAGCATTACTCCCCTCGCCCCATGGCTCCACTTTGCCTCTCCCCCACTAGGTTAGCGAGGCCTACGCATTCTTTTTCCTACTCCTATCCAGCAACAAAAATGTTAGAGAGTATGGCCGGAAAGGAAACCATAGGTCCTTTTGAAGAGAGCCTCCCTCAGGGTGGCTTCTGGGCTGATCTTTTGTTGATGGAAAAGTCAGAGCTATCGAGAGTTTCTTGTTGGTCTCCGGCTGGCACAGAGAGTTTCTCCACCATGACAGATCCCAAATAAATATTTGTTACTTTCTCTGGGATAAAAGCCTGTACAAAAATGATGACCTACTTCCAACATACACATTTTTTCTCTCGTCTGTGGCTAATGCTAAAATCGAGATGGGTTTGTGGTACCTGAGTGCAGACCTTAACGTTGCACTGGATCTGAGAGCTTGCTCGAGGCGGGTGGGGTCGGTGAGGACTTTCCCTCTGTCCTGACGTGGGGTGGCCTGGAGGAGCCCCAGCCCTGGTGCGGTCTGTACACGGACGGAGCCTGTCTTCCTACGTGAGCCGCGCTGTACATGGCGTCTGTGCACTGCTGGCTCCCCGATCTTCATCATGGTCTCTAACCTCCTTTCTGAGTGGGCTGTTGGACGTTATCCCTTGGGTGTCTGATTGGAATTTCAGATCTGCCAGGTGCAAAACAGAATCCTGTTTTGGGCGTTGCCCACCCCAGACCTGTTTCTTCCCAGCATCCGATTCCAGTAAAATGGACCATGTGTCTGTACTCACCAAGGAGTCATTCCTGGGTTCCCATTTTCTTCACCCCTTACCATCTAATCCATCAGCCAATTCTGTTAGTTCTACTTCTGAAGTGTTTCCTACACTTGCCTGCTCTTCTCTCTCCCTCCTTCTCTCTACCCTACTTCCACCAGATAGCAGGCTCCGCTTCTCTCTCACCAGGGCCATTAAGGTAGCTTCCTAACAGGTGTAATGATGGCAGTGGTTTGGAAAAAGTTAATGTGCTTTTCTCTTGTTCCTTGAATATACCTGCTCAGAGAGGGGGTAAAAGAATGCAAACAGAAAGAAAGAGTTAAGATTTGGCTTCTGATGTTCCAAAAATAGAGTTCTGCAGAAAGACAATAGGCTTGAAAGCTAGTCTTTGTAGAGAGAGAAAGGATTTTATAAATGTTTTTAGTTCCCATTTATGTAGCAAGGATCAAGACTGCAAGATTAGATGATAAATTTCTGCCATAATGTATGAAATGTTTATACTCTTTGCCATTGATGCTCACTGGTGAGGCTGGAGCTCAGAAGATGGGCCTGTGGTCCTGAAGCCTTTGCTTCTGCCCAGAGAGACTTCTGGAGGAGGAAGACAGGAAAAGGACACAGAGGAGGTAGATGGTGAGTTAGGACTCTGGTCTTCCCTTGGGGCTGCAGCCTGGGAGAGAGAGAGGTCTCTTCGATACCTGGAGGCACACAGAGGCAGAGGGCCCCTTCCTGGCCTCTCATTGGGGACACTGGGACATCAGGGACACTGGGACATCTCCCAGAGGCTCTGTGAAGGGCCTCTTGGCCAACCTGGAGGGTGACCACATGAAAATAAACTCAGAGAGGTAGTCAGGGCGAGCGAGGGTCTGTGGTATCCCCAGGCCTTCCTCTGTTCTCCGAGGCCTGAGCGCAGAGCTGGGAGCCAGGAGGGCTGACGGGCTGGAGTTGGGCCGCCCTGCGGCACGGCTGCCTCCTGCCTCCTGCTCCTGCAGCGCCTGCGCCCATGGCAGGCGAGCAGGCCTGAAAATTGTGAGACACTGACATGTCTCCCATCCAGACCTTCCAAAGGCTCCCCGCCGGGCACAGAATGAAGTACCAGCACTTCACCATGGCATCTGAGGCCCCACGACCTGGGCCTCTTCCTCGCTGCCCTCATCCTGTACTTTGTCCTCTGAGCTCAGCACACGGCCCTTCTGTTCCTTGGACAAGCTTTGCTCTGTCCCGTCTCAGGCCTTTGCACCTGCTGTTTAGGTCGATACCTCCCATTTGCCCTTCCAGACCAGTTTGCACCCTTTCTCACCTTTTCTGTGCCCTGTGCTGACCATGTGAATTCATCAGTGGACGCTCTCACCGTTTCCTGTTGGAATTGGCCACTGGGAGCACTGGCGGGAGAGCAGAGGGTGGGAGGAGATGTTGGTCCAAGTTGTTTATTCCTCCTGCTCCTTCCCAGCTCTGTCACCGCAGGCTGGCCTCGGTCCTTTACCGAGGCCCACAGCTCCTTGGGCCTCTCATCTCTTGGCAGCCCCTCCTCCCTCTGCCCCATCAGCCCAGGAGCGCTCCTGCCTCCCCCTCCTTGGGTGGCCCTGGGGTCTCGTGCTCTCTCTTGCTAGTTTCATAAACTCTGCTCTGTTGTACAGAGTCCCTTTTGGGTGTCACCTGTTTCCCGCCACGCCTCAGCTGTCCCACTTCCATTTGCAGGCTCCACTCTGGGCCCTGCATGCTGTAGCTTCCTCTCCTGGAGACTCAGCCCAGATGTCACCCCTCAGGGAGGCCTTCCCCCACTGCCCGCCGTCTCAGTGCCCAGCTGTGTCCTGCCTCCTGCCTTTACTCTTCATCACAACATACTTTTAATGCCTGCATTAGAGTGATGGTAATCTGACACCGTCTTTTGTTCTGTTGTTTCGTGTTTGTCTCTTCTAGCTTGACTGTAAGACAAGGACGAAGGAACCTTGTCTGTCCCCACAGTGTCCCCAGCTTGCACATAGTTGGCAGGCAATAAATTTTTTTTTGAAAGAATGAGTGAAGAGCCGATTTTCCTTGCTCCTGAGAAGCCTGGGCCTCAAGGCCAACGTGTGGGGTCACAGGCAGGTCAGGAAGTTGTCTTGTATAGTTTAACCTTGATTGTACAAGGCGCCAATGGGGCTTCTCAGGTACCATCTGTTACCTAACACCACCAGTACCCAGGAGGTAGAAAAGAAGATACAAAATGATTGTGTTTCGGATTAAGTCCTTTGAATGGAACGTGGACCTGTGTCCCTAACACCTAGTCTTGCTGTCCCCTTTACCCTAGTTCAGGTGTGTCCAGTCTCAGGATGAGGAAGCTGCTTTTCGCTTCTTTGAGATCCTAAGGTGGTGGAGTGGGGGATGGTGCTGAAAGAATACCCCAAACTTCTTTGATGCCAGAGAATGGGGAGGGGGCTCTGAGAGGCTGTGTTGGAATGGCTGGGCTGCATGAAGAAACCCGGCAACGGCCTCGCAGAGCGGTTCTCAACATCAGCTGACTGTCCGAGTCACCTGTGGAACTCACACGGCTCTGGCCACCTCCCCGGCCCACCGAGTCACATTCCAAGGGTCGGGTTCAGGAGTCTGTGATTTTTAAAGTTGCGCAGATGCTTCTGGGACTCAGCCACATGAGAGTCCCCTGCCCGGCAGAGAGCGTGGGCTCTGCTTAGCTCTGTAGCTTCAGGGCGCTGATTATGTTGTTTTCAATCTCCTGACCAGCAGCACGAGGCTGATGAGTCCAACACGTTTTGTGTTTGAGTCAATAGACGTTTTTCTCATGTCTTTGGAGTTATTTTTCAGTAGCAGTTGGGGTCTTAAAAACTTGGTATTGGCAGGCTAGTGTTATTTTTAGTTTGTAAAGTAAGAAACTGAAATTTGGGCAGGTTAGCAGACTCATTTGCCACAATGGTGTTGAGACCACCCTCCTCCCTCTAAGCCTGAGTATAACTCAACAGTTCAGTGCATAGAACTCTTTATTTTACAATGAGACACCCATCAGGACCCTACAGAGTTTTCTTTGTTTCCTCTTGTTCCTTTCAGCACTCCTAAACCTGTTTCCATAGGAGGCACCCTCGTCAGCGAGTCTGGCATTGCTGGGAGGCTGTCTTCAGGAGCCCTCTTCAGCTCACGTCTTCTGTTTGTCGCTTACACAAAATAGCAGGAGGCCTCTGGGAACGCTCTTCGGGCCAGGTCAGCTCTGGTCCTTGTGTGTACGTTCAGGTTGTGCAGATTTACAGTAATATTACATCCAGAATGCTATGAGATATGTCTTCCATTTATATTATGCCATGATTATTTTTTAATCGACTTCATAGTTTAATAAACTGTACCCA
Source organism: Diceros bicornis minor (assembly GCF_020826845.1). Classification (NCBI taxonomy): domain Eukaryota; kingdom Metazoa; phylum Chordata; class Mammalia; order Perissodactyla; family Rhinocerotidae; genus Diceros; species Diceros bicornis. The sequence continues at coordinate 1,031,504 of NC_080744.1, read as the reverse complement.
TTGAAGTACAGGTAGTGGAGTTTTGACAAATGTGTGTACCTCGTAATCAGCACCACAGTCAAGATACCAAACATTTCCTTCACCCCAAAAAGTTCCCTCGTACCCTCCTGCAGTCAATCTCTCCCTCCACTTTTGGCCCCAGACAACCACTGATGTGGTTTCTGTCACTACCGATTAGTTTGCATTTTCTAGAATTTCACACAAGTGATGTCATACTTAGGTATGATTTTTGTGTCTCATTTCTTTTACTTAGCATAATGTTTTTAGATGTAAATATATTTTTTCATTTTGCTCTAATCTTTTTTTTCTTACCTAATATTTCCACCCCTCCTCTCCCTTAATCCAGATAACTTAAGCTTGGTGTACATATTTTCTACATCTTCTATCAATATACATGCAACCATATACACCAACAAGAGAGCGTAGGCAATTCAGTCCATAAAGGTCATCCTCCACAGACACAGAATAGAACAGCAAAGGGCAGAGATGGATTCGGAGGGACAAAGGGAGAATACTCAGCAGAGGCAGGTAGCTGTTCCTGCTTACCAGGTGAGAAAACGGAAACTCAGGAGCCGACAAATTGTCAGTAGCAGAGGCAGGGCTCCACACAGCCCTCCTGACTCCAAATCCCACATCTTGTCTCCCCCCAAGAAGATTTTTTGCTCCATAAAATTTTGAAGTTTCCAAGGGCAAGGACCTGGAGACAAGATAATGATACTAGTGAAGACAATGGTGACAAGATGATGATGGTGATGGTGGAGGTGATGATGATGATGATGGTGGTGGTGGTGGTGGCAGTGGTGGAGACAGTGATAGCAGTGATGAGGAAGGTGATGGTGATGGCGATGATGGTGGTGAGGGTGGAGGTGACAATGGTGGTGGTGGTGGTGGTGGTGACAAGAATGATGGTAGTGACGATGAAGGTGATGGTGATGGTGATGGTGATGATGGTGATGGTGGTAGTGGTGGTGACAAGAATGATGGTATTGATGATGAAGGTGATGCTGATGGTGATGGTGGTGATGGTGACGAGAATGATGGTGATGATGAAGGTAGTGGGGATGATGGTGGGGATGATGGTGATGGTGCTGCTCTAAAGAACCTTGAGATCCAGGGAGAACTGACGGGAATAGAAAATAAAACCCAACCTTTCTACAATTATTTCACCAATTTTTTATCATTTCATCTTCATAACAATCCTATGAGATGTGTATTATTGTCATTCCTGTTTTAGAGAAGGAACCTGAAGCCAAAGTGATTTCTCAACCATTGGCAAGCAAAGGAGGTGATAAGAATTTAATCCGCTCTTTACGTTCAGGTGTTTGTGAAAACCAATAAGCAAGTATTTTTGTGGCATATATTAGTCATTCAACAGATTTGAAAAATGTTGCCAATTTTTCACGCTTAACATAAAATCCTTCAAGCCAAGTTATTGTTAGGTGTATTAGGAAGAATGAGTTGATCTGTGTTAACTTGGGGAGATGCCTAATTCATTGTTTTTGTTATTGTTGCCTTAGGAGGGAGATGAAGATGCAGATAAATGGATATAATAGGTTCCATTTTCATTAAGTGAATGTTAAACGTATTGGCCTCCGGCTTCCAGTTTTGTCTGGCCAAGCTGTGCAGTTTCAGGAGCTCAGCGAGTGGGAGGAGAGAGAGGTCAGGGGTTACCCCCCCACCCCTGCCCCTTCCCTCCTCACTCAGCCCTGGATCAGGCAGGGGGCTCCAGCTCCCACGCAGCCCCTCTCCCTTGGCCATGACCCTGACGACCTTCAGGTACCACCATTTCTTCCCCTCTTGCCTTAGGCTTGCGTGGTACCCACCTCCCCTGTCCCATAGCTGGTTGTTTAGCAATCCCTTAACTGCCCTCGCCTGTGGGGCCGTTATTAAGCTAATGCTCAGCTCTTCACCCTCTGTGCCCTGCTCCATGGTGCTGGGCTGGGACTCTGCAAATTGCACCCTCAGTTCTGCCCACAGGGGGTGTGACAGGGAGCCCGCCGGCCCAGGAGGAGGGACCTGGGCCCCTCCTTGCTTGTTCCTCCTGGCTTGTCGCCTCACGACAGCCCGTCCCCCCGCAGTGGCAGCAGCAGCGGGTCGGCCTCCAGCTGTTCTCTGGCTCTGGCCTGTCCTCATCCTCGTCCTCGTGTGCTCGCTGCACTAGCCAGGCAGCACCCTGAACTCAGGGCTTGGACACCGGAGCTCTTCCCTGGTTCTCGCCCTGGATGCTTGCTGCTGTTTCACGGTATTTTTCTGGGTGACCTCGGTGTGCCTTTTACACATTCAGATCAACAACCCTTTTTTCTTTTTATTGTGGTAAAAAACACATAACATCAAATCTACCGTCTTAACCACTGTTGAGTGTAGGTCAGTCGTGTTGTGTTCATGTTGTTGTGAAACTTCATCCTGCAGAACTGAAACTCTGTCCCCATAAAACCACCCCCAGCTCCTGGCACCCGCCATTCTGCTTTCTGTCCCTATTAATTCGACTACTTTGGGTCCTTCCTATAAAAATCTCCTACTCTTTTAAACTAATTCTTTTTATTGAAATAACTGGTGTAGTTTCTGTTCTCCTGATTGGACTCTGATGGATATCTCTCTGTAAATAGTCCCTTCTTTAAACAATTTCCAACTAAATTCCTTGACTGTGCCGTCTGGTTCCTGCTGGGGTCTGACCGATACACTTTCTTGGGGGATCGTGAGGATCAAGTTACAATAATAGTGGAGGTATCCAAAGCACTACGGATTATTACTATTATTACTGTAGTAGTGGCAGAATTCTGAAAGAGGCCGTGTCTGAGCCTCCCCTGCAGGGTCCCCTGAAGCACAGGGACCCACAGAAGAGGGATGACAAACAGGAAAATGGCCACAAGGTCAGAGTCCCACAGACCCTTGTGGTTCTGGCCTTATGGTCAGAAAGAAAAGCCAGGATGGGACCTCTGTCCCCTTTCCAGGAGAGGAAGGAGGACAGAACAGAAGCCCCATATTCATAGTCACCAGTTAATGGGGGAAGAGCCGGAGTGTCTGGGTCCTTAAGTGATATGCAGACTCTGGCTCTAGCCAGGACGGTGCTTCTGTCCCAGATGTCAGCCCCAGCAACTCGTGACACTTTCACATCCTGACTTAAAATGAAGACTCTGGTTGCTTTTCAGAGAATTAAAAGACTGGAAAATCCCCAACCACCGGCCGACTCAGAAACGCCAGAAACTCCCACAGCCGTAGCCCTGGCTGGAGATGTCCCTGCCAGGTGGGTGCCCAGCCTCTCGAGGAGGAGCCTCCTCTCTGGGGGTCAGATGTTAATTAAGCAAACCTGAGCTCCGAGGCAGGCGGTCGCTTCCTTCTGAAGCTGCCTCACTGGCGTGGTCTCTTGGGCAGACTAACCGTGAGGAGAAGCTCATCCACGGGAGCTTTGTGGCCGGATGCTATGGGACACACGAGCGACTCCACCAGTGTCCAGGAGCTCTACAAAACCCAGGAAACTGTTCGCAGGGTCGTGTGTGTGTGTGGATCTGGAACGGTTTTCTGGGGCCTGTAAGTGCCGCCTGATTCATAAGCGGGTCAGTGCCCTCCCTGCCCCTTCCCCGTCTCAGACTGAGAACAGCTCTGGATGACGAGTCCCTGGGGCAGGACCGCCACTGTCGTCCTCGAGTCTCCAGCAGCATCCTGCCCTGTGGTGCTGTATGCAGTCTGTTAGTGAGTATTTACTAGATTGGACATGTCTCCGCAGACTTCAGCTTCTAGGAGTCCACAATAAGTCCTTTCCCTCTTGAGAGTGGGCTTGTGATGCGAGACCCTTTCCAGGACCTCAATAACCATGTCTTCCGTTTGTGGGCTCTTCACGCGGGGGTCCTGACACGAGAGAGATGGGGGAGCTGAGTGTGGCACTGGTGTCCCCACCAACACTCAATGCTTTTTTTTCCAGTTTCATCATCTGAAAAATCATAGTCTCTTCCCATGTGAACTACTCAATGAAGTTATTAAGGGGAATCATGACAAAAATGAGAGGAAGGAATGTTATCATAGACTCGAAGTCGTGGTACCAGCAGTGGTGGATGGACTAGGAGTCGGTCACTTGCTTCCCCTTCCAGGTTATTGGAGGGAAAGAAAGAGACAAGCTGAGGGAGGAAGGGTGTAGTGCGACACTGCCCCTGGGGGCACGTTAAAGAACGTGGCGTTGGGCCGGTGAGCAGGGAAGAGAGAGCTTTGAGTCCCTCACTTTAAGACAGAGTAACGGAGATGAGTCCGAACATTACGGGCAGTGAAAAGACTCTCAATTTTTTTTACCATTATCCTCTTCTTAGTTGAAATTATTTTCCTCTTCATTTCAGTTACAGCTGCTGGTCTGCTAGCGATGTTAAGACGGGGGGACGGGGTGGGGAGAGGGAACCATATTTCATTGGTTCTAGAATGCGCATTTTCCACCTTCCAGCATGTCTGGGGACCAGTTGATGGTGTCCACTTGGCTCAGTGGAGATGCAGTTATTAATATTGCCCAAACTTGGTCACAGCTGCTTGTACTGTCATCACTTCAACTGAATTAAGTGCATTGTTGTTACTGTAGGTGTTGAGTTGAATTGCCATTTAAAAGGTCCTCAAAGAGATTACACTGTAAGTTGGCATTAAAATGAAAAATTATCAGGGCTGGCCCAGTGACATAGTGATTAAGTTCGCACGCTCCGCTTTGGCGGCCCAGGGTTCAGATTCTGGTGCGGACCTATGCAAAGCCATGCTGCGGCGGCATCCCACATATAAAGTAGAGGAAGATGGGCACAGATGTTAGCTCAGGGCCAATCTTCCTCACCACAAAAAAAAAAAAGAGACAGAAAAATTATCATGTGTGCAAAAAGACGCAGGCAGAGCAGCGGGACTTTAATTGGATATTGGTGAGGCAGATATGCATGGTTGGAGGAATGAACACAATTGCATAGTTTTTGCAAAGCAACACCCAGTGCTTTCTGGAACCTAAGAGAGGAAGAGCCAGCCCTCAGGTAGAAGAAGCTTACTGAGCTCCACGATGGGGCCCATCACCAGCCAGCCAATGACAGGAGACACTACAGACACATCTCAGATGGGTGAAGGGAACGTCGAAGCAGCGAGAGGCTTGCGTGTCTGCGGAGGACTGTGGTGAAGACATGGTGTCCTAGTTTGATAGACAGCGTTTGCTCTTTCTCAGTGGTCCATAAGGAAAAGTGTGTCTTAGAATCAATGGCAGATGGTACAGATGCAGGCTTACGACGTCCAGGAAGCCACTACCTTTTTACAGGAAAAGGAAGACAGAGCCAGTGCCTCCTTTGCTGGTGGGCTGACTCCTGAGATTCAGCACAGAGCCGGCAGATAGCTGACCGACCCCATGAGGGTGGGAGCTTCCTGTAAGTGTCTGACGCTGCTTACCCAAAAGACTCCAACAAATAGGAGAAAGACAAGTCTCAGGAGTATGGAGGGGAAGAGAACCTGTCCTCCTCATGGACATGTGAGCTTGAGATGGACAAAGGATTAACAAAAAGTCTAACTTGGGGCCCGCCTGGTGGCATAGCGGTTAAGCATGTGCGCTCCACTTCAGCGGCCCGGGGTTCACGAGTTTGGATCCTGGGGGTGCACTGACTCACAGCTTGTCCGGCCATGTTGTGGTGACGTCCCATATATAAAACAGAGGAAGATGGGCACGGATGTTAGCCCAGGGCCAATCTTCCTCAGCAAAAAAAGGAGGATTGGCATTGGATGTTAGCTCGGGGACAATCTTCCTCGCCAAAAAAAAAAAAGAAAGAGATGTAACTCTATTCAAAGAAAATGTTTACAGTTTTGGGGTACTTTTTATAAAATCACAAAACACAAACCTATATTCTTAATAAGTCTAGAAGTTTCATACCCTACAACAAATATAAAATGTTTTAAAGTAAATTCGACTAGTAAATATTTAATTGTCTTGAAGATTATACCTTTAAATTTACCAAGCATGATTATTTGATGAGTAGATTAAACTCTATATAATCAGTTATTAATGTCCCTAAAATAACAAAATTAATTTAGATTAATAAAAGCACCAGAAAATTAAATATTGCATATATCTACATTTCTGCCAAATTTCTCTTAACAAACAGAACATGAATAAAAAGAATGCATACAACTTGTTCCTTCTCCATCTTGACCCATCCCCACCTTGACTTTCCTCACGGGTTGATCAAAAACCCTAGACATTTCAGGTTCTTAATCCCCATCCTGTTTATGGTGGTTCCCTGTCTGGGGTTCCTGGGCAGAGGTCCGTGGGTGGGCTCCAGGGCGCCTGTGCACCCCTGAAATTATATGAAAAATCTTGGGTATTATGTGCTTTTTCGAGGTGTTGGGGAGAGGGATTCTGGTTGTCATCAATTTCTCGGAAGTGTCCTTTTTTTATAGAAAAAAGAGTCCACGAGCTTTGTCAGCACTTTGGACCAGCTGTGCCCTGGCTCTGGGGCCCCCGGACAGCGGGCACTTTTCGCGGGGATTCTGCTCTGGCACGAGGCTGGTCTGGAGCCAGCGTCAACTGAGAGGGCCGCTCATAAGAGACAAGACACCTGGGAAACAGGCTTTGTGGTTCTGTCTTGGTTTTGGGATTTAGCTGCCCAAATGTCCCTGCCCTTCCTCAAAATAAACAAAGACAAACCACCGCATTCCTGTGCCCTCCAGATCTAATCTGGCACTTTGAACTGTGTTTTTAAGAGACAAAACCCAGGTCCTAATCCTTTAGTTTTCCCTTCCCTTTGGCAGGTCAGAGACACCCTGACAGTGATAAGGATAAGCTTGGGAGGGCTGAAGGGGCCACGATCCAGGCCACTTGCCACTGGTGGTGACTTTTATGCTCAGTTTGAAAATGTGAAAAGGCTAGGTTGGGTGGATTCTCATGTAGTCGCATGAAATTCCTCTTCTTCCCAGGCCTGCTTGGCCGAAACCGGTGCTCAGCCTCTGAAAGCCCTGGGTTGAGAGGAGACTCACGAGTTAAGAATGTCTCAGACTTGAGCATCAGAATTTGTTGGAGAGCTTGTTGAAAACACAGATTTCTTGGATCAGCCCCAGAGGTTTGATTCAGTGGGTCTGGGGTGGAGTCCTGGAATCGCTGTGTTTGCTTGTTTATTTTTTAAATCAGTGTCTCCAAGTGATTTTGAGAAAACGGCTGTAAAGTGTTTTGTTCTTCCCAACGTTGAGAGCTTGGAGGAAGAGAAGGTCATCCAGGCCCTCAAACATTCTGTCCCCCAGAGTCAGTTGTGTTGGGTCTGGGTGCTCTCCCTCTTCTCTTCAGAGAACGGCTTGAGGGGAGCCCGGGGCTGCTTCTGCTTCCTTGCAGACGTGAGGTGGGGTCCCGGTGCCGTGGCTCCCTCAGTCTTGGCAGCGAGAAAGCTCGTGCTCAGCCCTGCCACCTCCAGCATTTCAGCATTTCTGCCAGCTGAGGGAATGCACCCCCTGGAGGACACTGAGTGTGGGATGAATCCTCTTCCTAAAGCCATAACCAAGAACTGTCTGTCAGGGCTGCACCTGTCCGAGCCCCTGATCCCTCCAAGGCTGTACATCTAAGATCTGAAGAAGAGAATGTCCAGAGCGACAGTTTCTGTAGCCTTCTCCTGGGAGGAGGCAGAGTGGAATGTGGGAAAGCACTGATCTGGAAGGACTAAGTCATTCGTTCATTCATTTGTCCATTCATTCCCTCAACAAATACTAGATTGCTTACCACTTGCTGAGCTCTGTGTTAGGTGCTGAGGTTCAAGGGTGAACAAGACATAGTCCGTGCCTTCCTAGAGCTCTTACTGTAGCAGATGAAAGACATTAAAAAATGGTTCTAAAGTTTCTACATGGAGGGAATAGGGGCTTCAGTCTGGTTTTAAGAGAGGAAGGGAGTGGCGTAGAGATTTGTCTTCAAGGGGGCTTTGTGTTGCTTAGTGACTGGTCTCCTCTCACATCATCTGTCTATTTGGGGTAGATGATAAGGGAAAGCTGATGGAGACTGTCCAGCGGCCAAAGACATCACCTCCCCCAGCATAACACCAAGCCACCCCTTGGTGCCAACATCAGAGAGTAAACAAATCATTATCTAATTCATTTAATCAATCAACCAATTGATTAGTTAATGACAGTTGCAAGTGCTAAGAAGTATACAGCCTTGTGGGAGCTTGTCAAAAGGATGCTTAGTCTGGGACAGGGGTGAGGGAAAGACTTCTTAAACAGATAACTTCTGACCTGACACCAGAATGAAGAGGTAAGAATAGCCATGGAGTGAGTAGGGTGTTGGGGCCGGGCCAGGGTGGCCGAAGCTGAGGAGACAGAGGGAGAGGGTCGCGTGAGGTCAGAGAAGCAGGGTACGACCCTACAGGGGCCGTGGAGTTTTCTCTTTCTCCTCGTTGGTGTGTGATCTTGAGTATGCTTCCTAATTTCTCGTCTGTAAAGTGGGGGACAGAACAACATGACCAGGCTGCAGCCAGGATGAACAGTGCTTTGTTAGAAGTAGCTTTACAAAAACCAAATGCTCATGAGTGTCAGTGTCTAATAACTCACTTTACTCGCTTGAAAATGGTAGACTGGTTTTGGCAGGAGCCCAGCTGGGACCCTCCTTAGCTCCAGAAGCCCCTCTGTGTCGGGGAGGAGGCAAGTCTGCTGGTTTCACTGCCCTTTCCCTGATGGCTGTCGTCCTCAGAAGCTCCCCTGGGCTCAGCCAGAGGCGGCATTTCCTCTGATGGGCAGGCTAGCTGCTGAGAGGTCTTCTTGTTTCTGGGTGTGCCATCCGTTTCATTTCTATTATGATTTCTCTGACTTAATGAATTCTTGCCCATTTATTTTGTTGATTTTTTTTAAAGGTAAGTTTGGAAACAGCAACCTGTGGTTAGACAAACATGCATGTCTTTACAGCTCACTGAGTCCGTATTAAGGGAATGTGTAGACCTGATGAATCATCGTGACCGTTGCTGGTGGCACCACTGAACAGCAATTGTACCTGGCACTTATTTAAATTTTATGTATCAAGTACCATGCGGTCCACAGATGGTCAGTGGAGATTCTTGGATGCAATGAAGATCTGTCCGCTCTTCACTCCCTCCTCTCTTCATGGTCTCCCTTTGTAAAAGTTGGGTAAACACACACATGTAGAATTTCTAGAGGGAAACTAATCGTCTCCCCTGAAGATCTCACTGTCAACTTTACAGGAGTTTATATGACGTGTCTCTTCCTCTGCCCAGGTGCCTCCTCACATGAGAACTTGTCTTTCTGGATCCCATGTGGTTCATGAAACTTTAGTCAGGAAGGAGATTTCTCTGACTTAATGAGTGAAGGAGGCACAGGAAAAATCTCTGGGCTGGGCATCGGGGGCCTGGGTCCTCATATTGGCTCAGCCGTTTGCTCGCCGTGTGACCTTATGTGGGATGGATTTGACTGCAAGTAACAGGAAACTCGACAAGTGACATCTCACATGAAGAGGTTGGTTGATTATTTTTTTACACAACAAGAAGGCTAAAGTAGGGAGTTACTGGCTCGACTCGGCCGCCAGCTGATGATGTCTTTCAGGACCAGGTTCCCTGGGTCTTTCTTCCACAACCCTTAGCTTGTGGCCCTTTGACCCTCATGTTTGTGGCTTTATTGTCACAAGACGGTCATCTCAGCTCCAGACTGCACGCTACTCAGGCAGAATGAACAGGGAAGGATGATGATCCCTGTCTGGCTCACATTCCTAAGAAAGCAGACTTACAGAAAACTCTCCCAGCCGATGCCGCTGGTCAGAACCATCGTGTAGCTGCTCGCAGCTGCAAGGGAGAGCAGGGGAATAGTTAGCCACTTCACCTATAATGTGGGAAGTAGCAGGGGTTGAGGGGCCGGAAAGGCCCGTAGGATTAGTGAAGGGGCAGCATCTGCCTGGTGTCTGGATAATTGATGTTGTTTTGGACATCAGCTCCTCAGCTGTAAAATGAGGTGGTGTAACCAGAATCTAGATGGTCTCTGGGTTCCCTTTTAGTTCAAAAGCAGGGATTCTCCAACTGTAATGTGTGTACAAATCACATGGAGGTCTTGCTAATTCAGACTCCAGTGACGGGGGAGTAGAGCGTGATCCCAGGTGACCGTGATGCTGCCGGACTGCGCTGTGACTTGCAAGGTTCTAAAGTCTGAGTCCTTGGATATCTTCCTGCTTTCCTCAGTAGACAAGCCAGCTTAAGGCAAAGACCATACAAATCCTGAAGTGGCTGAGAATGACTTTGAATTCACAGAAACGTTCTTTCTATCAACAAGGTGCACATTCCTACTGTTTTTTTTGTGTGTGTGTGTGTGAGGAAGATCAGCCCTGAGTTAAAATCTGCCAATCCTCCTCTTTGCTGAGGAAGACTCGCCCTGAGCTAACATCCGGCCGATCTTCCTCCGTTTTATGTGGGACGCCGCCACAGCATGGCCTGACACGCGGTGCGAATGTGTGTGCCGGGGATCCAAACCCGTGCCGCCAGCAGCGGAGCGTGTGCACTTAACCACTACGCCATGGGGCCGGCCCAGTTCCTACTGATTTTTCAGCATTTCTGGATATAAAAGTGTACGAGAGGCGGCAGAAGCTGCGGAGTGCATGGTGGCGTCTGCTCGTGTTTTGCTTAATTGAAGAAAAGAGATTGTTTGCTCATGTTGGTTGAGTGAATAAGTGAATTAATGAACGTGTATCTGATTTGCTTACATCTATAACATGTAGTAAGAATGAGTAGGGAGTGACGTCAGCATCATGGCGGAGTGAGCTTTCCCGTGAATTCTTCCCCCACAAAATACAACAAAAGTAACAGCCACAGACCAACAACGGAATCCCAGACAGTCAAAAGCTGGAGCGGAGGGATCCACACTGCCGCACATCTGAGAGTGGAACGTGCTGGGCCCCCGGAGGAAGTGGGGAGAGGTAAGGAGAACTCCGCTCCCTCCCCATCAGATCAGCGATCCGGTCCGCGCGGCTCCCAGAGAGGGGGGAGGGGCGGCCCTCGGCGGGAAACTGTAGCTCTTCGGGCTCTCTCAGCCAGTGGGAAACTCCCGCACAGAGGGCTCAGAGGAGCCACAGGGCTACCATCAACATCTGAGCAACCCAGAGAGCGGATAAAGAGGGGCAAACGAGAAGCCTCCCACGTCAGGGACCCAGAGGGTAAAAGAGAGAGCTCCCCCCTCCCCGCAACCCGGAGTCTGCAGCTCGACCAGATCTAGCGGTCCGAGGCAGACCTGAATAAACTGGACTGGACCCGTGGATCGCAGTGGGGAAAAGAAACAAAACAAAACAAAACAAAACTGCGGATCGCAGCAGAAAAACTGGGGCAGAGTGCAGGGGGCTTAGACTACACAGCCCTTTACCACCAGACAGTGGCGGCAGGTGGAAATTGCAACCAGAGACTTCCAGGATGAGGAAAATCAAAACCAACACAGGAACCACAATGCAAAAATATATGAAATCACCAGACCAGAAACAAAATGACAAGCACCCAGAAATCAACCCCGAAGACACAGAAATCCATAAACTAAATGACAGAGATTTCAAAATAGCTATCATAAAAACACTCAACGAAATACGAGACAACACAGACAAACAATTAAATGAGATTAGGAGTTTCTTCACAAAAGAGATTGAAATCATAAAGAAAAACCTATCAGGGCTGATGTAGATGAAGAACACAATGGAGGAGATAAAGGAGAATCTGGAATCTTTAAAGAACAGAGCTGACAATATGGAGGAAAGAATTAGTACTTTAGAGGATAGGAATACAGATATACTCCAGATGGAAGAAGAGAGAGAACTAAGACTAAAAAGAAATGAAGAAAGACTCCGAGAAATATCGGACTCTATTAGAAAATGTAACATAAGAATTATAGGTATTCCTGAGGGAGAGGAGAGGGAAAGAGGAACAGAGAGCCTATTCAAGGAAATAATAGCTGAAAATTTCCCAAATCTGGGGAAGGAGCAGGAAATACCAGTAAGCGAAGCCAACAGGACTCCTATATATATTAACAGACAAAGGCCTTCACCACGACACCTAGTGGTAAGGCTAGCCAGGGTCAACGACAAAGAAACAATATTAAGGGCAGCTAGACAAAAACAAAAAATAACGTACAAAGGAACTCCCATCAGGCTCTCAGCGGATTTCTCAACAGAAACTTTTCAGGCTAGAAGAGACTGGAATGATATATTCAAAATACTAAAAGACAAAAACTTTCAGCCAAGAATACTCTATCCAGCAAAAATATCCTTCAAATATGATGGAGAAATAGTAACTCTCCCAGATAAACAAAAGCTAAGGGAGTTCATGACCACGAGACCGCCACTACAAGAAATACTCAAGAAGGCCCTCAGGCCTGAAAACAAGAAGAGAAAGGGAACACAAAGCTTGGAGTAAGGAGAAAAGTAGGTAGACAAAATCAGAGAAATAGTAGATCTTTACCGGAATAGGTTAGCAACCACTTAAATACTAAACTCAATGATCAAAGGAAGAAATTCACCAAAAATAAATTTAACCTCATCACTGCAAACACACAGCCACAACACAAGATAGAATAAGGTATAACAAGAGCAACTTAGAAGGGGAAGAGGAAAGTGACTGAATTGACTTAGTATAAGGAAATAGGAGGCTATCAGATAATGGACTATCTCATACAGAAGATTTTTCGCCCAAACCTCAAGGTAACCACTAAACAAATAATCAAATTAAAACCACATATGATAAACAAAGAGAAAACTAGAAGAATCATAAGACAGAACAACCAAACTGAATTGGCAGTCCAAAACAAATGGGACAAGAAACAAAGGAAATGCAAAAGAACCAGAAAATAAGTGACAAAACAGCAACATTCAACCCTCATATTTCAATAATTACCCTAAATGTAAATGGATTGAACTCTCCAATCAAAAGATACAGAGTGGCAGGATGGATTAAAAAGCAAGACCCAACAATATGCTGCCTTCAGGAAACACATCTTAGCACTAAAGACAAGCACAGGCTCAGAGTGAAAGGATGGAAGACAATACTCCAAGCTAATGGCAAACAAAAGAAAGCAGGTGTTGCCATACTCATATCAGACAAAGTAGACTTCAAGATAAAACAGGTTAAGAAAGACAAAGAAGGGAAATATATAATGATAAAAGGGACACTCCATCAAGAAGACATATCACTTATAAATATATATGCACCCAACATAGGAGCACCAATGTACATAAAACAACTATTAACAAACCTAAAAGGAGAAATCAACAACAACACAATAATAGTAGGGGATCTTAACACCCCACTTACAGCAATGGATAGATCATCCAGACAAAAAGTTAATAAAGAAATATTAGACTTACATGAAAAACTGGACGAGATGGACCTAGTAGACATATACAGAGCACTCCACCCAAAAACAGCTGACTACACATTCTTCTCAAGCGCGCATGGAACGTTCTCTAGGATAGACCATATGTTGGGAAACAAAGCAAGCCTCAATAAATTTAAGAAGATTGAAATCATAACAAGCATCTTTTCAGACCATAAGGCTATGAAACTGGAAATGAACCAGGAAAAAAAAACTGGGAAAGTGACAAAAATGTGGAGATTAAACAACATGCTACTGAACAACCAATGGATCATTGATGAAATTAAAGGAGAAATCAAAAACTATCTGGAAACAAACGAAAATGATAACATGCCATATCAAACCATATGGGACGCAGCAAAAGTGGTCCTGAGAGGGAAACTCATAGCGATACAAGCCCACCTTAACAAACAAGAAAAAGCCCTAATAGGCAACCTTAAATTTCACCTAACAGAACTAGAAAAAGAAGAACAAACAAAGCCCAAAGCCAGCAGAAGGAGAGAAATAATAAAAATCAGAGCAGAAATAAATGATATTGAGACCAAAAAAACAGTAGAAAGGATTAATGAAACAAAGAGTTGGTTCTTCGAGAAGATAAACAAAATAGACAAACCCTTAGCCAGGCTAACTAAGAAAAAAAGAGAAAAGGCTCAAGTAAATAAAATTAGAAATGAAAGAGGAGAAATTACAACGGATACCATGGAAATACAGAGGATTATAAGAGAATACTATGAGAAATTATATGCCAACAAATTGGACAATCTAGAAGAAATGGATAAATTCTTAGACTTATACAACCTCCCAAAATTGAACCAAGAAGAAATGGAGAATCTGAATAGACCAATCACAAGTAAAGAGATTGAAATAGTAATCAAAAACCTCCCAAAAAATAAAAGTCCAGGACCAGATGGCTTCTCCAGTGAATTTTACCAAACATTCAAAGAAGATTTAATACCCATCCTCCTCAAACTATTCCAAAAAATAGAGGAAGATGGAACACTTCCTGAATCATTCTATGAGGCCAACATCACCCTGATACCGAAACCAGACAAAGACAATACAAAGAAAGAAAATTACAGGCCAATATCGTTGATGAACATTGATGCAAAAATCCTCAACAAAATATTGGCAAACCGAATACAACAATATATTACAAAGATCATACACCATGATCAAGTGGGATTTATACCAGAGACGCAGGGATGGTTCAACATCCGCAAATCAATCAACGTGATACATCACATCAACAAAACAAAGAATAAAAACCACATGATCATCTCAATAGACGCAGAGAAGGCATTTGACAAGATACAACATCCATTTATGATAAAAACTCTCAATAAAATGGGAGTAGAAGGAAAGTACCTCAACATAATAAAGGCCATATATGACAAACCCACAGCTAACATCATACTCAACGGGGAAAGACTGAAAGCCATTCCTCTGAGAACAGGAACGAGGCAGGGCTGCCCACTCTCACCACTCCTGTTCAACATAGTACTGGAGGTTTTGGCCAGAGCAATTAGGCAAGAAAAAGGAATAAAAGGAATCCAAATAGGTAACGAAGAAGTGAAACTCTCACTATTTGCAGATGACATGATTGTATATATAGAAAACCCTAAAGAATCTGTTGGAAAACTGTTAGAAACAATCAACAACTACAGCAAAGTTGCAGGGTACAAAATCAATCTACAAAAATCAGTTGCATTTCTATATGCTAATAATGAACTAACAGAAAGAGAGCTCAAAAAGATAATACCATTTACAATTGCATCAAAAAGAATAAAATACCTAGGAATAAATCTTACCAAGGAGGTGAAGGACCTATACAATGAGAACTACAAGACATTATTGAGGGAAATCTACGATGACATAAAGAAATGGAAAGATATCCCATGCACGTGGATTGGAAGAATAAACATAGTTAAAATGTCTATATTACCTAAAGCAATCTACAGATTCAATGCAATCCCAATCAGAATCCCAATGACATTCTTCACAGAAATAGAAAAAAGAATACTAAAATTTATATGGGGCAACAAAAGACCCCGAATAGCTAAAGAAATCCTAAAGAAAAAGAACAAAGCAGGAGGCATCACAATTCCTGACTTCAAAACATACTACAAAGCAATAGTAATCAAAACAGCATGGTACTGGTACAAAAACAGACACACAGATCAATGGAACAGAATTGAAAGCCCAGAAATAAAACCACACATATACGGACAGCTAATTTTCGACAAAGGTGCTAAGGACATGCAATGGAGAAAGGAAAGTCTCTTCAATAAATGGTGTTGGGAAAACTGGACATCCACATGCAAAAGAATGAAAGTGGACCATGTGCTATCGCCATTCACAAAAATTAACTCAAAATGGATCAAAGACCTGAAGGTGAGACCTGAAACTATAAAACTCATAGAAGAAAATATAGGCAACACACTATTTGACATTGGGTTTAAAGGAATCTTTTCGGATGACATGCCTACCCAGACTAGGGAAACTAAAGAAAAAATAAACAAGTGGGACTTTATCAGACTAAAGAGCTTTTATAAGACAAATGAAATCAGAATCAAGATGAACAGACAACCCACCAGCTGGGAGAGAATATTTGCAAAACATACATCTGACAAGGAGTTGATCTCCATAATATATAAAGAACTCACACAATTGAACAACAAAAAAACAAACAACCCGATCAAAAAATGGGCAGAGGAAATGAACAGACACTTCTCCAAGGAAGATATACAGATGGCCAATAGGCACATGAAAAGATGCTCAACATCACTAATCATCAGGGAAATGCAAATCAAAACAACACTAAGATACCACCTCACGCCCGTTAGAATGGCTATAATCACCAAGACAAAAAACAACAAATGTTGGAGAGGATGTGGAGAAACAGGAACCCTCATACACAGCTGGTGGGAATGCAAATTGGTGCAGCCTCTATGGAAAACGGTATGGAGATTCCTCAAAGAATTAAAAATAGAGATGCCCTATGATCCAGCCATCCCACTACTGGGAATCTATCCAACGCACCTGAAATCAACAATCCAAAGAGGCTTATGCACCCCTATGTTCATTGCAGCATTATTCACCATAGCCAAGAAGTGGAAGCAACCTAAGTGTCCCTCGACTGACGATTGGATTAAGAAAATGTGGTATATATATACAATGGAATACTACTCAGCCATAAAAAAAGACAAAATCGTCCCATTTGCAACAACATGGATGGGCCTGGAGCGTATTATGTTAAGTGAAATAAGCCAGAAAGAGAAAGACAAACACTGTATGATCTCACTCATATGTGGAATATAAACCAACACATGGACAGAGAAAACTGGACTGTGGTTACCCGGGAAGTGGGGGTGGGGGGTGGGCACAAGGGGTGAAGGGAGTCATATATGGGGTGATGGACAAACAAAAATGTACAACCCAAAATTTCACAATGTTAGAAACCATTAAAATATCAATAAAAATCAAAAAAAAAAAAAAAAAGTGTACGAGCTAGCGCCTCAGCCCTAAGGACGGTAGTAGTAGTTAGAAAGAGAACAGGGAAGGGTTGAATTACCTTCTTCAGGTCATCAGCTGGTAGATGACAGGCTGTAGATTCTAACCCAGGCCTCTGATTTCAAGGTCCACGCTTTTTCCTTTTCACACGCTGACTCTTGCAGAGGCCCACGTGTGAGGGCCACAAGGCGGAAGACACACAGCCCCCAGCTGAGTGATAATTAGCTTGGAACAAACTGTCTGCTGACTAGTGTCCATCTGCCCTCCAGCTCCTTTCTCCACCCTCCTCTGCATCCCTGGGAGACTGGCTTCTGCCTGGGCTCTGGCCAACGGGAATGGCCTGTGAGAGACTGTGCATGTGGCAGAGACAAAGGTTGGGTGTTGATCCCCCTGTTCCCTGGGGCTTGGCAGTGGCTGTTTCTCTCCTTTAAGGCCTCTCGCTGGCTCCCGGGAGCAGCTCCCCGTCCCCTCGGGCCTGGGGGATGGCTGCACCCTGCTGCTGGTCCCTTTGTGTTCCCTTAACCCTGCCCACTGCTCCGTAAATAGTCCTGTGGTTGTCTTTTTGAGGTGCTGCCTGTTTTCTGATGAGAGCATTACTTATTGACTCATTTCCTAAAAATGTCCAGGTGGTGGAAGTTACACTTAAACACCTCAGAAGCCAGCAGGAGATTTGAGGGGCTGCAGCCGCAGACCGTGGGGACGGGGTGGGGCTTCAGCTGGGTTGTGACAGGTGGGGAGGGTTTGTAGGGACAATGGAGAGTATTTGAGAAGAGCATCAGGCAAAGGCGGGGAGAGAAGGGGACGGGGATCTGCATGCATCGGGGTCAGTAGTCGCGTGAGTTGCCTGGGATTATTGTAGTGATGCCAACGTTATCAAGTGCCGCACTTGAGCTAACTCATTTCATCTTCAGCGGCCCTGGGATTATCCTTGTTTTTAGGGAGGAGGAGGAAACTGAGGCACAGAGAGGTTAAGGCCCAGTCCCGGGTCACCCAGCAACTAAGTGGCCGAGATGTGACTCTTTCGGTTCTGGCTCTGAGCCTGCCCTCAGAGCCACCGTGCTGGGCTGAGGCACAGACGCCCATGACTGTTCTGGAGCAGGGAGGAAATGTGAAGAAGGGGGTGTTTAAGAGGAGAGCCTGGCCGTGCAGGACAGAAGGTGTGCAGGAAGAGAGCAGGAATCTGCTGCCCCTCCGCAGAGCCTTGGTGTCACGGGGCTCTAGGTGGCTGTTGGAGTCATTGGTTGCTTTATGGGTTCATCCTGCCCTTTCCTGGATGTGATGACAGAAGTTCTATCTTTCCGTCTCTGCCCAGGGCAGGATCTGTGTTTGTTTACCTGGGTGGCGGGAAATGGAGCGGGCTTGGGTCAGGGCGCTGGGAGCTGCCCGTGCGCAGGGCAGGTACAGAGGGGCCTGGAGGAAAGGATACAGGCCTAGCGGTGCCCATGCCGCCCCCCAGGCTTGAGAGACAGCCCTTAGGGGTCAGCACAATTGGTTCGTTTTTAGTCTGCTGAGAGATGAACTTCAGCAGCCAAAATAGTTCCAATGGCCCGATTAGTTCTCTTCCCGGTTTCCATGTGGAAATAGAGATTTAACCTGAGTCTGCCTCCCCTCCTCTCTAAAGCCCTGGTGATAGAAGCCACCCCAGTGGACCATGAACCGTGAGGGTGCGTATCACAGAACCAACCCAAGTGGGCTTCACAAACTTCCTCTTAACCCACCTGCCTTTTGTTGAAAGAGAAACTGGGGCATGGTAAACATTGTCTGAGGT
The DNA here is from genome assembly GCF_020826845.1 of Diceros bicornis minor. Classification (NCBI taxonomy): domain Eukaryota; kingdom Metazoa; phylum Chordata; class Mammalia; order Perissodactyla; family Rhinocerotidae; genus Diceros; species Diceros bicornis. The sequence goes on along the minus strand of NC_080744.1, from coordinate 1,012,918 downwards.
TATCTGAGCAACCATGACCCTCACTGGGCAGCGCCATCCGGAAGTGTCAGGAGCGTCCACCCACAGGATCCGGAGAGACTTTTACGGGCAGAAGGCCAAGCGCGGGGAGGAGACGACCGATGGCTCTGGCTTCAGGCCCAGTTGGCTGATCTCGGTTGGCTGTCCTTGGGTCTCCACGTGTGACCTTGAGGCATCGACAGGCTTCCGCAGGCAGCGGGAGTTGGAGCCCCTGGGTCTGAGGGCTCCTCGTGTAGTTAACGTAACACCTCCTTCCATTTAAGCTCACTATGAAATGATGATAAGGCTGTTGGAGGGTAGTTTTTCTCCCTCCCTTCCTGGAAACTTCCTGTTGTGAAAACTTCAAACATACATAAAAGTAAAGAGGGAATGAAATGTAGCATCATCATCATCTGAGTTTGTGTTCCACAGCTTGCTGTATTTGGTTTATCTACTTCATTTTTGCTAAAGTATCTTAAAACAATCCCAAATGTCATAAATTTCATCTCAGTATGCATTTCTAAAGATTAAGAATATTTTCTTAACGACATTAATACACCCAACAAAATTACCAATAACTCCTTAATAGCAAGTCTTCCCCAGATCGTCTTCAGATCTGTCCAATGACCAGCACTGTCTCTTTGTGGTTGATTTGATCGCATCGAGATCCCTCGTGGATCAAAGAGCTCAAGAGAGAGAAACCAGCTCCCCTAGGCCCTGTTTACAGCTCCGAGGGGAGCGCAGGACTTGCTGTGCCTTTGCACGGTGACTCAGCTGTGGCGACAAAGGGCACCCACCCTAACATTTGTGGTTTTGACTGTCTGGAAACAGCTTCAGATGTCCATGGTGTTTAGCGACGTCTGCGGAGGCTCCAGTGTGGATCCTGGGCACTTCCGGGCTGTGTCCCAGAGGGAGCTGTTCAGCTGGAGTGCGCGTAGCCGAGAGCTATGCTTCTCTAGGGCACTTTGTTGTTCTCTCTTCTTGTTCTCTCCTGATTTTGGATTTCACAGATGGATACAATTTTAAAAAAAGGGAGTCATACATTGGATTATTGATTCTTATTTTGCCGAGTAAGGACATTAAAAATGTCTCCTATCACCACTGTTTCGTAAAAGGAAGGATGGTTTAATACTAAAAGGGCAGGACTGACATTAATTCAGAATAAAGGGGCATCTTTCCCAGGAAACGGTGGTTGGCCACCTCGTGATGACGTATGTTTGTTCCGTGGTTCCGGTTTCCTCGTTTTGCCGTGGACTGGCGAGCACGTCACAGTTTGGTACTTGAGAAGCATTCCTCTACTCAAGATTGCTTGGGGAGTAAAAGCTTGTGAAGTGATAAAAATGTCATTCTTTTTGAAAAATAGTCATTGAGTGGGAGACGAAACTTAGAAAAGTTGAAAATGAAGCTAACTTGTGATGTGGGGCGGGGTACAGGAGAGAGAGGCCACTGTCTTGGTGTAGACTTTTCCATGTTCTCCTGTAGGTCTGGAGTTGAATCAAACGATTTAAGAATTAGTTATTTTCTTAAATCATTAGACTTCTGACTCAGTTTCCTCTTGGCTCCAAGAACTCTTGTTGATCTTGCTCACGTTTTCCAAACTCACATTCCCATCCTGTCCTGTAACCCACGCTCCCATCGTTGTGTGAGACCTCAGCCATTTTATACCCCTCGAACCTCTGCACAGCCTGAGGCTAAGCTTGTGACCCCCACGTCTGTCTCTCTCACCCACTCTGCTCTGCTGAGCCGCAGGCCGACGATCCACCTGCTGCTCCACAGCCTCACTCGGGCGTCTCCTGGGTCTGGCCCCTCCTCTTCTCTTCCCCATCGCACAAAACACAGAAGTTGCTCCTGCCAGAACCTGGGCGTTCTCTCTGACACGTCCGTCACCCTCACATTCATCCTGTTACCTGTTCCTGAACGTTTACTTCAAATACAGATCATGCTCCCACCCCAATCCCCGTCACTGTTACCTCCTGCCTGGGCTGTTACAACAGTTGCTCTTAATCCCCATCAATCCACTCTTCACACAGTAGGAGTGACTTTCTTAAAATGGAAATTGTGTGTCGCACTCCCTGTCCAAAACTCTGAGGACATTTTGGGAAAAATGACAAAAAAAATCCCTAGCAGGGCCTACAGGGCCCACGTGGTCTGCTGACGACCCAGCTCCAACCTTGTCTCAGGCTACCATCCTTTTCCTTCACCACGTTGGGTTGACACATGGTGCTCTTAGATCTCCTGGAACACTCAGGGCCCTTTCCTGCTTCAGGGCAGAGAACACACGTGTTTCTTCTGCTTAGAAAGTCCCCCCACTTCCCATGCTCTGCTGTTCCCCCTCCAGACTGTGAGCTTTCTGATGACAGACTCTTGATTGTTCCTCATCAATCAATAGCTAACAGCCAGCGGAGTCCCAGGCAGAGAGTAGGTGCCTGGTAAATCTCTGCTGAATGAGTGAATGACTATTCTGATTACTATCCAAATCCCTCTATCCCTGTACAAGGACAGAAAAGAGAGGCTGAATTTATTTTAAAAAGAAAAAAAGGCCATATTTTTGCAAGATCATTGAAATTGATATTGGATCTTGAGTATTCAATTAAGGCCAGTATTTACCTTCATACTTGTAATAATGGCTCTTTCTGTGAAATAAAGTAAATCATATTTTAAGTGGGTGCTAAGATCTGCTCCGTTTTCTCTGCATTACCAAAACTGCCAAGCTTCCTATAAAACTCCTGTAAAGGATGACCCTTCTAGCTCTAATAAAGTGCTAAATCTGCCAGTTTCTGAAGGACCGAGACCTATCATACCTCCATTTAAATAAACTAAGTGCCTTATTAGTGCTGGTTGTTGAAAAGGCTAAAATCAAATAGACTTCAAGTGGCCCCATAACTTAAGATTATAGTTAAAAGAAGAGTCAACATATTTGTAGAAGCATTTCCTATAATACTTCTCAATAAATTATATAATCCGAAGTTTTCTTTTGTTTCACGGAAATGAAATGTTTTCTGAGAACCGTGAGCCTATGTTGGGCCCCTTCCCCATACCCTTGGAATGTGTCGTCTTGGTGACGCACCTTTCGCACCATATCTTATTTGCTCATTTTCTCTACTTTGCAGTTTAGCTTTTTACTCCGTGCTAACATAGTCCCTACTTTTATTTTGTGGGTGTGATTTGTCTCCTCAGCTGCTCTCTGAGCTCCTTGTAAACAGCACTGGGATCTTTTTCTCTTCTGCATCCTCAGGGTGACAGTCAGGGCAGGCTGAGTCCTCGAGCAGTGATCAGGCGTCCACAGTCTCAGGGGCTTCATTTCTTGCTCCATGTGCATCCAGGGTGGGCAGCAGGGGTTCTGGTCGTGCGTTCTCTCAGGGACCTGGGCTAATGAAAGGCTTCATAGTGACTCCTGCTTCCCTGATGAAACCAGTGGGAAGGACACACGACAAACCACACAGCTGCCTTGTGGAGCTTCTGCTGGAGCAATGGGTCCTTCCATATGTGTGTCGTTGGCTCCAGCAAGTCACCTGGCCATGCCTGACTTCAGATGGGTGGGCGAGTGAGACCCCACTGTGCACCTGGGAAGGACGAGTCGGGGACACGCTGTCCGCTCGGTGCCTGCTGAGCCCACTCAGGGCCAGGCTCCTGGTGGGAACTCCGTTATACACACTTGACTGAGGTTTGGAAGTGCCTGGAGGAGTCTTTGTGGCCTAAGGTGAAGGAGAAGGAAGCTGCTGGATGAAAATGAAGAAAGTGTTGCTATGGTGTATTTGCACTCCCCTGGTTTCAACTTCCCTTCTAAAATCTGGAAATAGGGAAAGCTCTAGAGAGTACTTCAAATTGAAGGACCCATGTGAACACCTGCCTTTTTGCAGGAAATAGCTGTGTGCTGACTAGTGACCTGGTCTTCACCCTGATCCTGCCGACGATTTGAACGACTGCAGATGTTGACCCACAGAAAACGTTTGTGGACTGCATGAACCTGGGAGGGGAGTGAGTGATTTGGGTGACAGAATTGTGATCCAAAGCTGGAATTATGAGCTGGGATAATGGGTTCACTGTGGGATCGATGTGTGATATTTGGCAGAGCTTTGAACAACAGCATTGTGAAAAATCTCTGAGACTTTCTGTTGACATAAATGGTCCTGTTATTCAATAGTGTGATGTGGTGGCCAAAAGAGCTAATGGAATGTCCGTTGGTCCACATGGGAGCACAACACCCAGGACAGGGGAAGGGCTCAGGGACTCTGCTCAGGAGGGAGTGGAAGCTTGAGCTCAGTTTGGGACGTGACCATTTGAGGGACAGATGAGCTCACCCAGAGGAGAGTCATGGGGTCGCCAGTGAACAAGGACACTCAAGAAGCGGTGAAGGATCTGGGTCAGTTTACCCCAGAGAAGAGAGACAGTGGAGTGGGGAAGTGAGCGATGGAGGGATGGAGAGGGGAGGTCTTCAGACAGTCAGGGGGGCCACCAGACAGACGATGGAATGCACTTTATTTTGCTACATATGACAGAATAAGGATAGGTGATGGGGATGCTGATTTTGACTCATGATCAGGAATAGAACCCTGTGAACGTTGTCTCTTGTAGGTCGAGTCATCAAGGGGATTTATGAATCCAAAGTATATAGTGACCAACCATCCCAGTTTGCCCAAGACTGAGGAGTTTTCCAAGACTTGGGACTTTCAGTGCTAAAATCAGAAAAATCCCAGGCAAACCTGAATGAAGTGGTCCTCCACCAAAGAGGATTGCCCTTAATGTAATCCAAGGTTTCTTCCAATTTAGAGATGCTGTGATTTCTAAGATAGATACGTTGACGTTGATTTTCCCAGAAAAATTTCCGGCAAAGCAACGATTCTTATACAGCATTTTTCCATTCCCTGCTTAACTTAATCACAAAGGAGTTTCGCATGCTCTTTGAGCAATTGTTCCACATTTGTGTTTAAGATTTAATCATTGCTGCTAGACTCATACCCTACAATTGTACCACATAATCAGGTGAACATTGCCCTGCAAGTCCAAAGTCATTCACTACACAAACGAGCATTTCAGCAACAAAGAGCTTCACCTTTCTTAAGAAACCACAGTGGATAATTTCTTGGTCTGAATTGCTGTTATTCTTAGATGAAGCGTTAAGGAGGTGAACAGCAGTACAGGAAGTTAAATAGTTCCATCATAATGAAACTTCACTTGGATTACACACAATGAAAGAGCTGTTTGTGTTCAACACATCCTCGTAGAAACTTTATTCTTTTCTTTTAATCACTTTTTGTATTTGTGATTCTGGAATAAATCTATTGAATCAAACTGCGACCTTGCAGGTTTGTTTGTTCTTTGGGGTTCCGTGTTTGTGTGTCAGGACCAGGAGCTCTACAGAGAGGTTTTGTCGTTTTCTCCTGGCCCTCTTCCTGGAGATCTGCTACCTGCCCACCGTAACTGTTTAACTTCAATAAAACCATAAAGAGAGTTACTGAGGTCAGCCAACCTTCCTAAGCCTTCTCCCCATAACTCATGGGATGAAGCCATGTACATCAAGCCTTTGAGAAGAGAAAAGTGGTGAATGGGCCCCACTTTTTGTCTACTTGGTCATTTATGGAGAAGAGAAGGAGTCCCCTCAAGTTTCTGGCTTTATACCCAGTCCCAAGAATAGAAATCCGTGGAGCTGAGAGAATCCTGTAAAGACTCTCATGTGGCTTAAGGGAAGTGGCAATTAAAAAGTTCTGACTGAGAGGAGAGTGGTGGGGACCAGCTGCTCAAACCCACTCCACCACAGGCTGCCTCCTACTCTGGTTTGCATCATGCTTCTGGGAATGTTCTTGGAAATGCACCTGACTCTTCCTCTTGCCTCTCAAGCAGAAATCACTCTCTGTTCTTACGCGTGTGCTGTTTACTCTTCGTTGTAGTTGTTGGTGAGCGACTTATAGGGCCAGGAAAAATCTTGTCATTCACGATAAATAAAGCCAATACTGGTGGGTACAGTCTTGGACACTGTGCCCTGTTAGTTGTCACCCATGCACAAGAGGTGCACACAGCTGTCTGAGATCAGCCTGCTTGTCGCAGCACTGTGTGTTCTGTGACTAGAGGGCCTCTGAAACTCTAGTGGGGAACATAACATAAGAAGTAAGGCATCGCCCGAAGGCCATATGGAGAAGAGACACACTTGTTACTAGAATCTGCACCTCCTGCCCCCACAGTCTCACCGATCTGTTAAGTTCTCACAAACAGCATTCTGGAATATCAAACTCAGCACAGAAGTCTGTGCTCACCTTGTGCAGCCTTCACATTGGTTTGGAAAGGAAGTCAGGACTATGAATGTTTTCAGTGGACACTGGACTTCTGGTCCAGAATCTCTCTGAGCTTTTTATAAATCAACCTAATGGTAAATATTGGAAATCCATTTTTCAAGTTCGGGAAAAGGCTCACTGAAGGTAACTAGCCTGTGTGTTCATCTATGACGATTAGCTGTATTTTATTTTGCAATATTCTGGCCGTGTTTAAATACTGGTGGACCGTGGCTACCCTTGTCCAGATTTGCACCTGAAGTTGTCTAAGGGGATAAAGGTGGATTTTCCCCCTTCAAGGGACTACTTACTCTTCTCTCTTGGTGCTTGTTTTTCCTGGATTCACATCCTTTTCTCACACTATTCTTGTTGAAGGAAAGTGAATAACTCCTCATCATTTCCCGTGATTAGGACGAAGATGATACTTGATTCTAGGATGGAAACCTGCTCTCAAGAGAGGACACTGGAAGTGTGAGAAGCTGAGAAAGAGGATTGAGAAATAATTTGTGGAGATAAAGGAATAGGAGGGAGACTTACAAGTGTTGAGTCTGAAAACTCATGGCGAGGGTGGTATGAAGGGAGTAACCCACAGCACCACTCGGGGCGAGGGAAACTGTGGAGCGGGATGGTGGCGTTGGCTCCCGTGGCGACCCTTCCTGGCCCTGTCACGGTGGACGTCACTACCCACCCGTCCGCACTCTGCAGCTGCTCCGGCTGTGCTGTTGTGTCTTGCTGTACTAGATATGGTGTGATCTCAGATTTATGGTGACTGCACTTTTCAAAGAATAGTGTTTTAAATTCGTGAAATTATTATGAAAAACTGAAGGTTACAGATTGGATTCATGCCACCTGTCGAGAAATTCTCCTTCACAAATACCCAGGGCGTCACTGAGCTGATGTCTCCACGATCCTGTTCAATCACTTTCCACACAGGCGGCCCTGTGGGTGTGGTGCTCACTGTACGTGGCCTACATGCCACTCTCCTGTCAGTCCCTCCCCTGCCCGAATTGCACTGTCACGTTATAAATCCATCAAAGGGTTCTTATTTTATTCAAACTGGTATCAAAGTAAAATTATCCACAGGCAGCCAAGCTGCTCTTCTCTTACTCTATGTGCTTTTAAAAAGGCTTTATAAAACAACAACATGCAAAATTTACAGTTATGAATTTAATTACGCTGGAGAAACAATCACCAAGTTATTGTTTGGCTTATACCCTTCCCCTCACAACATCAGTCATATTCCTGAAATAAACAGCTGACACCAGCTGGCTCTTTCATTTCCTGTGTAAGTTTGGTCTGTCTTCCCTGTATAGTTCTCCAGAGCTTACAAGTTCACACTCCATCTGACCTTCTCAGTGAACCCACAAAATCACCGCAGGTGCTGTTTTCCCTGGTGCTCTAAAATTTCAAGTGAGATATTAGGTCCGATGTGTGCCCCAGTCAACACGACCGTGATGCTGCCTTTTTTTAATTCCTGCAGACTGCTCGAAGATAGGCCTCTCATCTCATTTGTGATTGTCATTATATACAATGGCATTACAGAGACAGTGGGTTGGCTGAACCCTGCCTCTTTGGTTCAGAGGTGGGGTGTGTGTGTGTTTTAACATAAAGAGAAAATGCAGGGTTGGGAAGAGAAATTTTTTCACCAAAATTGTTTGGAAGGTAATGAGCTGGTCTGACTCTTCACATAAAGCCAGACCACTGTGACGTGCTCTGTTTTTACACATCCTAAGACGGTCGTGTGTTGTAAACCGGCCTATGGTATGCAGACTTCATTATTACAGTTCTGCCCTTAAGCGAAGTCATTATCCTGCTAATTGGCATTCTCTCTCTATGTTTGTGGATTTCAACTTGAACCCTGGACATATTTCTCTTCAAACACGTTGCTTTTGGTTTTACAAAAGAATGTCTTTGCCTGTGTGTTTTACAAGTCTGTTCTGTCTTTTCTTTTTAACCAGGAAATATCTATTGAACATCCAATTTGTGAAGTCCATAATAGGCAGTGGGAGGGTGGGGACCCCTGTCTTCAAGGAACTTATTTAGTGGAGGGATCTAAAACCCCTTATTTCTGGTATGCTCATTAAGCTTCCACGTGTATTTGTACATGGATTAGAAGCGTGAATCGGAGATTATTAAAAAGAGGCACTTTTAACATCCCAATAAAATGTTTCTACTTCCTGTGATCAAGGACAAAAACCTGCATCACTGATTGATATGCTGAGGTGGCGCATATTTAGTTATGTTTACGTCAGTTGAAAAGTTAGGTTATACATACCCCTTGGTGTACATACACACACACAGATACACACACACACAGATACACACACACATAGTTATTTAGGTCAGTGGCTTTCAAACATATTTTATCTCCTAAGGTAGCAAAGCCCTTGGCTGAGGGAGTGGGAAGGGGACTTACCTGTGTACCTCCTTATGCCACCTCCTCTCTCCATGCAGTAGCCTCGGAGCACAAACTGAAGAGTCCTGGTTTTGATCATTTGATATTCAAACATGTATTGTAGGACATTAAGTTATTACAGCTGTGATCAATTTACACAAAGATGATTCAATACACACACTTGAAAACGTCCTGTTGGTTGGACGCCGTGTTGCCTCGTGGTCTTGTTTCTAGTGTATTTGCTGCTCTGTCTCGTCCAGGCTCCATTTCTGCAGGCTCCGTGGTCTGTGAATTCTGCTGCCTCTCTGACAGTCACGATGATGCTCTGATCTCTAGATATCGCTTAACATTCCAGTGTAACCTACTCTTATCTCTTTGATATTTTCCCTTTCTCCAACCATTCTCTTAATTTTTGGGGGGGGGGTGGTGAGGAAGATTGGCCCTGAGCCAACATCTGTGCCCATCTTCCTGTATTTTGTATGTGGGACATTGCCACAGCATGGCTTGATGAGCGGTGTGTAGGTCCCTACCCAGGATCTGAACCAGTGAACCCTGGGCCACTAAAGCAGAGCACACAAACTTAACCACTATGCCAGTGGGCTGGCCCCCCATTAAACTTTTAAAAAATTTTTTTAACTTTTGCAAGGCGTCAAAAATATTTACTGTCAGAAATAGGATTCTTTTGCCATTATGTTCAAATTGCTAGCTATTCTCCAAACAATTCATGAGAAAACTCTAGAGAGAGCTTGGCACAATGGCTAGCTTTTTATCCTAGCCAAATCTGATTGTAAACGGGAAGTTATAGGTTGTAACATAAGTACCTTTAGTGGGACTTGGAAGGTGAGAGGAAATAGTGGTCCAAATTTGTGAAGGGAATGAGGTAGACTTGTTTTATTTTAAATAATTTTATTTCATTGTAAAATACCCATTGTAGCAAATTTGAACTATACAAAGAAGTGGAGAAATAAAAAGAGATATAAAAATTATATGTGGTCCCACCACACAAACAACTCCTCTTTACATTTTGGCTAGTCTGAATGAAGGAGCAGAGGGCCTGTGACGCACTAACACCGTCCGGTAAAGGTTGACCACGGTGGAGAAGGTGAGGGGTGTGTGACAGGAGTTGGAGACTCTGGCCATAGACGACCAGGTAGATAGTGTGCAGCAGAGTAGGGAAGGAATTTAACATTTTAGTTTAGGCGATTCTTGGGCTCAAGAGGATGCAGTGAAGGGCAGTGTAGCCCTCAGTGAAGTGGCTAGGACTTTAAAGGCCAGGGCGCTCAGCCAGTGCTGAAGGGAGAATGAGTTGGAGCAGAAGCAGCTGATTTGGAAACAGGTTTGGGATCTAGAACAGAAGTGTCTCCTCCATAGAATTTCTGTGGCCAGAAGTAGGGGATTTGGATAACTGTCAAACAATCTTTTTTTTTTTTTTTTTTGTGAGGAGGATCAGCCCTGAGCTAATATCCATGCCAATCCTCCTCTTTTTGCTGAGGAAGACTGGCCCTGAGCTAACATCCATGCCCATCTTCCTCTACTTTATGTGGGACACCGCCACAGAATGGCCTGACAAGGGGTGTGTCGGTGCACGCCTGGGATCTGACCCTGGGCCGCCAGCAGCGGAGTGCGTGCACTTAACTGCTACGCCATGGGGCCGGCCCCCAAAGAATCTTATAAAAAGGCAGATCCTGGGATCCAGAGAGAAGAGGCAGCTTACTGCTCTGGTGACTGAAAGTATGGCCTAGGAGGTGCAAGGTGGTGAACTCATCTGAAAAAGAAGGAAAAAGGGATCCAAGGAATGATGTCTAAAGTAGGGCCTTCTGACCAGAAATTCAGGGAGCTGGGGGAGGGGGTGACTATGGGGTGCTCAATAATTTGTTACCCAAATTGGGACACTCCCGAAGACAAAAGGGGTGCTATTAACGTATAATTGTACCAGGATGACCAATGAAATCCAGCACTGTCGGAGACAAACCAGGATACACGGTTGCCTTAGACACCTGTTCTGTCAGTGACTTACCTGAGCCAGGTACAGTTTATAGCTGACTACAGAGTTTCCCATAGCCAAGTGGCTGTTTGACAATACGTACCTGATTTATTTTCCTAATAAATGTCTATGCTTTAGTTCAGGATCTCGTCATTTTTCTTCTGAATTATTAGGAGAACCTGTAAACTGGCTATCCATCTCCATTCTCCAAACTTGTGTCTAAGCCATTCTCTTCCACTTTGTTGCCAGAGGGATATTTCTAAATCATTAGTCGTTTCTTGTTCCTCTCTGCTTAAAATTTAGTGCTTTGCATGGTCCTTGAGATAAAGTTCAAACTTCTGAGCCTGGTGTACCGATTCAGTCCAGTTCAGCTCATAAATCTCTCTTGAGGGTGAGAATTCAGGAACTATGTTAGAGACTGGTGTCCTTCCTCTAGCCTCCTGTCTGGCCTCACCCCTTCATCTGTGGGGGGCAACGTGTCCAGCACCCCCACGCCGTGGTGGTCCACACGCTTGACTAGTTCTACTTTATTTTCCCCAACACTCAGCTTAAGTTTCACTTCTTTTTAGAAACATTTCCTGATTGTTCCAGACTCAGATCCCTTCCTGTGTCCCCCCTCCACTTGAATAAGTGCCAGCATACACTTTTCTTAGAATTCTGTTGCACTGATTTGTAGTAATTTTCTGTCTTCCCCTACAAGAACATGTCTCTCTGATGGCCAGGACTGTGTCCTCTGTATTATATCATCTAGCAAAGGGACTCTTCTAAATATTTTATTTAAAAAAGAATGTGGACTTGAAGCTACCTCAGTATTAATCTCTGGAGGATTCCCTCTGCCGTGGACTGAATGTTTGTGCCCCTCCAGAACTCCTATGTTGAAGCCCTGACCCCCAAGGTGGTGGTATTTGGAGGTGGGCCTTTGGGGGTGATTAGGGTTAGATGAGGCCATAGGGTGGGGCCCCCACGATGGGATCAATGGTCTTGGAAGGAGAGACACCAGAGAGCATGCTCTCTCTCTCCACGAGCACAGCTCGCACAGAGGAACAGCCATGTGAGCACACAGGCAGAGGGCGGCTGTCTGCAAGCCGGGGAGAGAGGCCTCGCCAGCTCCTGACTGTGCAGGCACCCTGACCTCTGACCTCCCAGCCTTTAGGACTCTGAGAAGTAAATTCTGTCATTTAAGCCACTCAGTCTGTGGTGACTTGTTATGGCAGCCGAGCTGACTAAAACACCCTCAGAGGAAGAACTGCCTGTTTATAATTTTGTGTACTGTCTCTCAGTCAGATTTCTAGCTGTAGAAAATATTTCCTTTAGTTCCATGGTAACTTAACTTTTAAACACATTTGTTTTTCCTTAATTAAAAAAGTAATACATGCTCAACGCTCGATTTTTAGAACACGCACGCACACACACGCACATACACACACACATCCTGCACAGAGGAAAAATCACCCACAATCCAACACACAGAGATAATATTAATCACTGTTAATATCTTGGTGTTTGGTCTTTTAATGTTATACACAACATAACATACATATATTATGTGTTACGTATGTACACGCACATACACGTACTCCACAAGAGTGGATCATTCCATACCCATGACTTTTGACACATGGTGCACATTTTCCTGTGACAGTGATTATTCTTTATTTTGGCTACACAATCTTCCATCAGACAAATACTTAACTCAACCTTAGAAATAATTCTTATTATAATTAACTAAGATTTTATTGGTTTGCTAGTTCCCTCAATCCAATGGTTTGCTTACTCCCACAAAGGTTATTTAGCTTCCTATGGCTCAAATATGGCAATTTCTAGCAAGAGTATTATGAAGAATCTTAAAATTCACCTATTAACTCATTGATTAATAAATATTTATTAAGTATCCACTGTGTAGTAGGTACTGTGTTTGTATTTCTGAAGAGAAATTCAACGATATGTAGCAAGAATCCTAAAAATATGCATGACTTTTGTTCCAGTTATTGTACTTTTAGGAATTTATCGTAAGGAAATAATCATAGCTGCACAGACAGATCCATGTTCACTGCAGCATAGAGATCACACCCACAAAGAATGGGTGTGAAATAGATTTCCACCAGTGGAGAAATAGTTGAAATAGTTGTGGCCCATTCATATGATGGAATATTTTTCAGCCATTAAAAATACTGTTTTCAAAGAGTAGTTAAGGATGTAGGATTTCTTAGAATGGAATGCTAAGTAAAAAAAGTTACAAAATTATGTGTACAATATGTGATCCCAGTTTTGTATAAACCAAACAAAAGTCTATTCACAGAAAGTAAAACAAAATACCAGAGTAGTGATAGTGTTTTCTCTAATTCCTAGATTCCTGCTAATTTTTATTTTTCCCTTATCCTTCTCTATATTTTCCAGAGTACCTATGGAAAACGTGTATTACTTTTGTGATTAAAAATATTTTAAGCAATTAAAAACCATTCAGTATAGTTTATCTATTCCAGAGAAATGGAGCACCTTTTATTGGAATCATTGCTGCATTTTGGTGAAATCAAATCCTTCAAAAGCAGATTGAGGACTCCCCTTTATGGTGATGCAAAAGCTTTTGGAGTGTTTTTGATGAAGGGAAGCACACCAAGGAACCAGAGGAGGCATCACTAACGTACCTACAAACCTGTCCTTCAAGACCCAGCTTAGAGGCCGCTCTCCTGGGCAGTTTTCTCTGCACCCTACCCCACCGCCACCAACTAAGTCCAGTCTAGGCACTGATCACATGGCATTGCGGTGATGGGTGTCTTCTCCCTCAGGGCCCAGCGTGGTCCCTGGTGTATAGCACTCAGTAAGATGTTGAACGCATGGATGCAGAAATGAATGCCTCGTCAAATGCCAGGGTTGCTCCGTCACCCTCTGAAACCCCGACACCTGAGCAAACCGCAGAGGGTGTGTTGGACTTGGTGGAGTGATATCAGCTTTGCTCAGGAGAGAAGCAGCTCGGGTCAAGGTGCCCGGTGGACTGTGTCAGCACAAACTCTCTGAGCATTTTTCATTTGCTCTCCTTATCCTGCTCTCCCTGGCTCTGGCATTACCCACATTAGCCTTCACATTTCTGAAGTGAGAACTGTTAAGCAGAAAGGGAGCTGCCTGCTCTGTGGGCCGGCCCCCTGCATTGTCTAGTCCTGAGCTCTGCAGTGGAGCCCATCCCAAGTGGGCTGGGGTCCTCTGACCTCGAAAGGCTGAGAAGAGAACAGTCATATGGTAAGGGCAGTGGGGAGAGGGGCTGTTGGCAAGTTTGTTTATGTGGCAGCACAAAAGCCGGGGGTCTGGGCAAGAAGTGGGGGCCTTGCTAACAAATGGCTAGCCTCTGAGGGCTCTGGCTGCTCTGTTGTCACGTGAAGAAACTGGAGTCAACAAGCAGATGGCTGGAGCACAGGACTCTTTCTGTTAACTTCAAATTCCATTCCTATGGTGTAGGACAGATTAGTAGGACATGGGTCACATTCTGGCTCCCCGTGCCATGCCACAATTCCTGCTGGGATCAGTGAGAACTGTGGGTTCATAGCTGAGGGCTGTTGGTTTCCTGGGATGGAGAGTGTGGGGTGTGCGTGTGTGTGTGTGACAGAGAGAGGGAGAGAGACTGAGAAATACTGAGAACTGGCCTTCTCCAAGAGAAGGGACTAAAGACATGCCTGTGTGTTTGGGGATAGATGGCCTTTTCTCTGCTGTTATGAATGGCTCCACTAATAGAATTAACAAGTACTCCATCTGTCATAAATCCCATTTAATATTCATGCTCGAAATAAACTGAGTTCTCGCCCTAGCCTGGCTCGCTAACTATTCTCAGCCCCAGGGGGAAGGATCATCCCAGTGGGATCTCTTGCAAATATTTGGCGAGAAGAGAGTGGGGGTGGAGAAAACGAAAAGCCTGATTCTGCCTTCCGAGGAGTTTAATGACTGCCCCTGCCCTCTAGCCCTGAATTGCTTTGTGGCAAATGGCTCATCCTGGTTTTCTGAAGCAAACCACCTCCTGTTAAAGGCCGTGGAAGGGCACCAGGATTAGCCTTCATTTTTCTCCCTGCCCAGCCAGGGCAAATCTCAGCTTCTATGTTGTTTCCTGATAAGGCTGCCTTTTCCCCGTGGGATTCTGAAAGACTCCTCTATTTCATATTCGGTTTTACAGACTATTGCCAAGAAGCCATTTATATTGTCCAGACACAGAACTGAGCGCGTTTTCTATGTTATATAGGAGCTCTTCATGAAGGGTAGCAGAGAATTCAGTTTTATGGTTTGGCAAAACTAAGCTGACAGTAGATGTGTTATCAGTACCGTTGGGCAGTGCAGGGCCTATAAACCCGTGTCCGGGTGAGTAACGTCCCCACCTCAAGGTCAGCCTTGGGGCCAAGAGCTCATTCTCTTAATTATTGCAACTTAAAAATAAATTTTGATTTTTTTATAGGGCATATGCCTACGTCTTGTTCTTTTTCTTTGAAATTGTTTTAGATATTCTTGTTCCTTTGCTTTTTCATATTAATTTTAGAATCATATTGTCAAATTCCATTTAAAATTATTTTGGGTTTTGATTGCATTTTTACCAAATTTATAGGTTAATTTGGAGAGTTATCCTCGGGAGGATTTTGGGTCCTCCTGCTACATGATACATCTCTCCATTTATTTAGTCTTTCGTATCTTTCAGGAAAGTTTAATAATTTTCTCCATGAAAGTGTTGCCATAATTCAGTGCCTGGTACATAGCAGAGACTCAATAAATTTTTATTGAATGAAGATATTTCTGTTGCTATTGTGAATGGAATAAGAGTTCAACAGATTTTTTTATATTGATCTTTTACCTAGGAATCTGTCTGAAGCATCTTTTTCAATTCCAATATGGTACGTTTTCTTGGATTTTCTATGTATATAATAATATAATCTGAAAATCAGAAGTTTGTTTTTTCTTTCCAATCATTATGCATTTAATTTTCTTTATTGAATTATTTCACTACATATGAACTCCAGTACCATATGGAATAGAAATGAGTACTTAATGGGAAATCGAAATCCCACTGTGATATGTATACTTTTATAGATGCGCCTTATCAAGTTAAGGATGTTCTCCTATTCCTAGTTTTCTAAGTGTTTTCTTATTCTTAAAATCGTGGGCAGGTTTCAAATTTTATTAAATGCTTTTAAGAAATAAATTGCTTGACCAAACATGCTGATTTTTATTTTTTGCATCTACGTTCGTTCTTTAGTATTTGCGTGCACAATCGCAGATGCAACAGCAGGAGGGGACAAAGCATGATGGTTGGGACCCCAGGCTCTGACGTGAGACTGTTCCAGGTTCAAACCCATGTTCTTTTGCTTCCCGATTCCTAACTGGGGCAAGTTACTTAAACGTTCTATGCTACCTCATCTCCAGATGGAGTTAACGGTAACACCTACTGCGTAGTTTATTATTTTTTTGAGATATTAAGTGAAATAATCCAAGTAAAGCGCTTAGAATAGTCCCCAGTGCTGCGTGAACGTTGGATGGATGTCAGCCGCTCCTCCTCTTCCTCTCCTTATTGCTGTCCGTCCTCAGACTCTCCGTGGGCAGTTTTGGGAGCAAGGTTATAATAGTGCCTAAAGGGAGGTTGAGGAATTTCTCTTTTGTTTTATTTCCCAGTGTAGCTTGTATAAGATTAGGATTTTATGTTCACTAAAGCTTTGGTAATACTCATTAACAAAAATCATCTGGCCCTGCGAAGTTATATGGATAAATTTCCTTTGCTATTTAAGAAAAATTATAGATCTATTCAAACTTTTTATTTCAAATCAATATTGACAAGTATGTCTAAAAATTATAAATTCAGTTCTCAAAATTTGAGTTCCTAGCATTCACTTAAGTCATTTCTCCAGTCTCTGTTTCATCTGAGACGATCATCTCTCTCCTACTCCATCATTGTTTAATTTGTGCTGCCTCTTTTTCTTGATCTGATTTACCAGAAAATCCTCTATTTGATGTACTGTTTCAGAAACAACTTGGTTTTATTATTCCTTTCTCTTGTTTCTTCCTTTTATCTTTATTATATCCATCCATCTACTTTCTTTGTTTTATCTTTCCTTTTTCTCACTTATTGAATTAAATGTTTAGCTCATCTTATTTTTTGTGTATATAGATATATATTCAAGGCTATAATTTTTCCTTTTTAAGATTTTTTTTTTTGTGTGAGGGAGATCATCCCTGAGCTAACATCGCCAATCCTCCTCTTTTTTCTGAGGAAGACTGGCCCTGGGCTAACATCCGTGCCCATCTTCCTCTACTTTATATGGGACACCGCTGCAGCATGGCCTGACAAGCAGTGCATCGGTGCGCGCCCAGGATCCGAACCTGCGAATGCGGGACTGCTGAATTGGAGCACGTGCACTTAACCGCTGTGCCACTGGGCTAGCCCTATAATTTTTCCTTTTAATGCTGCTTTAGCCACATCCTCAATATTTGGCATGTTGTACTAAAGATTTCTATTATGAGTTCTTTGTTAAGTCACAAATTATTCGGAAATATGTTTTCTTGTCATGTGTAACTGTTCCATTTGTTTCAAAATTATGTTTTTCTGCTGCATTTTGGGAATTCAGAATTCTTTATTTCCTTTAGGTCAATGTTGATAATTATAATTATTCAAATCTTCTATGTCTTACCAATTTTTGGTCTGGACGGTTTGTCACTCTCTGAGAAGGCATAGTGAAATCTCCCTCTGCTGTCTGTCCATTTTTTTCTCATTATTTTTTTAGCATTTTGCTTTATATATTTGATACCACGTTGTTCAGCACAACAGAATCAGGCTCATTCTAGCTTCTTGAGAAAAACTCCCTTTTCATTTAGTATGTTTAATACAAATAATTCTCTTTGCCCTATATTCTATTTTGTTTGATATTAATAAGACTCTACTAGCTTCCTTCAGTTACTATTTGCTTGGTGTTTCTTTTTTTCATGTCCATTATAAATACCATACAGTTGGAATTTAAAAGTTCCAGTCTGAGACTATGTTAAAACCAGTAGTTTTAATGTTTTTACATTTGTTACTGATATTTTTGGACTTATTTCTTCCATCTAATTTTCCTTCTATTACCCTCCTTTCTCTTTGCTGTTCCTTTTGTCTTTAATTTTTATTTTTCTTATTTTCCCTCCTCATTTTCTAATTTGGAAGTTATACTTTTCATTTCTATTAATGGTAATCTTTAAGTTTTTGTCATCAATACTTGACTAAGTTAAAAGCAAATATTTCCCAAACAATGTGGGGACTTCCACCTTTTTTTCCACTTTTTTTTATTGTGGTAAAGTACACACGACATAAAATTTACCATCTAAACCATTTTCTAGTATACAGTTCAGTGGCATTAAATACATTGATAATGTTGTGCAGCCATCACCACCATCCATCTCCAGAACTCTTCATCTTGTGAAACTGAAACTCTGTCCTCATTAAACACTAGCCCCACCCCCACCCCCATCCACTGTCTGCCTCTGTGAATCGACCACTCTAAGTGGCTCCTATAAGCAGAATCATGAGGTGTTTGTCTTTTTGTGGCTGGCTTACTTCTCTGAGCAGAATGGAGAACTTCCACTTTCTGACTCAGTGCCTCTCCCACCTCCATGGTGTTGGCACCTGCTGTTTTCCTCTATCTTGTTTCTGACTTCCTTGTTAGTTATTCTTATCATTATTAAGCTTTGTTTGCAGTCAAGCTTATTAGATTTATTACTATATATGCTGATATTTTTGTTCATCATGCACCTTGCATCTTACTCCTTTGTTCTGGAATAAATCTCCTTCTTAATGAGGCATATTTTCAGTAGGTATTTCAGTGAGAATCTATGGGTGGTAAATTCTCCCTGTCTTTGTTCATAAATGTCTTTACTCTGCTCTCTCTTTCTTGAATTTTGGTTTAGTCAGATAGAGGATTCTAGGTTGGCAGATATGATAACTTGTAGTAGTATGAAGACACCGTTTCATTTTCCCGTGGAAAGTATTATTGCTGATGAGAAGTGGACTGCCAATCTGTCATTACCTTGTAGGTAATCTGTCTCTTCTCTGTTTACTTGAAAGGTTTTCTTTTGTTTTTGATATTCTGCAGTTTTACTACTGTGTGTCTACTGGTAGATTTATTTTTATTTATCCTCTTTAGCATTTGGGTAGTTTTTCCTTCTGAGGAATTATATATTCAGTTCTGAAAAAACCTTAACTATTTCTTTTCAAATGCTGCTTCCCCTTCATTCTCCCTTTTCTGTCTTTCTGGAGACGTATTTTGGAGCTTCACACTCTAGCCTTCATATCTCTTGCCTAATTTCACATTTCCCCTCTTTTTGTCTCTCTCTGCTATATTCTGCATGATTTCTTTAGATTTATCTCCTATTTATCTAATACTCTCTTCAACTCTGTTTAAGCCACATCTCTTGAGCTTTTAATTTTGAACACTATATTTCTCATTCCTAAAAATTCCGTTTAAAAAAATCTGTCCTTTTTCATGCTTTTTATTTATGATTTCTATTCTTTTAAAAAATGTCTTAATCATGGGGCTGGCCCAGTGGCATAGTGCACTCCGCTTTGGCAGCCCGGGGTTCACAGGTTCAGATCCCAGGCATGGACCTACACACTGCTTGTCAAGCTATGCTGTGGCAGCATTCCATATAAAGTAGAGGAAGATGGGTACAGATGTTAGCCCAGGGCCAATCTTCCTCAGCAAAAAGAGGGGGATTGGCAACAGATGTTAGCTCAGAGCTAATCTTCCTCACCAAAAAAAAAAAAAAGTCTTAATCATTTTAAATAGACTAATTTTGTAGCCTGTTTCAGATACTTGGAATGATAATTGCCTCTTACGGTGCATCTGTTGGCATTCCCTCTTGGTGGTTCATTTATTTCTCTTATGGGTTGTAATACTTTGTTTTGAGCTCATTATCAGCAGTTGTTTGTTTTTTCTTTGGCACTTCTGTGTGCCCAGGTGTTTTAAGTGTCCCTATAAGGAATAGCTAAAACATGGTTTTGGGAAAGTTATATATTTCTTGAGATGGAGGATGTGGTTACAACAGAGAAGACAGGGCTAGTAACAATAGAGCGACAAGTTGCAAGTGAGAGAGGACAAAATTGATAAAGCAAGATCCTGGAGAAGGTGAGAAGCTGGAAGATGAGGAGCCCAGGTATAACTTTGTAAAAGGGAAGAGGAATACCTCTTTGAAACAGGAGGGAAGGTAAAACTGTGGTGAAAAATACAGAGATGTTTTGAATAAAGAACTTGAGAAAATCCCAAAAAATAACCCACCCTTTTCAGAATGACAAGTATTGAGCTTGTCTTTACAGGTAAGGCAGTCAAACAGGCCTGTGTTGGAGCAGACAATGCTGTCAGCTGCGATGTACGGCAGCAGCAGGGCAAGTTAACAAGAAGGATTGTTAGCAAGGAGTGAGGACCCAGCCAGGGCTTAGAGAAAATGGATATGTGGGATGCACTCTGTATGCTTTGGTGGCTGGTCCAACACTTCTTGGCAGCTCTAGAACAGGGGAAGAACAGATCAGGAGTCCCAGATTTGATGATTGACAATCCAGCCACAGGAGGTAGCTTGACAGTGAGCAATTCTAAGTTTTGGCAAAAGCCCTGTTTCAATCATTTCTGATGGAGTCCAGGTGGGGGAGGGGTCAAATGGAGCCAGAGAGACAGTGGTGGCTGAGGGCACAGAGAAGGATCTAGTCAACGGAGGCCCCGAGAAGGTGAGGACAGACTTGACGGGAGTGGGAGAGCCGCAGGGCGAAGTGCAGGGGGTTAGGTCAGGAAGAGGCATGTGTCAGCCGAGGCCTCGGTGCTGGCGCAGCGCAGTGCTGAGCAGATCAGTGATTCTCTGTGGATTTGTTATTTCTTCCATACTTGCTTTCTGGAGGAAAAGTGAGTTGCTCTGAGCTGCAGCATAGGGGTCTCTCGATTCCAATGTCGTCTTCTAAAAAGCGACAGTAACCAGTCCTGCAGAACTATTATCCTACATTAAAAAAAGATGCATAGTGGGTGCTCATCAGTTTACAGAAATCTTCCAGGATTGTGTCTAAAATCTCCACGGCCTTTGAACCCTGCTCTGCAAGTACTTGCCCACAATTCCTGGAATCTGCTTTCTGGTTGAAGTCTTAGTTTAGGACGTGCAGCAGATAATCCAGCTGCTCCCTGAGAGCAGCCCAGGATCCCTCCTCTCCATGACGTACATCTTCCCCGTGAGCCAGCAGGGCTCCTGCAGCTGCCTTTGAGCGCTTCTCCAGAGGGTGACCATCAGCTGCCAACTGTGGTCGCATCTGCTCTCCTTTTCCGCGAGACACCTGGCTGGCTTTGTGCTTCACCAAATTGCAGTGGCTTTGTGGGTCTCCTCAGCATGTCTTTCCTCTTGCCTTCTTGGTCTCAGCTGTCTCTAGGAGGGAGCACACTTTGTCTCTGAGTCATCACTGGCTGTGATGTGGGAAGTCAGAACAGCTCTTAACCTTTTCCTGTTAATTTGTGACCCCTCCTTTGCCTCCCCAGAGCTCTGAGGGTCCCTTGAGAGAAAAGATTCATAGGAAGGAATTGATTTAATGGGGTTGATTGCCTGGGATGGGATGTAACTCCTCCCAGTCTGGTCTTTCTGCCCACCTCGTGGTTCACCGAGCCCTTTCACTGGACTTGCTTTGAGGTCTGTGTCGTGAGATAAATGCAGGAAACACGATGACGAGATGGCATTAGTTCTCGAAACAGTGCTCACTTTTGACTGGCCTGCTTAGAAAGATGGAGTGGAAAAGAAGGAAAGTTTTGATGCAGAGAGAAAAGGAAGACAGAAAAAATAAGGTAGAAGTGGAGGACCCAGTGAAAGACCAAGCACATGGGCCGCGTCAGCTCTAACGTGTCCCTGGACGGGCTCCTCCTGGCTCTGCCCCGGAGTTTCCGCTCCTGCTGACATCTCCAAGTCATAAGTCAAGGGGACATGTTCAAAGAGCCTTATGATTTTGTGGGAATGTGAGTGTCTGGGAAACCCTCCGATGGAGTGGGGCCGGGGCAGGACGTGAGTGCCACAGCAGGGAGGGATGTTGGACAGGGTGACACTGCCTGTGGGGTCCAGGATCTCTTCTTTTTAAAGAAACTTTGGAGTTTTGGCCTGTAAAGGACAGCCTGATGAGTCACTTCTGCTGAGCTGGGTGGGAAATTGCTAGTTTTTGCTCTCTTAGGATTCCAAAATCTGTAGGAGACTGCAACCATCGTCTTTTATTTTCTCTTTTTACTTTGTTTTTTAAAAACTGCACAATTAACAAAACCTTCCGCATTCTGCCCCAGGGAGATCAAATGCTTTTTCTCTCCTTTGACCACAAGAATCCTGAGCTCAGTCTAGGCACATTTCACGCGTGGAAGCGGTGTATTGCCTCAAATGTCAGCTTTTCCCAAAATTTAGGACCAGTCCCTGATCAACTGCTTCATATGCTCAGAGCCATCGTGTCCTAAAATTTGACATGGACATTTGTCTAAAGAGCTTTCTCTCTGTAGCCCCTTAAGGATGATTCTTTTTCTTTTCTTGTGAAATTTTTCTTTTACATTATTGTTTGTCAGTCACAGTATAAACCTCTACCCCTTGTGCCCCCCCCCACCCCCCAGCCGCTGGTAACCACCAAACAGTTCTGTCTGTCCATGTGCTGGGTTATCTTCCCCATATGAGAGAAATCATGCACTGTTTGTCTTTCTCTTTCTGGCTTATTTCGCTTAACGTCACACCCTCCAGGTCCATCAAGGATGATTCTTAATTCCTTGATGCCACAGTGTTAGGGTTGCGACTATGTGGCAGGCTAATCTCTAGGCATCTATAACTTTATTTAATTTTTACATCCCTGTGAAGTAGGTATTATTGTTAGTATTCTCATTTTATAGAGGAATAAAATGAAGTTCAGAGGAGTTATGTAAGGCGGCCCACAGGGATGCACTTGGTAAGTGGCCGAGTCAGGATTAGAACCCAGGTCTATCACCCCCAGCGCCCGAGCTCCTAACCAGTCTGCTGGGAACTCTCTTCTGGAGTCTGTGCCCCCATCTCTCCTAAGGTCTACAGGAACTTCTGTGTG
The DNA here is from genome assembly GCF_020826845.1 of Diceros bicornis minor. NCBI lineage: Eukaryota > Metazoa > Chordata > Mammalia > Perissodactyla > Rhinocerotidae > Diceros > Diceros bicornis. The sequence continues at coordinate 990,221 of NC_080744.1, read as the reverse complement.
TAGGTTTTTCTCTGGGAAGAAGGATCGTGGTCTGTATCAGATTTGCAAGGGGCTGCGGCCCCCCAAGACACTGAACTATGCGAGTTGGTGGCCCAGTTAGGATGCTCTTGGCTGCAACAGTTTCCACGCAGTTTAGTCAGGGTTCCTGTTCCGTTTCTCGCAGCCCTCCTGGCTTTGCCCTCCTTCGTGTGTCAGCTTTCTCCTCAGGCTTCCCTCACTGTAGCAAAAGGCAGGCAAACACCACCTGCCCCAAAGGAGAGCACTTCTCTCCCCACAGGGCGACAAACCTTGTGGGCTTCACTCTGACTGGCCCAGCCGAGGTCATGTGCCCTGTTGGCACTGGTCACCAGGGCGGGGGGTGCCGTGCAGGGGTTGGCTGAGGACTGTCTCCTCGCCCATTCCTAAACCTATCCCAGTCATGAAGAGCATAAGTTTACACTGAGTGCCTTAGGCCTCTGGGGACCCATGGCTGGGGCCAGGGGAGGGTCATTTGTACCCAAATGACATGGCTGTTTCATAGTGGTCAGGGGAGGGGTGACATGGGTGATGGGGGATCCAACAACACCCAGTGTAGTTAGTATCTTTCCCCTGGTATCTCAAAGACCTTGGAGCAAACTCCCTCTCTTAATGGGACAAGATGGGAGCAAATCCAGCCTTTAGGAGAAGCTTCTTGGTGGTTCATTGTTCCCTTTGATTTGCGGGGTTTAATAGCCTGCTTTTCCCCACCCCAGTCAGAGTCTGTTAGTGAGAGAGGATGCCCCTACCAACCGAGAGACTGTCCTGTGGGTGCAGTTCTAATTGGAGACGCTGCTCCTGCGAAACACGTTGAGGCCCCGAGTTGCAGACTCTGTTGGCGTATTTTCCGCTTGTTGAAGACGTGTAGGCCCCGGCCCCAGGGCGGGTGGGGAAGACGAAGAGCATTTGAATATGAGAATGTGAAGGAAGACCGTCTTTTTATGAGAAACCAAACAGAAGGATGATAGCATGTGTCTGAAAATATAATTATCCTCTTTTGTTTGCTTGATAGAGTTTTGATAGAATCTTGACGGCTCTGTTATGAAATGTTAAAATGTAATTTAGGTTAAAAAAATCTTAATTATCTTAAATTATAGTCTGAAGTCATATTCCAGCCTTTGATCCTTTTATCGTGTGTGACACATGGGGCTGCAGGTGTAGCTAATCCAGCTGCTGTGTTTCCATAAAAGAATGAAAGAAATGGCCGACTGGCTCACTGGATGCCCCTAGGGGATCCATGTTTGTACATAGGGAAACCGGTGGGATTGCCTCCAGCTCAGAAATTCCTTGGATGAGGCTCTTAAATGTGGAGCTGAGGGGCGTGTGGGTTCTTCCCTCTATCAGAGAGAAGCCCAAGCCCCTGAGTGCTCCATTCAGGCTCGTAAGGGCACGGCCTTCAGCCACCTTCTCAGGCTCAGGGAGGCGCCTGGGGCAGTGGGGCGAGCGTGGGCTTCAGAGCTGCGCACTGGACCCTCGCCTCTCCCACTGACTTGCCGAGCAATCCAGGATTCCCCTTCGAGATCTCTGAGCTTCAGCGTCCTCAGTTTACCATGAAAGAGAAGAGGACCACTCACTTCCCATCACCCCTCTGTGTTCGCCTGATGTCCCCCTTCCTCCCTCCCTTCCTTTATTCCCTGTATCACTTCCCAGAGCCTCCCCCGCCCTCCATCAAGGAGACCGACATTCTTAGGGGCACGGGTGCACGCCTTCCCCTCTGCTCTCCACCTCTGGTCCAGGAGAGAGATGTAATGCGGTGCGTGGGTAAGCGTGAGACAGCTTTGCTAACAGGAATGTTCACTAACATTTTTCATTATCTGTTTGGCCTTCTGAGCAAGTGTCAATAAAAAGAAATAAAACACTTACGTGACTCAGAAGGAGAGAGGGCTGGTTGAGGTGAGACACAGCTTTGCAGAGTGGGCACTGGAGTCGAAAACTGGTTCAGGTACTGCCTGTGCCTCAGTTTCCTCTGTGAAATGGGAGGATAACAGAACTCACTTCATTGGGTAGTTGTGAGAAAAAAATAAGATAATTAATATAAAATGTACTTAGGAGAGTAAATACTTAATACGAACTAGTTATTGTTCCCCCAGCAGATTAGTTCTGCCAGGTAGGAACTCTACTGCACACATGAAGCTCAATGAGGGTCTGAAATTCTTTCATGAACAAACACTGAGCAAGAGTAGAGACAGGCTTTCTCCTCACTTTGCCCCAGGTGGAGACCGAGGCAAGTCTCCACGGGCAGTTTCCCTCAGACGGTCAGAGCACTGCTGGGGAGGGGTGGGGTGCATGCGGTGCCAGCCCACCACACTGCCCCCAGCATCACCATGTCGGGAGGCTGCCAGCCTCTGAAGCATTGTTCCTATACGTCCTCAGAAGACACCCATCACAAGGACTATGTCCTACATCCATTTCCCTTAAATAGAATCAATATTCAACATTTATTAAGGACTTACTATGTATCTATTGAGTATTGTTACGTAGGTAATCTCATTCAATTCTCACAGCAATCCCCTAAAGTCCTTCCTGTCATTATCCCAACCTCACAGAGGAGGAAACTAAAGCATAGGGCAGTCAGGTCAACTGCCAGGATGAAATGGTTAGGGTGGTGGAGACAGAATTGGCACAGGCTCAGGTGGGATGGTTGGGGTGGTAGAGACAGGGTTCCACCAGGCCCAGGTGGGATGGTTAGGGTGGTGGAGACAGGATTCCACCAGGCCCAGGTGGGATGGTTGGGGTGGTGGAGACAGGATTCCACCAGGCGCAGGTGGGATGGTTAGGGTGGTGGAGACAGGGTTCCACCAGGCACAGGTGGGATGGTTGGGGTGGTGGAGACAGGGTTCCACCAGGCCCAGGTGGGATGGTTGGGGTGGTGGAGACAGGGTTCCACCAGGCCCAGGTGGGATGGTTGGGGTGGTGGAGACAGGGTTCCACCAGGCCCAGGTGGGATGGTTGGGGTGGTGGAGACAGGGTTCCACCAGGCGCAGGTGGGATGGTTGGGGTGGTGGAGACAGGGTTCCACCAGGCGCAGGTGGGATGGTTGGAGTGGTGGAGACAGGGTTCCACCAGGCGCAGGTGGGATGGTTGGGGTGGTGGAGACAGGGTTCCCCCAGGCGCAGGTGGGATGGTTGGGGTGGTGGAGACAGGGTTCCACCAGGCCCAGGTGGGATGGTTGGGGTGGTGGAGACAGGATTCCACGAGGCCCAGGTGGGATGGTTGGGGTGGTGGAGACAGGATTCCACGAGGCCCAGGTGGGATGGTTGGGGTGGTGGAGACAGGGTTCCACCAGGCCCAGGTGGGATGGTTGGGGTGGTGGAGACAGGATTCCACGAGGCCCAGGTGGGATGGTTGGGGTGGTGGAGACAGGATTCTACCAGGCCCAGGTGGGATGGTTAGGGTGGTAAAGACAGGGTTCCACCAGGCCCAGGTGGTATTGTTGGGGTGGTGGAGACAGGATTCCACCAAGCCCAGGTGGGATGGTTAGCATGGTAGAGACAGGATTGGCACCTGGCAGTCTCACTCTGGACCCACTTCTCTTCACTGCTGCCCCCTGCACCTCTCCACTCTTATACCTGTGCCCAGGGTTCTGGATGGTAACAAGTCCATTTACCTCACCCTGCTGCTTCCCCCACCCTGCTGCTCTTCTCCTCAGTTTATTGACTCAGTCTCTGACCTTGTATTGAGTGGTGATCAAAGTTAATGTATTTTTGGACTTTAATGCCTGTGGAGAATCATGGTTTAAAAGAGGCTTAGCAAAGTTTAATGAATTTGGGTGTCAGAAAGATGACTCTCTGAAGGCTTGACGTGTGTTGCAAGAGAATTCAGCGCAAGCCAATCAGGTCAAGTCAGTGTCCTTGCTTATGGCCTGCAAGAGTACAGTGTAAGGGCATTGAAAAGGGCTAGGTGCAGAAGTGGGGAGGCCCTGCTTCCCCTCTTCCATCGGATGGGGTGTCCTTACGCTCAGTCTTCCAGGGGCTCTTCCTGCCCTGCGACCTGCCCCTCGCTCAGAAACGCTGCACACCTGCCAGTAAGCCAGACCATTTTTTCAGTAAACACATTGCTCATTGCAAACCCCATGGTGGAATCGAGCTTTGGAGGAGGAAAGAGAAGGCAGTGAGTTCTAGTATTCTTCGGAGTGGCTCCGACTCGTCTGCTGGTCTCAGAGGAAACACTCGTGGTGCTCCGGGCTGTCTCTCGTGCCCAGGAGGCTCAGGGGAGCATTCATGGCCTCAGTAAGGGGAAATCTCAGGAGATTGTTTCTCCCACTGATCCCAGCCCTTCCTGAAGCAGGGATTCTAAGTCACGCTAGAGGATCAGTTATACGAGGTTCTCTCTCTTTGGAGCCTGATGGTTTAGCATCTGCTTTGGGGCAAGGGTAAAGCTTTACTTCTTTCTATTGACAGTTGTTTACCCTGCAAAGTTCCCATGTGCAAACAGCGTGGGTGTTAACAATGCTGCAGAAGTTACTGTGGGAAAGCGTTTGGCCTCAGGCCTCTGTGTTCAACATGCTGAGACTCACAGCAGCTTACTCAGCCGAGAGCCGGCAGGGTCCAGGGAGCTGAGACGCCCTTTCTCGCTCTGCTCAGCTGTTCGGAAGGTTTCTCTGTTTCCTTGTTTTTGACATGTGAGGCTGTAAATCTGAGAGCTCATTGAGACGTGAGAAGCCAGACTCCGTGTAGTGCTGCACAGGTCATGTTCCAGACTGGATTCCTTTAAAATGACCAGGCGTACAAGCACTTGAGGGCCAGACGAGGGAAACTCGGAGCTGAGGAAAGGCTGAAACAAGATGCGACAAGCCTCACACAAATTATCCATGATTCCATGCTGACTCACAGCGGAAGGTAAAACAGCCTGCAGGCCCAGGACTGCAGGTGGGTGAGTGAGAGCCCTGGTGTGCCGATGCGCCTCCTCCGCAATGGCGCCCAAGTGGAGGCCTTCGGGAGGGAGAGCACTGCAGAGGCAAACCATCCTTCAGGGACAAATGGTCTTTTGGCTGAAGGTCTCGAGATTTGGTAACCAGAGTTGGACTGTAACCAGGGAAGAGGCTGAGGAAATTCTCTGCCGTAGGCCACCTGGATAGACTTTTCAGGGGGCGGCGGTGGCTGTTTGTCCGCCTTCACCCACACATTGCAGACTGTCTCTGGAAAGTGGGGTTCCCGTAGCCCAGTTCTTCTCAGGGCGGTGAACTGTCTCCTTCAAAATGACCTAGACCACTGATTAAAATGCACATTTTGGGTCTCACCCCAGACCCCCTGATTCAGAAACTGTGTCAGTGCAGCTGGGGAATCTGCTCTTCTAGAAAATACTCCAGATAACTCTTTGTACTTAAAAGTTTGGAAACCACTGCTGAAGCCTAATAGGCAAATACTTTCCTGGGCTCTGGCAAAATCTAAGCTTTTCTTTAATTCAGGAAGTCAAGGATCTGTTATGGTCCAGATGGGACATAGATGGGCAAGAATTTGATGCCTCCGAGAAGACTTACTCAGTGGTTAGAAGAGTGAATTGGCCTGCATTTACAGCACTTCTGTCACGGGCGAGGTCTCCATGATGTCTCGTGTTGGTTGGTTGTTGTGACATCACCGTCACCGCTGAGAGGCACTCAGGTCAGGTGGCAGGTTCTTGCCCTCAGAGAACGCTCACTCTGACTGAGAAGTTAATGCCAACACTGACGAAACACTTGTGAATCCTGTGAAATAACTGACAGTTTTTTACCAGATCCCCTGAAGTAAAAGTTAAATGTTAGGTAAAAACTGAGGCCCGGCACAGTCAGGGGAAGCTTCGTAGAGGAGATGGGATGTGAGCTGGATTGTGGAAAGTTGGTAGATTTGGGGCCTGAGAAAGAGGACCAGAAGTCCCTGGCCAGAGGAACATGATGTTCCCTACAGAGGTAGAGGTGGCGAGGGCTGGTGGCACAGTGAGGAGACCGGAGTGTTTTGAGTGGAGGAGTGTGCTGGAAGATGTGGAGGGCCGGCTGGGCCATGCAGGCCATGGAATCCAGGTAGAAGAGGGTAGATAAGAAAAGGGAGCTACGGAAGCTGGTGAAGTTGCTGAGTAGCAGAGATAACACGATTTCACGGGTCCAGCAGGGCCAGGAGAGTCGCTGTTTCTGCATGTCCCAAAGCTGGGTGCCGCTTGATGCTAGTGGGGAAGTGTGAGAAGTCAGATACACTGGGGAGATTCAGGTTAGAATCTGCATTTGGGATGGACGGCCTAGGGTAGATGGGGCCACAGAGGGCAGTTCTGGGGCTGCCAGGGGAGAGGAGCTCCAGATCAGTCCCAGATGGCTGGAGCCAGATACAGAGTTGAGTCGAGGTCATGGGCCATGGAATCTACGGTGGAGAGGGCCAGGCTTCCCAGGCAGGGCAGGAGGCCAGAGCAGACACTGAAGCTAGCAAATAAGGAAAGACTTGGCACAGCGGAATCGGTGGAGTTAGTCTGATTATCCATGGTGAAAGGAAGCTCATGGGATGTGTTCTTTGGAAATTCCAACGAAAAGTCAGTGCTGGGCCTTAAAGGGCCATCCCTATGCATGGACGTGGGCTGGGGCAGAGCTCCACCCAGTGTGGGTTAGGTCAGGATTGGTTTTCCCTCACGTGGTGTCCTAGCAGAACGGTCCACAGTCTGCCTAGAGCCGCCGCGTAAGAGGGCGTTAGACTGTAGGTGCATACGCCGACTTGTGGGAGTCAGGCCGCCCCATGTCCTGGTGATGCTCGTCATCAGCAAGTCTGTACTCTGAGGCAATCCTGTCACAGAAGCAGGGACATTCAAACAATCGGGGATTTTAGATCGTAGCTCAGGGATGGCAAAGAGGCTTTGTCTCCTGTGCCCACTGCAGTTTGGTGGCTGCCTGGAGGGCTAGTCTGGTCTGGGTTCTGCAGGAAGGAATGTCCTGGTTGATCAGGGATGTTTGCAGGGGGCGGGGAGGAGTAGTGAATGACAGACCAGTGTGACCTATTTGCCGTGTCTGCTTGGTCCCGACCTCCTGACCTTGTGTGTGAGGATACTGAAGCCCACAGATGTTAAGTGTGTTCCCCGAAGCCACAGAACTCAAGGGCAGCTCAAGGACTGGGCCTGTTTCCTCTGGATCACACAGCCTTCCTACCCTCCTCCTCATCGTGGGGCTGTCACACTGAATTCATTTTCCCAGTCCCACCCTTGGCTTCTGTTCCACTTTGCATCAGGAACTTGGCCACAGACCTGATTTGCACAATGTTAAGCTTGTTTCACGTGTGATCAGAACTCCTGGGGAAGGATTCTAGGAAGAGGAATTGCAGATTGATTCAGAATTCCCAAGTGCTGGAAAAAGCAATGAGGTAGGGGTGGCAGGAGCTGACCGAGAGAGGAGGAGGATTAATGGGGACAGATATGAGGGAAGCAGCTATACACCGTCATCACTTTTACAGAATTGAAGATCAAAAAGTGAACGTGGAGGTTATGAGCTGCTCAAAGTGGGGGGTGGCGAGAGCAGAGAACCTGATGTTTATGCAGAACTGCTGGGTGTGGTGATGAGGGGTCTCAGGAAGCACATGGCGGGGGCTCTGCTGACATGAGGTGGGCACCCCGTCACTGTCGGCAGAGAAGCCAGTTGTGCTTGCAGCGTCTTGTCCTCGCAGCCACCCTGGAGTGGATCTGATCAGCCCAATTTTTACGCAAGTAGGAAGCGAGTGGGGTCTCCGAACGGTTAACTAGCTCACCCAGGTCTGCAGGTGCCTGATCGGATTAGGATTCCAGATCCCATTCCCTCTCCCCGGGAGTGAGGATGCCTCCGTAGGGAACCAAGGCTTTAAGAGAAAGAAGAGGGTTGTCTCTTTGTGCTTGTTACCCTGCTTTGGGGTGAAACACTCTCAGCTTCTAGTCCGTGGGGTAGAGATCCACCCCCATTCCTGATTCCCGAGACCCGCTCTGTGTGTTGTGTTTGCTGAGTTGCGTGCATGTTTTATTGAGGAATTAGCTCCAGAAGGGTCTGTTTGCAACTTTCGTCACCACGCCTGTCACTTCCGTCAGTGAGCCTCTTCTCCCTCCTCCACTACCCTGCGTTTTGCTAAAAGAATCAGCAATAAACCGTTTGAAGAAATGTGCAGCCTGCTGAGTCCAGACTGCCCTCAGTTGCTTGTGGTATTCTGAGGCATAAAATGTCACTTGAAGCTGTTCAGAGAGGCTTCCAGCACATGTCCAGGCAGGGCCCCAGGGTGGCAGAGCTCACTGCCAGCTCCACCAGGTCAGAACAGGGTGACAGGGCCCGTCTTACTACCAGCTTCAGAAACCAAACCTGCTTTTCTGGGGCCTGGCTGGAAACCAGCAGCTCCCTCCCCTGCCCAGCAGGCGCTGTGCCCTCAGGGACCATCTGCAGAGGTGTGTCAGGTATTAGAAACAGGCCAACGGGTTGAAGCCATCACTGCTGCTGGTGGTGACTGCTGGCAGTGAGGCGGAACCCAGCGGAGGCTGGTGAGGAGTCAGCCCGCCCTGTCTCCGCAGTCTCACAGCATACTGTGTCTAATTTAGTTTAGTCTCAGAGTCTTACACCACACTGTGGTGGGGGAGGGTCCGTCAATCTCATTTAATAGACAAGAAAACCAGGACACAGACTTACTGAGTGACCTGTGCAAGGTTACACTGAAACCCTAACATTTGTTTTTGCCTTTTAAGTTTTATTTTATTTTTTCCAGTTTTATTGAGATGTAATCAACATACAACATTGTATAAGTTTAATGTGTACAACATAATGATTTGATATATGTCTATATTGGGAAATGATCACCACACTAAGTCTAGTTAACATCCATCACCTCACAGTCACGATTTTTTTTCCTTGTAATGAAAACTTTTAAGATCTACTCTCTCAGCAACTTTCAAATATACGATACAGTATTGTTAACTATAGTCACCACGCTGTACATTACATCCCCAGGACTCAGTCATTTTGTAACTGGAAGTTTGTACCTTTTGACCCCATTCATCCATTTCTCCCACCCACTGCCACCCGCCTCCGGCCACCACCAGTCTGCTTTATTTCCTTTTTCTATTCTTTTGTTCTCTGTTTCTATGAGTTCAGTTTTTTTTAGATTCCCCATATGAGCTCGTACAGTATTTGTGTTTCTCTGTCTGACTTACTTCACTGACCCTCTAACATTTGAAAATGGAAACCCAGCTTCTACATTTCTATAGAAATGATTATTTAAATGAATTAAAAATAATCAGATACTATTTTAATGACACTGCTCTTTTCTGGGGAAAGATAATTATAATGCAAGTGAAAAAAATCTTAATACTTTCCTGCCTTCTTTTTTGGAGAAGAGAGCAAAATGAAGTCGACCCAAAAAACTTCACCACATGCTGTGTCCACAGTTCTACTGTCTTGCTTGAAAGACTGTGCAAGCATTATATATTTTCACTTTTAAAACACGGAATCTAAAAGTCTTTGCTATTATGACTTTTAAAAATTTTACATATGTATTTATTAAAAAATAAGTTCATAGTAGAAAACTTAGAAATTGCCATAGAGGCAGAAAAAAATGCCATCCTGAAGTAAAAATTCAGAAATAACTGTTTACATTGCTATACTTCCTTTCAGTCTATTTTTCTATGCCTAAATATGTTTCTTTGAACAAAATTAAGATTTTTCTGTAGACAATTTGTAGCCATGGTTTTTTTCCCCTTCACATTGCATCATCCTATTTCTGTAACATTAAGATTCAAATACACTGTATTTAGGGCTGCATGATATTTCACCATTCCCTTCTTGAACATTTTCCTTCCTTGGCTGCTGGAGCCTCTCTTGCTTCTCCGTCTTAGAATCTTCTAGATCTCTTTTGTGGAACGTCTTCATCTCCCCAGTTTCTAACGGTGGAAGGTGCCCAGAGCTCAGTCCTGAGGTCTCAGGCTGCATTCCCTGCCAGGGGATCCCGTCAATCACCACAGCTTCAACACCACCCTCCACTGTCAACTTCCAAATTGCACCTTCAACGCTAGACACAGGTACAACTGCCTGTGTGCCATCCCCACTGAGATGACTAAGGGACACATTCCACCTATGACGTCTAAAGCCAGGCTCCTCACGAGCCTGTACCCCAGGTTCCCCATCTCAGCAAGTGGTGACTCCATCTTTAACCTGCTCAGGCCTCTGAGGCTTTCTCTGACTCTGTTCTCTCCTATCACACATCCAGTCCTTCAGCAAAACTGCCAGTTCTGCTTTCCAAGTACATCCAGCATCAGATGGAACTCACATCTCATCTCACCTTCACTGCAATGGCCCTGGCCTAAGCCATCTTCATCTCTTGGTTGGATGATTTCAGTAGTCACCGAATGGGTCTTCATCCTAACTCTCTCCTGGCCCCACGACAGTTTACACTCAGCAAAGTAAGCAGGCACTGTCATGGCTCTGCTCAGAACCATCAGAAGGATTCCAATCTCACTGCTACTGAAGCCCCATGTACCGTCACCGCCTCTGTCCCCACTGCTCTGGACCTTGTCCACTCTGCTCCAGCCACACAGCCATCTGGTTTGCTGTCCCCTTGGAGATTTGCTTGCATGTCCTAGGCTGACCTGTTCTCCCTCCAGATATCTGCCTGTCTTGTTCCTCTTTGCTTCAAGTTTCTGTTCAAATGCCACCTTACCTGTGAGGCTCTCCTTGAGAGTCTTTATAAGGAGCAATCTCTCTACCCAGTACTCCCTCTCCGCATTCTTACTGATTTTTATTTTTCTCCATATTGCTTTTTCTATGTAGCATATGTATTAGTTTCCTAGAGCTGCCATAACAAAGTACCACAAATTGGGTGGCTTGAAACATCATAAATTTATTCTTTCCTAGTTCTGGAGGCTAGAAGTCTGGAATCAAGGTGTCGGCAGGGTTGGTTCCTTCTGAGAGTTCTGAGAGAGAATCTGTTCTAGGCTTCTCTCTCCCAGCTTCTCATGATGGCCAGCAATCCTGGCATTCCACGGTTTGTAGACACATCAGTCCAATCTCTGCCTCCAATCCTCACATGGCCGTCTTCCCTCTGTGTCTCTCTCCTCTTCATACAAGGATACCAGACATATTGGATTAAGGGCCCACCCTACTCCAGTACGACCTCAATTTAATGTAAATAATTCCACCTGCGATCATCCTATTTTCAAATAAGTTCCCATTCTGAGTTAGGGCTTCAACACATCCTTTTTGGGAGCAGCACACAATCTATTTACTTGTTAATTTGATTAGTACCTGTCTTTACCCACCAAAAGGTAAACCATTTCTGTTCATTGACGTATCCTTCATGCCTAGACAGTGCCTGGTACAGAGTAAGAACTCAATAAATATTTTTAAATGAATGAATGACTATGGAAATGTCATTTTCTAATGTTTTATCAACTCCTTGCTAATTTAAATAATGGTGTGATGAAAGCTTTTATGACTAATTCTTTACCCACTGCTTGGGTTGTCTCCTTGGGTAAATCCCAGAGATGGATAAAACGCAATCCACCACCGCTTATCCTAGTGCTGGTCTATGCTGAATTAACAGGGAAACTTTAGTCATTCAGATGTTGCTTCTTTGAAATGTGTGATCATTTGAAGGAAAGGATGACCTGGTTCACTCGTGCTGAATGTGTGCTAAGTAAGTTAAGGGTTGTGTCAAAGTTTAGTGAACAGTAACACCAGATCCCTTGCTCCAACACACTTCTGAGTTTTCTACCCTGGGTCAATCCTAAGTTCTGCCTATTCTGCGCCTGTTTCTGGGCTGCTTAAGAAAAGTCACCACCACATGGATTAGTGCCATTACTCACTGGTTTATTGACTTCAGTCTCCATTGGACCCTCAACGCTGCCTGCTAATTTTCCTCGTGTCCCTGGCCAGCTCTCTTTTAGTCTCCACAGTGCCCAATTCAAATTTTTTCTCCCCTCTTTACATTTTGTCCTATTTCCTCCCAGCATCTAAGCAAATTTCACCTCCTACTTCACAGAGAAAATAGAAACCACTGAGCAGACACTTCCTCAACTTTCTGATACCACACCTGCTAACTTACCTCTGTCTCCATTCGTATTTCTTCTCCCATTCTGCCATGATGTGGAAGTGTTCCTGGCTGCAGCTGGCTCCTTCCACCTGGGACCAGATCCCCTGGCTGCCTTCTCAAGGAACTCAGGCCTTCAGCTGTGCTCCTCTTCTGGTGTCTTTGAACATTCCCCTCTGTTGAGTCCTTCTCAGAAATGTCAAAATATAGGCATAGCTCGTCCATCATAAAGCACGTTCTCTTGATCTCTGCTCGCCCTCCCTTGGGTGGCGATGGACCTTATCTCAGTCCTCCCGTTATAGCCAACCCCTTGAAAGTGGTATTTACACTCGCTCTGTACACCTTCTCCTCTCCTAAGTACACTTCAACTGGTTGCAACCTGACTTCTAACTCGGCCAAGATAAAAAGCAAAAACAAAATAAAAACAAAACAGAAAACTACCTCCTTCTTGCTGAAATGAACTCTGATATTTCCGACTACTCATCTTCTTGAAACACTTGAAACACTTTCCCTCCCTCTTAGTTTACAAGACATCTTCTCTTCCAAGTAATACCTTTTATTTTTTTCCTACAGTTTTCCTATTGTTTCTCTCTCTCTCTCAATCTCTCTCTCTTTTCTCTCTCTCTCTCTCGTTGTTGTTGTTGTTTTCGATCAGTAGCTGGAGTTTTAGTTCCAAGTCTCAAAACATTTTTTCTGTTCTCTGTAAGGGATCCTTTTTCTCTGACTGTGTCAGTCAAGTCAGGCTGCCATAAAAAAAATACCATTGACTGGGTGGCTTCAACATCAGAAATTTATTTTCTCACAGTTCTGGAGGCTAGAAGTCCAAGATCAAGGTGCCAGGAAGGTCAGTTTCTGGTGAGAGCTCTCTTCCTGGTTTGTAGATGGCCACCTTCTCCCTGTGTCCTCACATGGCGGAGAGAGAGGGAGAGAAAAAGCAGGCTCTCTGGTGTCTCTCTGTATAAGGGCACTAATCCCATCATGAGGGCCCCACCCACATGACCTCACCTACACCTAATCCCCTCCCAAAGCTCCATCTCCAAATACCATCACATTGGGGATTGGGGCTTCAACATTTGAATTTTGGGGGGACACAATTCAGTCTTTAGCACTGGCTATCCCTGAATTAATTGTATTTCCCAAGAGTCTACCCTTGGTTCTCTCCTCTCCTCTTGCTACACACTCCCATGGCTTCAGAGAATCCAATAATGGGTCTCAGCCCCATATCTCCATGTTTTCACTAAGTTGTAAGTAATATTAATATATAAGTATATGTTAATCATTATATATAATATTAATATATATAATCATGATATATAATCAATTTTTCCCTTTAGTAATTGGTTTACCTTTTTTCCATGTTTTTGCGTAGTTTCATAACTAGAGTTAATGGCTAAGATTAGAAAATCTTAACTTATTTCATTGATCCCCTATTAGTGGGCATTTAGATTGTTTCTGATTTGGGGCTATTTTAAACAATACTATAACATATCTTCAAATGTACATTTTTTTCTCTCATGTTGATTTTTCTCTTTAGGGTAAATTCTCAAGAGTCAAAGACTCTCAAAGAGTCAAAGAGATTAAATATTTTTATAGCGTTTGATGTACGTCCCTCATTTGAACCACAGGAGCTGAAGAGGATCTTCAGACATTTTTAAGACCATTCACATACACATCCATCTTTTAAGAAAAATGGCCTCCTAACTTTTTGCCATTGTTGTAATCATTAACTAGTTCACGCTCTCTTAGGGAGTAGAGCCTCCTATTAACTGGCCACCACCTTCCAGACCTGGGAGAGATTCAGGAGCTGAAAGTAAAGCTGTGTGGGCTTGGTGTGAGGGAACCAGTCACCCCTGGGAGGTTGGGAGAGATTATACATTAAATCTCTCCACACCATGCGGTGCTAAGTGACCCCATAGAATCCTCTCTTTAAAAAATGCATAAATATGAGATGATCAAAGAGAAAGCCAATCACTCAACATAAGACTGTTTCATCTAGAACAACAGTGAGCCAATGGCACTGATCATGTGTGAAGCTGGCTGCACATTCCAGGCGGTTGACCGAGGGCCCTGAGTATCTGAGCTGCTGATGGATGCTGCCCCCTTTTGCTGAACCTTCCCATGGTTCTCTGCAATAAACCTTTAAGTTTGTTAATAATTTGTGCACATATGCTCCTTGTAACCCTGAAGAGCTTGACTAGCAACGCCAGGACAACGTTGCTTTACAGAAGGGACACACCCTTGACCACCTCACCAATGGTTATGCCGGTTAGCAACGGGTTCACCACAACCTTACCAATTCTGGAGTTGTCATGAAGACCTTTTTGGGGGGTTCAGTTCAACAACTGTAAAATGGTAGCTCAGTGTTGATTTATTTGATTACTAGTTAGAAAAACTCAGTGCTTAAATGGTCCTTACTTGTTATAAACCAAGTTACCTAATAAAGAAACTGGCCTCTGCAAAATTAGTTGTTAGTGTGTGTGCTAAATAATATCCTCCATTTACTGGGAATTCATCTAACATGGATCTCAAATTATTTAATAATAAAATTGCAGATCGACTGTAGGCACAAAAGTCCTCAGACTTACAGAATTTGGGGACCCGTATTGTCTACTTGAACCTGTCATTTGATTTCTGTGGTTGCCAGTTGTGTGAGTTATGGCCATCTGAATGCTTTGATGTTCCTTTGTAGTATTTACCCTTGTGCAGAAGACAAAAGTCATCACTTAAATGAGTAAGACAGTTAGGAGCAGCACCCTAGTACTGCAGCAGGCACAGTTTTAAGGGGAGCCCCAGTGAGTCACACTCTTGGGTGGTCCACTCCCTGTGAGTGCTGGGGGAGCCTGTGAGTTGCTTTCAGCAGATAGAATGTGGCAAAGGTGATGGGATAGTCACTCATGGCTACGTGATTGCTAGGCGACATCTGTTGTAGCAGACTGGAGAGAGGGATTCTCCCTCTGGCCTTGAAAGAGTAAGCCACCACATGGGCAAGGAACCGCGTGCGGCACCTTGTAGAGGCTGAGAGCCAGCAAGAAAGCGGGCTTCAGTCTTCCAACAGCAAGGAACTGAATTCTGCTAAGAACCACGTGAACGAGGAACAGGACCCCAAGCTCCAGAAAGGAACGTGGCTGGGCTGACACCTGGGTTGCAGCCTGGAGTGACTCTGAGCCGAAGATGCAGTTAAGCCATGCCTTGTCCCCTAACCTACAGAAACTGACATAATAAATGGGTGTTGTTTTAAGCCCCTATGTTGGTAGTAATTTGTCACTCAGCAACAGAAAATTAATATAGTCTCCTTATCAGAGTAATACGTAAGGCAGTGAGTTTAAATCTCAGCTCTGCTACTTGCTAGCCATACAACCTTGGCAAATTACCTAACCTCTCTGAGTCTGTGACCTTAGCTATAAAAATAGTACCTATATCAGGGTGCTGATGATTGAATAAATAATGCATGGAAGTCACTTAGCAGGGTGCCTGACACAGAGTAAGTTCTCAATAAATGTTTTTCATTGCCAGCAGAGGCTGGACACTTTTAATTCCATAATGCTTAAAACATTTTCATTATTTCTTTTCTCCATGTACCCCAGGTTTTAAATATTTTTCTCCATCGTATTGACTGAATTTAGTAATAATTTGTTTTCCCACGTATTTCTAATTAATCACCTACATAGAGTTTCTGATCAGCTTGAGCTATTCTTAATAATTATAATTAATATAATTTGGCTAAAAGCAAAAAATTTTGGTGTTATAGTGAATGCAAATTTCCATTAGCTTTTTAAATTTTATTTTATTTTTTTTTATCAAGGTAACATTGGTTTATAACATCATATAAATTTCAGGCGTATGTCATTATATTTTGACTTCTGTGTAGATGTTATGAGAGGTTCAGGGATTCGATCGGAGATGTAAAAGACACTTTCCACTCCAAACAAATGGACTGAAGGTATATTTTATTATATAGAGGATAGTAAAGGCGATAGTCTGCAAACAGATCCAAATAGGTCAAATATTAAAAGGGAAAAAACATCAGCCCAACTGGAAAGGGAAAACATCCACATCGGCTGAAGAGAAATGACACAAATCAACCAGAAAGAGAAACACCAGGTTGACCGAAAAGAGAACACATCAAATCAATTACTTCATATCAAATCAATTACTTCACATCAAATCAATTACTCACAACATCCACGCCCCACTGCCGGGAGAGCCCTGTCAATCGACGCGGCTGGGCGAGGATCACACGTCCTGGGCAAGGTGTCCCTTCCACAGGTGGAACTCTCACCAGGTCTCAGTTTCCAGCAGTTTATATAAGCAGTTACAGAGTTTACAGAGCAAGCATCTAGTGTTCCCATGCACAAAATAGTTATCAGTGGCGTACGTGCACTGAGCCCCTTGGCTAACGTCCCAGCCCAGTAGTTGTGTACGTGCATTGTTCTCTTTGGTTATCGTCTTAGCCCGGCACAGATGGCCAGTCCATCCCGCGCTACGACGCTCCAAGAGCCTTGAACTGTTACAACTTGCAACTCTCTCCGTGGGAGAAAGGCCAGTTCCCGGGAAAAGGCCAGTTCCCACCACACAGAAAGCAGCTTTGTATTTCTTTTTGTGCTGGTGGCTGTAGGTCAATGGAGCGGCCAAACATGGCTGTACTCATGTCAAGACAGTAGACTACATTGTGTTCACCATCAGAAGTCTAGTTGCCATCCATCACTGTACACATATGTATCCCTTTACCCCTTTTTCTCTCCTCCTACCCCCTTCCCCTCTGGTAACCATCAATCTGTTCTCCTTATCTATGTGTTTGTTTGTTTATCTTCCACATATGAGTGAAATCATGCAATAATTGTCCTTCTTCCATTAGCTTTTGAAATCCTAGGACTGAGTGGTTGAACCTTGTTAGACCACCAGATTTGAAACCATAATGTTAGTTGATTGACGGTAAGTAGACACTGGGTCACTTTCTGTGGTTAATGAGCAGGGCAGTCATGACTGGCCCTTATATGCCTCCATATTTGCTCAGGTGTTGTTGGATGGGTGAAATTGGCTGAAAAGAAAACTGTAAGTTCAAGTGAAGAAAAAAGTGCCAAGAAAGGAAAAGAAAGACATTGGATACAATATTAAAATTATTTAGGTACTTAATGCCTAGAAATTAACTTAAGAATGGCTAAATTTAGGAATTTTGCAATGTCAACATTTGAGTTATGGTAAAGTGAATAAATGCATTGCTATTCTGCATTTATATTTAAATATCACTATTTTATAGTTTATTTTGTGCTCAGCATTAATATTTGAAGTGTGATTGCTACTCCATTAGTGCTTTATTTCCTCTTTGAATATTGTCTAAAAAACTACATTTTGTTATATTATTAGTATGAGGGCGAACTGTATTCAGTTTTTAGTGAACACTTTTGAAGTCGATTACAGACTTGATAGAAATTGTATTTGTTTAGTAGAACTTTCTTTTTTACACATTTAGCTAAAATTCTGGTAAATAAGAAATAACTATGTTATAAGGAACTGTTCTATCTAGTCTAAAGGTATGTTGTTCTTTTTAAATGCAGAAAACAAAAATTAAGAAGTACATTTGAAAATTAAGGTTAAATAAATCGGATTTTCTAGTTTATACTCTGAATATACCCTGAAAAACAGCGGTTCTGTGAAACAACACACACACACACACACACCACATACAACAGACACACAACACCCACAGTGCACACACGAAACACACAAATGGCAACCCATATTAGCATACTAAAGCTCTGAGAAGTCCTGCAACAGAGAACTGTTCAAATTGGTTTAATCGTGTTTTCCTGAAATTAATCTCAGAACCCTCCTCCCTCTCCCCTCAAGTACCCCTGATTCCTGATGACTTAGTGCTTCCTGGACACACCTTGTGAAGGACCGCTCAAGGAGATTTTTCCCAAGGAGTTAACTGTTATATAGGATAAATATGAGGTGCCCCCAGATTTTATGGGTAGAAGATACATACCACCATTAAAACAACTCACGAATGAGAAACAACACCTCCAAACTAAGTAGGGAACACTGAAGGCTGTGGTAGGTACTGAAAACCTTGTGACTGCCTCTGGAGTCCAGGGTCTCTCATGTGCAGATAAAGGCAGTGTAGCTGTGGGCAGTTGCTGGACCACCAGGCTCCACGCACAAAGAGAGAGAGGTGCTGGTAGGTGTGAAAGACGGTCTTCTTCCTGCAAACCGGGGCAGGAACCGAGGATGGGTGCCTCCTCACTGGGTCCACCTGCAGGCTCTGACCTGACAGCTGGTCTGGAGTATTGTGCTCTCTGCACCCCTGATCCAGAGAGCCAGAGGCAACTCCTTTTCAGTGTGTCCCCTCTCTGTTTATGTCCTGGAGAATGAGAGAAGAACCTATTTTAACATCGCCAGACTTATCGGAGCATTTGGAGAGTGCTTACTCTGAAGATTAAAAAGGTTTTATCTTCATAAGGAAACTTCAACATTTGCTGTCAGGATGCCAGACCACAGTTCCGTACAAGCTTTCCTTAAGGCTCAGCTGACAGCTGTGCAGGCACTGGGAACCTCATTGCCAAAACGACGATGAAAGGCCTGCACAGTCTAGTGCATTAATATTTTATATTTTGAATTGAACCATGATTTTCCACAGAGTGACTTCTACTCTATCAAAGAAATCAAATATTTTGGCCGGTCCTAGATAAGCTTTTATTAGTGACTTACCTGTTTATTAAGGTACAGAGCAATGAAAGAACTTGCTAAAAATTATTTTGGCTCAGTTCACTCAACATTTGAACACATGCAAGGTATTCTGCTGTGCACTTTGCCTCTCTGTGTGCTCCATAAGCAGGAAGTACATGATCTTCATTCTTCCAAGATAATTCCCACTTATTTCTGGGCATTTGCAGACTGATCACGTGCCAGAGTCAACCTGTCTTCCTTCTTAAACACATAGAGCTAGGCAGGCTGGAAAGGGGCATGTGGCACCAAACGAGGCCGGTTTCAGGGAATTTGTAAATTTTAAAGGACAACATCTATTCAGAGACTAGCTTCTGCTAAATAAGACATGTTCCCTGTTACCAGCACAGAACTGACGTTTTCCCCGGCCTCTTCTAGCCTTTTCAGTGTCGTGTCTTGAGTTGAAACACCAGAGCCAGCTCTTTGAGGTGCACACATGGTTCAGGAAGCTGCCTTGCTGATGGGGTGTTTCTCCCCCACCAGAAGTTCAGAGACCGAAGCCTCCTTGGCCTTGTTGTCTGAGATGGTTTCTAGAGACTTAGTCTGGGATTCAGAGGGCCGCCTCTTAACTGTCGGAGGGTGGATTGTGATGCTTAATTTTATGTGTCAACTTGGCTATGCCACGATACTTGGATATTGGGTCAAACATTATTCTAGATGTTTCTGTGAAGGTATTTTTGGATGAGATTAACATTTGAATCAGTAGACTTTGACTAAAGCGGATGACTTTCCATAATGTGGGTGGGCTTCATCCAATCAGCTGAAGGCCTTCATGGAAAATGACTGACCTCCCCAAAAGAAGGGCGAATTCTGCAACATTTGCTCTTCCCTGGGGCCATAGCCCGCCAGCCTACGCTGCAGATTTTGGACTTGCCAGCCTCCAGGATCACATGAGCAAATTCCTTAAAATAAATCTCTCTCTATATATATACAAATCCTGTTCTGTTTCTTTGGAGAACGCTGACTAAACATGGGTGGAGCCTTTAACATGCCTCATGGTCAAACGCATGAGCTGCCTCATAGAAGCAACCTGGGGTGAGGAAGACATCTGGCAATCTGTCTTGGTCCCCAGACTGGGCTTTGATCTTTTCCTGGACAGGACATCCTGGTCCTGACCCTAACACTGGCCCCTGATACGCCAGCTCACTCTGCCCTGCGAGTGGAGAACTCGGCTCCCTGCCGCACACCTGAGTCTGAGCCCGTTGGTGTTTTTCTCTCCAGCTAAAATCACGTGTGGTCTGCTCCTAACTTGTACAATTTAAGAATCTATTCAGAACTTAAACGGGAAGAATGTCTGAATTCTAATATCTAATATTGCAAGGTTAATCAATTAATAATTAATCAACGCTCAAACAGCATTTTCTTATGCTTGCCCACTCAAGTCTCATAGAGACGACCCTGTTCTATCACAGAGTCATTTTACACAGTTCTGGTACATTTCTGCCCATCACTTTCCACTAGATCCTGTGCTGGGGGAGGGACTATAAAACCCCGGACCTGTAGTGTCACCTCTGTAAATACGATGTCATGTGCGGGTGACCTAGCCCTGGAGGTGGTAACACAAGCACTGTAGTGATAATGCTCCTGTCCACTGCATGCTGCTCTGTGCCGGGGCCTGTCGTTCAGGCGCGGAGCCCTTTTGTCCTCACAGCAGCCTTCACTGAGGCGAGGGCTGTCACCAGCCCCATTTTGCGGATGAGCAAACCGGACCGCACGCAATGGCCCCCTACAGAGTACATGGTGCCCTTGCTGGGACGCGTTCCCGGTGCCCCACTGATGGCCTCGAGGATTTCCCCTGCTGCTTCCTCCACAAATGCATGCAGCACTGCGCTCCCCTAAGCCCGCCCTCAAGGACCCCACCCTGAGGAGCAGAGCAGATGGCCCTTCCCCACCAGAGAGCAGACCTGTTCTGTCTTAAGCTTTTCTGGCTGATTCTCTTTTTTGAGGTTGCTGTGGCTTCTTGTCTAGGGTCTGATTTGTCGTGATTCCCTTTTTCCTTGTCCCATCACGAGTGACCCCTATTTCGCTGTGTCCTGTCCCCTGTCCAGCGAGCCTCGGTACACGTGCTGTGGCTGAGCGTGCTGGGGCTGCAGCTCTGCCATCAGAGCCCATTCTCCCCTCCTCAGCCTCTCGGTCCCTCCTGCCCTGCAGGACTGCGGGCTCTGGACGGTCGAGGTTTCCCGTCCCTCAGAGAAGGACACCGACTCCTCTTTCCTGACTTGCTCGTAAGATTATTTAGACTCTCTTCTCACATACCTTGTTCGTTGACCAAAGTCCAATGCTGCTCATTTCATTTAAATATTGCTTCAATGAAGTTATTACCAGTTGTCAATGGTTCTGGTTAAATTCTTTCTTACTTTGAGAGGACAGCCTTCTCTTGATGTCGTACACTGAAGAAACCTTCCTACAGCTAAACCAGCCCTCCCCATGCTTCTCTCCCTGGAGCCCATGGTGTGTCCCCTCCCTGTAGGCTGAGGCGTGCTTCCTCCGCCTGGGTCCTTCCATCCTCTAACTCACCAGGAGCCCATCATACAGGAGCCGATGGCAGGATAACTGTGAAGACAGCTTAAAAAATATTACCCTCCAGAAAAGGGGGGCTGCTACCCCCAGTGTGTGAATTCCTGTTAAAAGTGCGGACTGAGGCCTGCTGGAGCTGTGCAGACGGGACTCTCACCGTCAGGAGGAGGAGCTGACAGACCAGGAGCTTCAAGACCAGAGAACAGGGCCCTAGAGTCAGAAACAGAGGCAGTGGCTCCTGGTGGCTGCTGATACGGACATTGGGGAATAATGGCCAAGTCAGAACCAGGGTGCGGGGGGAGGAGCCAGAAGTCGAGGTGCCAGCGGCAGAAGTGGAGAGTCAAGGAAAGGCTGCATTTGGGCTCTAAGCCCAGGCTGAGAAGACATGGAGTTATGAGGCCCAGGGGCATCTATGCTGATGCTTCCTCAGAGGCAGCGGCTCTTCCGGAGTGCTGGGAAGACCCCATTCTCTGGGGGTTAAAGGGTCCTTTGTACTGGAGCCAGGACACGGAGGGTCTTCACACCAGTGATATTCCTGGTGGCACATTTATGTTCTTCTAGAGAAGGAATTCCGAGGTTCCTGGAACACTGAATTGGACTGATGAGAGCGAGAGGGAGAGCCAGGCAGAGAGGGCGAAAGAGGGAGAGAGGGAGAGAGGGAGAGAGAGGGAGAGAGGGCGAGAGAGGGAGAGAGAGAGAGAGAGGGAGAGCGAGGGAGAGAGGGAGAGCGAGGGAGAAGGAGAGAGGTAGAGAGGGAGAGAGGGGGGAGAGAGAGGGAGAGAGAGGAAGAGAGAGAGAGAGGGGGGAGAGAGGAAGAGAGGGAAAGAGAGGGAGAGAGAGGGAGAGAGTGAGAGCGAGGGAGAGAGAGGGAAAGAGGGAGAGAGAGGGAGAGAGGCAGAGAGTGGGGAGGGAGAGAGAGAGAGGGGGAGAGCAAGGGAGAGAGAGGGAGAGCCAGGGAGAGAGAAGGAGAGAGAGGGAGACAGGGAGGGAGAGGGAGAGAGAGGAAGAGAGGGAGAGGGAGAGAGAGAGAGGAAGAGAGAGGGAGAGAAGGCCTCGGCTGAGTTGAGTCAACCTCTCTCTGAAATGCATAGTTTAAAGTTTAGACATTTGTTTATCTGATTGTTTCCAATCATAACACTCCGTTTAGGAAAGAAAGGGATCTGCTTCATGGGTCAGATGTTTTAGTTTAACCATCTCATTTGTTACTCCTCTCACAGCAGAGAAGAGCAAAGTAAATCGTGTACACGGAATAATTACGTTTCCTATTCTTGGGCGGCAGATTTCCAATTCTTTCTTAACAGCATTAGAACAAATTCAGTGAAAACTCCTTGTGTAAGTGCAAAGGGGAGGAGTTGTTAACATAACTTAAGGAGAAGAGGGATGATGCAGAGTACAAAGAGGCCTCACGGGTCCACAGATTAGAGAGAGACATGTCTAGAGAAAACGACTTTTGAGGCTTCTTTAAAGGTATTACTCAGCTTAATCCATAAACGTAAGCAGAGCCTTCCCCACTCATCTGGCAGGCTCTTCATCTTCTGTCTCCTTGATAGGATGACTCCCAGTTACTCCCATGTGGCTGTGATTCCCACACAGAAACCCGCAAAACCAGAGGCCCACGGAAGACCTACATTCCTTGCCTCAAAAACTCTCGTTCGTTTCACTTTCCCTGAAACATCACACATGTTCTGTCTTCCCTTCACTCTGCTCAGGCCCCCAGCGCCGGCCGCAGGGCAGCACACTTTCTAGAACTTTCCTGAGACATGGCACCTCTGCACGCCCCGTGGCCTGAGTGCTGGTGACAGTGAGAGGCGTGTGTGGACTTGAGGCATAGGAAGACTCTCGCCTTTGTGCTTTTTGTCAGCATGAAGCCCAGGAAGCTGGCCCCATTTCAACCTCCAGATCTTTCTTTTTACGAAAATGATTATGGTCACAGAGTCCTGTCGTCGGCCTCCCTGCAGATGCTCAGGGCCAGCCAGCCCCATGCTCTCGCTTCCTTTGCCTTTCATTTGAAAACGACGTATAGAGGCCCATAGACTTGGCCAAGATAACTTTAAAAGAAGAATTTCTGAATTTAATTAAACAATATTTAACAACGTAGCTCATTTGCATGGTGTACTGCAACATGCACCAGCCTGTCAAATGTGCCACGCCATCTAACACTCGAACCGTGGGCCTGTCTCCACGGTCACACCAGAACTAAAGCGAGTGTTTCTTCTGTTTCCCGTGGGAAGTGTGACAGGAACTGAGCGTTTTTCCTGGACTCTTCTGCATATGCATCCCCTCTTCATGCCTTTCAGGATAGACAATGCTTCCTTACTCTAGAGCCCCTGTACTTCTCTTACAGCCCAGCATTCACGGCACAGCCAGGACTCAGGGCCGTATTCTTGTTAACCGCCTCTGTGAGCAGGTGTGTTCTCAGCAGTCTGTGTGGCTCCCTCTCTGCTGTGGACTTGCAACCGGCAGGCTCACAGCGACAGCAAAGTGCAGGTGGGCTGGCCCACAGGACACTAGTTCCTCTCTTTTCTGCAACGGCTTGCTTCTGAAACAGCCCCCAAGAGGATTCTTTGATGAAACTTTGGCATTTCGAAAATATAGACTTTGTAAAATGGTATAGACGAGCAGAGAGTTTTCTGAACTAATATATGAGAGAGAAAATAAACAGCATTGAAATGGGAGCTGAATTCCTAAACTTGAAGAACTGCTTCCTTTTTCCCCAAAGCCCGCAAAATACTGAGAGGGGCTTCATGCCAACAGCCCCTCAGTGGGCTATGCTGTGGGTGAGCCTAGGCAAGCACAAAATGCTACAACATGTAGCATTTTACCAAAAAACCCTTTTTATTGACTATAACGTATGTACAAAAAGTATGCTGTCTGTGCGTGTGCGTGCATTTTGTGTGTATTGTATATGTGTGTGCACATGTTTCCTAGCTCTGCTGACTGAAAAGGCCTGGAAACAATGACCAATCTGGTAGCAATGATCATCCCTGGTGCCCAGATTGTGGTCCAGAAGTAGTACTTCCCACTAAAGGAATCTAGAGAAATGACTCTTTCCAGGTTTGGGATAGGAAATGTCAGAGATGCACCTAGAACATCTTGTCACACTACAGAGTGGGGAAGCTATCAAAGACCACCAGGGTCATGTCAGGAACACCTCAGAACTTGAAGAGGCTTCTGTTGGCCAAAGAGGGGAAATTTGAGCTTTAAAAAGGATAATAATTGCAATTATTTGGAACCCATCCAATAAGTTTAAATCCATGACCTCATAATGATATTTTAAAAAATTGCTCTGCTTCAGGGGGTGATATGGAACCAATTATTTTTGTGAAAATTGGTAGATGAAGAGGAAGAATCATTTATTCTGCTTTTCCTATATGAATGGTATCAATGAGTAACCAGATAGGGGATGAGAAAAGCATATATTTATAAAAGTGCTCCAATGGATGGATTAGTAGGGGGAAAAGAAATGGTAGAACTAGAATATCACCATTTTGCAGCCCCCTTTGGATGACTCGATCTCGGCATGGGGCATCAGCAGCTGCTGTCATCACAAAAAGAGAGACAAGCAGACGTCATGCGGCTCTTGATGAGAGAACAAACTGGCACCAGGAATCCTGCAAAAGATCAAACCTGAGCCCGACCAGGCCTCTGGACCCAGCTGCCCATGTGCAGGAAAAGCAGAAGACAGAGGAGCACGGTGACCTGCCCCATGAGTGTGCCGTCAACAAAGTCCCTGGGGCAGGAGGTCTGAGAAGTTGTGAGCAAAGGAAAGATGGAGGAGGAAACGTGCAGAATATGAGACTTAGGAGACACGTCAAATTTATGGGTGGGTGATGCCATACTGTGGTGTCTAGGGACGTGCACTTAGGCGGTAAGCCTACAAAGAAACACCAGGATATGATTACTCTAAAAGTCATTGGTTACTTAGGGGAAGAGGAAGCACACTGGCCAGGATGGGACACATCGAGGGGCTTGGGGTCGCTAGTGAAGTTCTGTAGCTCCACCTGGATGGTGGTTGCTGAGGTGCTCACCTTATGCCACTTCACTCAGCTCGGCATCACTGTGTGGTCTTCTGAGTCTGCGTTTTATTTTATAACAGGAAGGTTGAAAGAGAAGAAGAAAATAAGGATAGCAATTTTTAAATTTATGTTTTGCGAATGCCATAAAGGGCTTTGCGAGTCGAGAGCAGTTTGTGTCAAGAAGCAGCACAATGGAATGGTGGGGGGCTGAGCTCGGAACCACCCCACAGGGTCTGAGTCCCAGCGTGGCCTCTTACCAGCTGGGTGCCCCTGGGCAAGTCACTCAGCCTCTTTGAGTCCCCATTTCCTCATCTGCAAAATGGATGTCATTATAGTTCCTACCTCGTGTGTCATCCTGAGGTTTAAATGAGATGATCACTGAATGCTTAGAATATCGCAGGCATCCAGTAAGAGCTCAGTGCACGTCAGCCATGTTATTTCTTCCTATTTCTGAAAACGTGCCTTTCTCTCCTATCAGTTTTCCTTGCACACTGCAGCAATATCTTTCTTAAAAATCCTTGGTGGCAAGGGGGGGTGTGGGAACATGGTCCCCTGGCCCTAATCTGTGCCTCTCTTGTCCTTCTACCCTTGTTCCCCATTCTGTTTGAAGACCCTGAAGGATGAATCTGGCAAGGCAGGGAAGGAAAGATCCCAGCTGAGCAGAGTCAAAACCTGTTCAGTGCGGAGAGAGCAGGGAAAGGGACTTCCCTTGTCTGCCGCTGGATCCCAGTGTCTAGAACAGGAGGTGACACTGCGTGGGCATGGAATAGACGTTTGTTGAAAGGACAGATGAAAACTGCAGAGGTGATTTAGAGACCGCTGTTCAAGTACTTCCTTTTTGCATGAAGATTCTGAAGTGGTCTGTGGCTTTATTTCTGCCTCCCTCCCGCTCCAGGTTTTCTTCCCTGCTGCCCCATTTCAGTATTCACAGCTTTGTATGAGTCACTTAGTCTAAATGTGGTATCTCTTGGCAAAATGTGTGTATTGTACTTGCTCTTCCTCCAGAAGCCACACGCTGACCCCAGCCCTACGCCTGCCAACCGTCTTGTTGCTGCCCCTTGGAGCTCCTTCCTCCCGAGATCTGCCCGTCCCGTTCCCTCTTCCTCTGATGTCCTTCCTGTCATTGCTCCAGACCCGGCTCTCTCCAGTCCTCGGGTCACAATGTGGACGAGTTCGTTCCAGCAAAGCCTTTCTGGACCAGCCTCTCACGGGGACATTTCTCTGTCCTCTGCTTGTGAATCCTTCTGCTTTCCTTCGAGCACTTACCGTGTGTTCTACGTGTCGAATATGTGAGAGTAAACAGCTAGTACGACGGTGACTAGATGCTCCAGGAACGGAAGCACGAATGCGAGCTGACTTACTCGCTGTCTCTGCTGTGACTTTCGTGGCGGTACTATGACTGTGGAGCTTCCTGGTGCCTGGTGCTCAGTGGTGCTCAATAAGTGCTTGGTGAATGAATGGATGCACAGGGGGATGATATGTGCAGCCCAGGCTTGGAGTTGAGCTAGGAGGTTCTACAAGATGAAGGATCAGAATCTCACTGAGCAGGCTGAGCAAAGGGCGGGGGTGCTCACAACCTTAAGGAAACACACAGTTTCCCTGAAAGGCCTGCCCACAGCGGGGGGACCACCCCATAGCTTTATCAGAGATGGACTGGGAGGCTTAGCAACAGAGACTGAGGCTAAAGCCAAGGATTAGGGCTCGGGGACGGCGAGCAGGGCTTCTGGGCCCAATGGTGCCCAGTGGGCAGTCCTTGAGACGCTGGCTCCGACGGACTTCTGAGGTTTTCGAGAGCGACGGACGGCTGGGTTCCACCAGGGTGTCAGCATGGCCTGTCGCTGTCAGGGTGCTCTAGGACGTGGGGTGGCCTGTGTCTGCAGACAGGGTACAGCTTAGAAAGGCTCGAATTTAAACTTTAGTTCTGTCACTTCATCACTGTGTGACCTTGGGCAAGCTCTTAACTTCTCTGAGACCTGGCTTCATCGGCTACAAATGAAGATCAAAATACCCCGAGATAACGTGAGGCGCCGTGTCCAGCGCTGCTCAACCCTGGCAGCACACAGAAGAGTCCACGGCGAGTCTTCACAGCGCACACCCGACTGCTGGAGATCCCGACTCAGCAATTCTGGGGTGTGTCCCCAGCACCCGGGTTCCGCGAGCTTACAGGCGCTCACGAAGCTCAGGCTGCGCCGGGCGACCTTGGACTGGCCTACGGAAGGCCACAGGCACGGAAGCCCCCGCGCTGCGGCCACTGGCAGGCCGCGAGGTGCGGCACGGGCGGACGCGCTCGGCAGCGGCCTGCGGAAGCAGAGGCACGAAAACCCGCGACGGCCGGCAGCGTTCCCGTCGGACGTCGACTCCAGCGAACGCTAGACGAAAGCTGCGGCACGGAGGACCCGGTGCCCACGCGTCAGCTTTAAACGCCTTGACAGCACATGTGAGGGCGGGAGAGACGTGCTGCCGGGGCTCATCCGCACGAAGTGACTCGCACACACGCTTTCCCCGTTGTCTCCGTTTGTGAGGTGACCTTCTGCTCGAGAGCCTCAGACGTCCTCAAATAACGCTCAGGCGCTTTTCAATGCAGGCTGCGGGGTGGGTGCTTTCCGTGCGCGGCGAAGAGAGCTGGGCGCCCCGCGGGGCTCGGCGCCACGGGACCGGGTTTCGTGTTTGTCGAGTGCTGCTCTGGCTGTGGGCTGTATCAGCGAAAAGAAAAGAGCAGACGCAAGTCCCTACCCTCTCGGAGCTCACATCTAACGGGGAGAGACGGGATAAACAGTCAACACAGCAAATCATGAAGTGTCAGAATGTGACAAAACGCTAGTTAGAAGTGAGACAGTTTAGGAGCCTCAGGGAGCAAGTGCTTCAAGAAGGAGCAGGGGTTCTGCTACGTGGGTATCTGGGCCAAGAGCATTTGGGGGGGGGATGACCAGTGCAAAGGCCCTGGGCACACGGAACCTCTGAGGAACAACAAAGAGGCTGTGCCGTTTCGGGGAGCGGGAGAGGTCGAGGAACGCGGCTGAGGCTGAAGAGAAACAGGCAGATCAAGTCGGGTCTCGCGGGACGAATCGCGTCGGGTCTCGCGGGGGGATCATGTCGGGTCTCGCGGGGGGATCACGTCGGGTCTCGCGGGACGGCTCAGGTGGGGTCTCGCGGGACGTTTCAGGACTGTGGCCGTTGTGTTGGGCGAGACAGCCGCCGGGGCCAGGAGCAGAGCGGGGCTCGGCCTGGCTACGGCGGGGAGCTCCGGGCGGCACTGAGGACGCGTGTAGGGGACGAGGGCGCAGACTGGGGGCCCGTGAGGAGCTGACGTGAGAGCTGATCTAAGGAACGTGAGAGGACGGCGGAGGGCTTTCGCGACAGAGGGGGCGGCAGGGCGGGGTCGGCGGCGGGGAGGGCGCCGCCTCGGTCTCCAGGCCCGGCGCTGAGGGCGGCAGGCGGCAGGGCCCTCGGGGGCCCCGGAGACAGGAGCCCTCAGAGGCGGCCGAGGCTCTGAACTCTGCTGGGGAAGGGCTGACAGCACAGGGCCCACGCGGGGTGTCGTGGTTGGAGACGGAGGCGGAGCGAGGGGCGTGCGGAGCCTTACGGAGCGGCGGGGGACGCGGGCTGCTCGTGCCCTGACACAGGGACAGAAGTGCGATGCGACTGGTGCTGGGGACCCGCGGCAGCCGGTGCTGCAAGAGGCTGCAGGGCCGGCAGCGGCCCTGGCCCCGGGGACTTGGTTTTGGCTCCCGTCGGGGGCCGCAGGGAGGTTGGAGAAACGTGGGCTTGGTCCCCCTCGGAGTCCTCTTCAGTCCTGAGGAGGGAAGGGAGAGGCCCCGGGGCGTGAGGTCAAAGACGTGGTGCAGGTGCTGTCGGCTCGGGACGCCCCCGCCGCCGGAGAGAGCGGGACCCGTGTGGCCGCGCCGCGGGGGCGGGCCGGGCGGACGTCCCACGGGGCCGCTCCGTGCGCTCCGGAGCAGCGCCCGCGCTCGCCGCCCTGCCTGTGAGCCTGGCCGCCGCGCACGAGCCCCGCCGCCCAGGCGAGGCCGAGCCGATGCCCCCCTGCCGCCCTGCCTCCCGGAGCTGGTCCGCCGGCCCGCAGCGCCGGCCTCGCCTGGACGCTCGCTGGAAGTGCAGGGCTCGGCCGCACCGCAGACCCTCTGAGTCAGCACTTGCGCTGAACCGCGCCCCCGGGTGGTGCGGAGGCGGTTCCAGTCTGGAAGCGCTGGGAATGCCGTTCCTCGTCTTTAGGAGGAACAAAGCGGGTGCTTCCAGGAGGAAGCCCAGGAGGGCTTACATGTTACTCATCAGCCGTAAACCCCAAGTGCAGTGCATTTTTTCCCAGCCCTGGCAGTGTATTGGAGTCATGTGAACTTCGTTAAAAAATAAAAGTTCTAACTTGCATGACTCGAAAAACATTTCACTGTTTGTTTCGAGAGAAACAGATCAGAACAAAGTTGATTATACAGAATGAGGAAAAAACAACTCTGAACTTTTAACCTGAATGAGTAGTCTTTAGAGTCTTAGACAATTCCAGAGTGTGGAGCAGTAGTTCTCTATGCTGGCTGTGTATCATTGTATCGTGGGAGCTTTCAAAAAAGTAAAACATACCGATGCTGGGCCCCAAGCGGGATATTCTGACGTGATTGCAATGCAGCAAGAGTTGAGGTCACTGGTAGAAATGAAATGCAAGGCACGAGTGTAATTTTAAGTGATCTCGCAGCCAAATTAAAAAGGTAGAAATAAGTAATTAATTTTAGTAATATAACTTAATCCAATATATCTAAAGTATTATCATTTCAACATGTAATCAACATAAAAAAACTAATAATGCGATACTTTATATTTCTTTGTCTTAGTAAAGCTTCGAAATCTGGTGTGTATTTACACTTACAGCACGTCTCGGTTCAGATCAGCCACGTTTCAAGAGCTCACGGGACACCTGGGACTGACGGCTGTGGTGCTGGGTGCTGCTGCTGCTAGTAACAGTAGTGCCAGTCTGTGAAAGATAGATTCCACTTCTGGAAAACAAAATGATCACCCATTTAAAGTAGAAGAGGTGGTTCAGAAGACCATGAGGTGTAATTCCGTACTATTTCCTGTTTGCAAACAGCCTCTTAAAGATCGTTGTGGAAGTTCAATGAGGAGGTAGGATTTAGAAAGTTGCAAAATTTCTTCCAAAAAGGGAAATGTTGTCTGGGATTCAAGTGATACAGGCGAATCTTCCCGTAATGCTGGCTTAAGGCACAAGAGTACGTGCCTTGTTTCTCAGCGCCTGTGATGTTAGGAAGTACTGAGCTGCTACTGATTTTGTTCTAGGAAAAGAGAAGAATGTAGTCATTGGCTACATTTTCCTTTTTCTTTCCTGGAATCAACCAGTATGAAGTGCAAGCATCTTTCAGGATTGTGATATCTGTGTAGCTGAGTCAGTGGTGGGATCGGGGATGTGAAGGGATCCAATTCTGTGGCTTGGCATTCCTGGCCCAACCCTCTTTCCCAGAAGCATCACTCCTTGATCTTCTCCCAAACCAGCTGTGAGTATAATAAAGATCTGCTTCCTAGTGTTAACATTAGATTGGATTCCTAGGATTGATTTTTACTGTGGTTTTTTTCCTAAATAAATTAGAGAAACCATGTATCCACTGGCATGTGTTAAACTGTAACCAGGTCATGTAGCTCTCCTGAGCCCAAGCAAGCAAGCAGAAGGTCTTCGTGACATGTGCTGAGAACTGGGTTAATTCACTTCCCAGTGTAGACTACGGGACAGCTTCTTCGCTGCTGACGGTGGGGAGCAGAGCTCTCAGGACGAGGGTGCCCTCCCACCTGCCCAGATGCCTACGCCCGTGTGGAGGCTCCTCATCACTTTGCACCAAAATGTCTTTGCTTCCTTCCCAAAGCTGACTGGTTTAAAACAAGGAAATCATGAGATGGACAAAATTCATCTTGGCCCATCTATTCACTCAGTTCTGAGCCCTCCCCTCCCCTTCACCAGTCACACCTACTTCTCTTTGGAAGGCCCTGGGGGTGTCTCTGCTGTCCAGACCCTTTTCGGCAGAGCGTCCTATCGTCATTCACACGTGGAGTGACTGTTTGCACCAGGGTGCAGATCACACCCAGTTCTCTCTCCTACGGCTCTTGTGGAAAGTGAATAGAGCACGGCCAGATGAATGTCAGGCATCGGCTGGGCGGGGGGTAAAGATGGGTAGAAAGTTGGAAAGACTGAGCCCCTGAGACAGACTGCCTAGAACTGAGTGAGGGAGGAAGGTGGAGAGCCTTCTGGGGCCAGGATGAGCCACAGCAACGAGGGGCTGCCCCTGGGGCGCTCGGAGCCTCCGTTGTGCGG
Source organism: Diceros bicornis minor (assembly GCF_020826845.1). NCBI lineage: Eukaryota > Metazoa > Chordata > Mammalia > Perissodactyla > Rhinocerotidae > Diceros > Diceros bicornis. The sequence goes on along the minus strand of NC_080744.1, from coordinate 958,650 downwards.
CTAGGCTATCAGGCTCACTGTCGCCAGAGAATAGGGTCATTTCACTTCTTTAAAAATGTAGAATTTAAATAATATTACCAAAATTAGGTTTAAAGATGATTCATATGAGTAAGTTCTTAAATGAAACCTGAGGATGCACCTGCCCCCTGCTTCTGTAGTGCCCTGCTCTCATCACTCAGTGACCCTGTTCACAGCCCAGTGTCCTGTCTACAGTCCTGACTCACACGGATGTCTTATTTGGAGACCACGCTCTCGCATTAGGACAGGGAGAACGTTTAGAGGGGGTTTTCACAATTTACTAGCCCAACAGTACTCTGTAACTTTCTCTTTTCTTTTTCTACTGTTACTTGGAAGGAAGGAGCCCCTCTCTGTGTTAAAATGTGGGGATTATTTTGTAAATTTGACTATGGAGAATAGTTATATGATTTACTTTTTTTAAAAGATAAAGTAGTCTTAGCTGAGGTCTGCAAGATGTTATAAGGACTTTTAGGATCAAATTACTCTAAAGTCAGCCATTAAGAGAAATCTGACACTTATAAGACAAAATGTATGTGACTCAATCTGTCTGGAACCCTGCAGTGGTCCCCTTTGCTTAAAGACGAGGTGTAAACGCTGTCTGAGGTGAGTGAGTGTGGGACACACGTAGTGAATCAAGTTGACGCTGAAAGGTGAGGTGAAGACAGAAAGAAACCTTCGCATTTGACTCAGGAGCTTGCACTTTGGTAGGTAGTAGGGAGCCGTTGAAGGTTTTAGAGTAAGGAGGACGATGATCTTGGGATGGTGCCTTAGCTCGGGGGAAATGGAGGGAGGAAGAAAGCTCAAAAGCTTGGTGGGCATGGGACCAGGCAGCAGGTCAAATGTGGAGACTGAAGAAGAAAGAGGAGGTAAAGATGACTCAGACTTTGAGCATAGGAGGATGACAGCGCCTGAAGGAGCCGAGAGGCCGAAAGTTGTTGGGGAGAAATATAATTAACTTGACCTCGAACATGTAGAGTTTAAGAATCGAATGAAAAAATATATTGAAGCACTTCCAAAGGTGTACAGCACTATTCTCACGTAATAAAATAATGATAGTACCATTTATTACATGTGGGGCAAGTATTTTACACGGACTCTCCCAGATACATGCTGGGCCCCCATTGTTGTGAAGATGATCTTCAAGTCTAGGAGAAAGAGCCTCTGGGCAGAGGTCCTGGGCTCGTTCGTCAGTTAGGGCAGTGGGAGGAAGCATCGGAGAAAGTCTCCAAGGCCACATGAGAAGTGATGCGGCCTGTGGTCACTCAGGGTGGCACGACAGCCCCCACCTTGGAGACGACGACTGTGATCTGGTGGACAGGAGCACAGCCTTGCAAGAGGGATGGGCTGAGTTCAAATTCAGATTCCACAACTTACCAAGCTGGGTTATCTTGGGCAACTTCACCTTTGAGCACTTCACTGTCCCCGTCTGTAAAGCAGGCTACCAGAAGTATCTGTATCTGCTCCTTGGGTCGGGTCGTTGTGAGGATTAAGTGAGATCATGCTTGAAAGTGCTGAGCACAATGCCTGGAATAAGCAATGATTCAAAACTATTAATGACACCACGTGCTGTAGAGGACTCCGTGCTAATGGGGAGAAAAGTGGAAATTAAGAACAGAATCCTGAACTAAACTGGAGTCAGGAGGCCTGTAGGGGGAGCTCTCACACCTTGTCACACCCTCCATTACTCTAAAGAGGAAGAGAGGACACTTCCATCTCTGACAGGAAGTACAGCTGCTTGATACTTTTGAAGGAAGACTTTTCTCTCCACCCGGCAACAGCCCAGCCAATGAGAAACACCACAGCCCAGCCAATGAGAAGCTGCCACTGCTCTGAACTGTCACTCTCCCCCAATGGACTTTCCTTTAGAACGGCCCCTCCCTGCTCCCCCTTTTCTCTATAAAAGCAGCTCCCTCCTTTGTTCTCTGGATTAGCCTGTGGTTGGCCATTGTGTGCACATCCTGAATTGTAATTCTTTTGGCTGTTCCTGAATAAACTCGTTTTGAGATAAGATAGCAGGCAAATTTGCTTTTGAAGTTGACAAAACAAAAACCATTCACTGCATTTGGAGAAGGGAGGTAAGGAATGATATCCTGGAGGAAAGTTTCCTGGAGTGGTGGTGGGGCAAAGTTTGTCTCCAGAATGTTCAATTTCTCTTACAAGGTGGAGTCATAATAGCAATCACAACAGGAACAACAACATGTGCTTCCTTCACAGTGCGCTTCTGATGAAATTTGTTACACACGGGGGAATTGCATATGAACAAAGTCTGATAAAATACTAACAATAAGTAAGAGTAGATGTTTAATATTTATAACACTTAGTACTATGTTTGCTTTCTCTCAGAAGAAAATTTAACAGTGTAATTTGCCAAAAGGACATAATCTAATTACCCTGTCCATGCTGAATAGCACGTTATCACACCTAGGAACTGTGTTGGTGAACATTTAAAAATGTTTTCTCAAGGCACAGCTTCTAAAACACCATGAACCCTGCTATAATATTCTCCACTATAATACTTTCCCTAAGACTTATTCCCTTAGTTGTAGGTCAGTGATTTAATTATATTTTTTAAACAGGTGCTTTTAAAAGGATCCTCTTGACTCTTTAAATCTAGTTGCTATAAATTGATATCAAAATTTGGTTTCTTGGGGTCAGCTGGGTGGCGTAGTGGTTAAGTGCTCGTGCTCTGCTTCGGCAGCCTGGGGTTCACAGGTTCCGATCGGGTGCCACCCATGCACCGCTTGTTAAGCCATGCTGTGGCAGTGTCCCATATAAAATACAGGAATATGGACATGGATGTTAGCCCAGGGCCAATCTTCCTCAGCAAAAAAGGGAGGATTGGCATCAGATGTTAGCTCAGGGCTGATCTTACACACACACACACACACACACACAAAATTTGGTTTTTTGGAGTATAAATGTTAACTATTATAATTTCTAGACTGGCTCCATTTAGAAAATGTAAAATCAGAAAAGTCATACAATCACATTTAAAAAATACGGAAAAGTAATTACAGTGCCATTCAATTCACTGTAAGCAATCTGGAATATTTCTCTCAGACTTTTTTTCATGTATTTCTTTTATATAGCTGCAAATATCCCCCACACACAATGCTGGACCTGCTCTTTAGTATAAAATTATTGGTAATTTTTAGTTGCCTACATAGTCTCCACAACCATCGCTTTTTGTGTAACAATTGATCAAGGAGAAATGCTATAATTTAGCTCTTTATTCCCCTGTAGCTGGATGTTAGTTTCTTCGTTTCATATTTTACTGTTAAAAATAATAGTATTTAGCGTATTTAAGGATGTAGCTTTTTCATATTTAATGTTTTTTCCTTATTCTCAGAAGTTGAACTGAGGATCAAAGGGCATGTGCATTTATATAGCATTGGTGTATACTGCCCAGTTATTCCCGAAAAGAGTGCACACACACACACACACATGCATGTGTGTGAGTGTATGAGCGTGTGTGTGTGTGTGTGTGTGTGTATACGTGCATACATAACTTGGTGGATAGAAAAAGATGCCCTGTGTTAGTGTGTTTCTCTGATCGCATGTGGGTTTGAATACCTTCCCTAACCATGTCCCTCTAATTTTACTCGCTTGTTCAGCTTTTTTGTGTTGGCCTTATTTCTAGGAAGGTGGTTCTTTTGCTTAAAGTTAATTTGAGGTGAATGGTTACAATAAAGCCAGGTTATTTATTACTTTCTGATACTCCCCCGCCAACCACCAAAACATAGGTTTCAATCTGGAGCTCTGCTTTTGAAATGCAACCACAATGTCAACGAACTTTAACAGGGCACATCGTGTCTATACTGAAAAGGAGTAAACCACCTGAAATACTTCCCTCCGAGAAAAGCTCCAGAGGTCCTTAAAGAGAGAGCTTTGAGAAGCAAAGCGTGATATAATATATGAGTAGCTCAAAGTACTTGCAGAAAATGGTGAGACAATTTGAAAGCATTTATTGAAAGTAATCAAATTTTGATAGACTGGTGAAACTCTAAATCCAAGATTCCTCAGCATCTCATGCTGCAGAATCAGTTTCTGTTCCTTCCATGAAAACTACACTTTCTTTCAGTTGAAAATACAGAGGGAGGAATTGGAGAGCCTGTGGGGTGGAAAATGAGGAGTGAGGGGTCTATGAGTTCTACGTTTGCTTGCTGCCGTCTCTGACTCACCCATCACATCCCTCCTGCCGGAGGAGGGAGCAGGAACCAGTGCCAGCAGAAAAGCAGGACAAAGGGAGGAGGGAGAAGACTGATGGCTGGGTTAGGGGATGTCTCATGGTCTCCGAGTGGAGGATGCTGCTGGGCCTCAGGCGCAGACTCGGCCGGGCTCTTCGGGAGCACCTCCTTCCGCTAGGTCCCTGTCTCAGCTTCTCTCTCAATGCCGCACTCACTCTTTTTCCTAAGGTCTTTCTGTCGTGGATCCAAATTTCTTAGAGAAGGAACTCGTTGGCCATCTTCGTAGCTGTGTGGGCAGGGACTCCAGGGCACGGAGACATGGCATTTCCTGCCGCAACTCTTGGGGTGGCGAGTGAGTGGTGGAAGCAGTTCCAGAAGAGAGGCGCCGGGCAAAAACCTAGCTAGTACGCCTGCCGCACCTGCTGGCCGGCTCGCTGTCCGCCCGCTGACGGCAGCTGCAGCTCTGCAGGGCCTCTCAGTCTGCTCCAACCCGTCCTTCCCTTGGGGGGCCGGGTGGTGGCACTTCTCACAGTTTATACGTGAAACAGATGATGTAGGATCTTCCTGAACTTCTGTGCATACACAGACTGTATGATAAATGCCTGTTTATCTTGTGTGTGTAGAGATAGAAAGATGGAATTTCTATCCACACAGACAATTGTGTCTGTGAGAAACTTCTAGGAAAAAAAATAATATTCTTTCATCAAATAAGTTCTGGAAGTGCTGAGCTAAGAGAGAGAAACAATTTCTGTATCATATGGCTTCTCAGGGCCTTTAGTGTGCTATACACCTGTGAGAGAGAGGACATGAGTTTCCTAAACTTACTGAAATAGATGTGTGTGTGTGTGTGTGTGTATTTATTTGAGGAATATATGTCAACACCTTGCATATTATTTAAAATGCAGTTTGAGAAATGCTGGCTTGGGTTTGAAGATAAATATGAATTTCTCTTTGGAAAAGGGAGAGAGAAAGAGGAGTTTGTGCCAAAGAGATGATAAATTGTTAATATAAAAGCCCAAGGGGAAGGCGCCTGGAGGAGATAAGCTCCTTTGGGAGCAATCAGGCCGAGAGCACAGGTGGGGTCTAGCATTTACATGGTCCGCTGGCCTGTAAAGACCTCAGGTGGGCTGTGGGCCCCGCTTACCCTCTTGTGAGACGTTCCGTCACAAGGTCTCTTCTGGACCACCAACTGTACTTCTCATGGTGTTTGTAGGGATTTATGAAATACGCTGTCTTGACGTTTGGCACCTTTTGCCACGTGTTTCTGCATAAGCTCATGATCCAAATATTACTCAAAAGCAGCCGTGGGTCCAGCTGCTCTCTTCCATTAAAATTATTACATCATTGTCACTGGTCTTTCGACCTCCTTATTTCTCTGTTCTCTTGCTTTCCTAACCTGCATCAAATTCTTTCCTTCTACATCAAGAGAAGGAGCATTTTTCAGAGGCTGCTCTTTTAACAATAAAGTAGATAAAAAATTGAAGCTATTGTTTTTCACATCCCATGAGGCTGGCTGATATGGATGTGGAGAACTTTCAGATAGCCTATCACACCTGAAAAGTTGGTGCAGCCTGCACTCATTATGGGCCTGCCCCATTCTGGGTGCCGGGGCTGCATCCATGAACAGACAGAGCCACACTCACAGGGCGTCTGTTTGTGTGTGTGTGTAGACTGAACAAAAGTAAACAAATATGCAACATAAAGTCAGACAGACAAGTGCTCAGAAGAAAAATAAAGCAGGGTCACGGGCTCCAGAGTGACTGTTTTAGATAGGATGGCCAGGGAGGTTCTCTGTGTTCTGTTAACACCTGAGCAGAGACCCGGACGGAGTAGGGGCATCAGTCACGAGGCTAGATAAGGGAAGAGACTTCCAGCCATCTGGAGAAGCAAGTGCAAAGGTCCTGAGGTGAACACATGCCAAGTGTGTTTCAGGAGCAGCAAGGAGGCCACAGTGGCTGGAGCCAGGTGACCAAGGGGGAGAGGGATGGCAGTTGGTGTGTATGTGTGTGTATGTGTGTCGGGGGAGTTGAAGGGGGGGTTAGATCATGAAGAGCCCCATGAAGAGGCCACAGGAGTAATTTTTAATTTTATTCTAAGTGTGACAGGACATAATAACCAGGACACAAAACATGAGGAACAGCGTCATGCGTGTTCTTTTATTACTCTTTCTTCCCTCAATTGCCGTAGCCAAAAAATTCTTCACGAAAGGAAAAGAAACACGTGTACTGTCTGGAAGCACTTTGGGGTCAGGGCCACAGGAAATAGCAGGACCGCGGGCCGCAGAGGCACGATGAATAGGCCCTTTCTAAATAGGACGGACATAGCTGCTGCTTTTGGGTGCAATTTGTTCCTATAAATATCTCTGCTAATACCACCATTCACTCAGTGACGGAGGAGGAAAGGCGCAGAGCCCTAGGTGGGAACTCCTGATGATGAGTCAGAACTGCCCTGTTCCTACCTGGAGGCCTCGAGTGGAGGGAAAGCTATTTGTGGGCACAGGGAGGCGTAGTGGCACACGCCAGGAAGAAGCATAAAATCAGGCGACACTCAAGACTACTGGTGTCAGGAGCAGAGAGAGCTTTTTCTGTACCCTCAGACACCCACGTAAGACATAAAGAGACTAGGTTTGAGGAAGTAAGTAGCCCTCCGTCTTCCTTGTAACATCCATTACAGTGGGTTTCAAGCGGTTGCTCAGGTCTCACTCCTGGAAACATCTTTTTAATGGCACCTAGAAATGGTGACAGATTCCAGGGGCCGGGGCCTGATGGGGTGGCTCTCCAGTCCCTCTGCACTGGGTAGCTTCAAATTCTGACTCCGGCTTTGCCCCTGAGGGACTCTGTATGTCTGAGTCCTATGATTTCTCCATCTCCTTCACCATTTCAGGAGCCAGAGGAACCCGGGTTCCCATTCTGGCTCCGTAGCTTGGTCACCATGCGTCTCAATAGTAGCAAGTACCTAATCTTTCAGTCTCCTTGTTTACAAAATAGGGACAGACATATGTACCTGTTGTATTAGGGTATAAAGTGCCCAGCAAAGAACTGGGCATTCGGAAAGCACTTGAGGAACGTGATGGACCCTGGAAGGCAGTCCACAGGAATCCGAGCCTCCTGGAACTGCCACTTGATGACTGCTTGCCCTTGAGGGAGTTGTTGAATATTGTTGGTGTTCAGAAAATTGAAATCTAGCTATAAAATGTATACAGTCCCTATTCATGCTCCAACGAAACGCTCCCTCCACCCTCCCGTTCCTCCAGTCCTGCCCAGCAGCAGACAGGGAGAGGGACGGAGATTTCTTAAGCTCCTACGCACTGCTGTGGACAAGGCGTCTTACGCATATGGTCTCGTTTGATCCTCCCGACACTTTAAAGCCAGCCTTATTACCCTCATCCAACAGTGGAGAAAACAAAGCTCTGAAAAACTGAGACAGGAGAATTTACACCAACTGATAAAACGGCAGAGGTGGAGTTTCAACTTGGTCTGCTTGAATCCCAAACCCGAATTCCCTCCAGGACCCACGGGGGCTACTGAGTGCACATCGTTATTAGCAAATAATCAGTGTTGACCTAAAAGAATCGCTGAAAACAGAACACGGGGACATTCTGGCCTCATCTGGGAATCTCATTGGATTCTGCGAATGATTAATGTCCCAGAAACAGGGCCAGTTCTGTTGTTGATGGTTAGGTAAAAATCCGTCCTTGGGCAACACTTGACAAAGATGCTTCTAGTCTGTTTCTCAAATCAACTCCCCTTCCTGGCAATCTGTTCTAGAACCTTCCAGCCCTTATAGTCGTCCTCATTTTGAGCTTCAATCCCCTTCCCGGGGCCACCACCACTCCTATAACTGCTTGACCCCGACATGAAGACAGATGCTCAATCCCACTGCACCTGCAATGGGAGGAATAAATAGCCCTAGTTCTTTTAGATTTCTCATAAGACCTATTTCCTTGGCCTTTTAATAATTTTCACAACTCTTTTGTGGACATTTTCCAAACTTTCCACTATTTGCTTAAGTCTCTGAGTCCAAAATTGGAGATTTAATTCTAACTGAGCTCTGAGAAAAGTGAACCAGAGGACTGATCCCGTGTGAGATATGCGTTCCTCTTGCTTATGTGCCCAGGTGTGTGGTCCACATTGATGCTGCAGCACTACTGAGTCATCGTCCTCACTGTGAAGAAGTGCCACCTTCGGGAAAAACAATAAATGAGGAAGCCAGGGCTTTTAACCCTGTCTAACAGCTACTGTTACTGCCACGATGATGGTCAGGCCCTCTATGCGCCCTTTTTAGTGCTAAGAAGGAGTATAAGCAGGAGTGATTTTCTTCATTAGCATCAAGAACTTACAAAGGATGTCAAACAAATGGATCTGTTAAAAGCACCTTATTAGTCTTCCTGGCCCAAGCAGAGCAAAATCCTTGGTTAATAAAAAATTGGGGAGGGGCTCGTAGGAAGTAAGCAAATAAGCTAAGATAAAGACTTGATAGCACAAGTTGTTCTGAAGTTTTTAAAGTAGCAAGATTTCGTTTTTTATTTTAATTTTGGCGGGATTTAAAGGGAATACTTGGAATGAAGAAAGAAACAGCTTATTGCTTTTAAAATTGTCTCTTGCGTAATCTAGCCACAGGGAAACATGCTCATAATTTGGTATTTGAAAGTTAAGTATTTCATTTGGTTAATTACTTCCAGAGTTATCATCATTTCATTAAAAATTTCTTTCAATTCAGTTTGGGGATTAGAAGAGCTTTCAAAATTCTTGTGTGTGATGTTTTTATGGCATCTTTGATCAGTATTTTTTTTTCCTTTGGGAATACATTTTCCAGTTTCATAGAGTCAATGAAAAGACAAATGGTTCCATTTACAGAAATCTGTTATCTAACAGATTGATCAAAGTAAGCAGAGGGATCTGGCCACAGGTCCTGTCTCCCACGCTGACCAGCAGTGTGACCTTGAGAAAATGACTAAAACTCTCTGTGGCTTCAGTTTTTTGTGAAGATAAATGTACACGGAGTTCTTAAGATAGGCTTGAAACGTGGTGATAGCTCAAAAAACGTGATGTTCTATTTGTTCAGCTAATTTGAATTCTAATCCAGTCCTTGAAAGTATTAGTCATCTCATTTTAACAATCTCATCATTAAAACATAAAATATAAAATTAAGAACCCTTTTGAAAGTCGAGTTGAAATGTTGCTGCTTACAAAATTCAACGATTTTCTTCTTTTTGTTTTTCTGACTGGACCCGAAAAGTCTTTATTATTTCTTCAGGAACCTCTGTTAACTTGTGACATTTCCCCTCCAGGTGACATTCACGTGCTTTATGTCTACGTATGCTTTTTGCCCACCCCCATGCCCAGATTTTCATTCATCACATGATCATCCCCCCGTCACATGTGCACCTCTTCCTTCCCTGTGGTTCCAGGATAGTTTTTTTTTTTTTTTAAATAAGAACTTCTATTTTCCTGATTTCATTTACCCATAACATTTTTTTTCCTCTCATAGTGCTTTTTTCTCGACAATTTTTTTTTTGTGTGAGGAAGATCAGCCCTGAGCTAACATCCATGCTAATCCTCCTCTTTTTGCTGAGGAAGACTGGCTCTGAGCTAACATAGCTATTGCCAATCCTCCTCCTTTTTTCCCCCAAAGCCCCAGTAGATAGTTGTATGTCATAGTTGCACATCTTTCTTGTTGCTGTATGTGGGACTTGGCCTCAGCATGGCCAGAGAAGCAGTGTGTCGGTGCACGCCTGGGATCCGAACCCGGGCCACCAGTAGCGGAGCGCGAGCACTTAACCGCTAAGCCACGGGGCTAGCCCCTCTTGACAATTTTCAAGCCACTTGAAAACTTAGGAACCATTGGTATTAAGTTTCTGGGTAATAAATAATGTACAAGTGGGCAAATAACACCACTTCTCAATTTTTCTCCCTTAATGTGAACAAGAATGATCCTACTCTGTGGGACACTGTTCCTTTGGTGGCCAACAATGAACCACGACCCCTGGTGATCACACACTTGTGTCCTTCCCTCCCGCATCGACTCTGGACTTGGTCATGAACTGTCTCTGGCCTGTGGGACATTAGCAAGCATGATGTAAGTGGAAGCTGGATAAGTGCTTTCACACTGGGGCTTGTTTTCTCGGAACACTTGCTCTTGGAACCCAGCTGCCATATTGTGAAAAAGCCAAAGCAGCCACATGGACAGGCCTAGATAAGGAGGACTGGGGCCCTGGCCAACCACCCAAGTGGAGATCCCAGCTGACAGCCGGTACTGACTCGTCAGCCTTGTGAGTGGCCCATCCAGCCCCAGTTGGGCAGCCCCAGCCGACACCATATGGAGCAGAGACAACGGTCCCCACCGGATCCTGACCAAATTACAGAACAGTGAGTAAACAAACGGTTGCTGTTGTTGTAAGCGGCTGTGTTTAGGATGGTTTGTATGTAGCAAGAGATAACTGAAACACACAACCGCTCTCCTTCCTGACCTTGAGTATGGAATCAAGAGAAACTGGCAGCAAAGCAACCCAACGCTACGTTGATGCTCGGCCAATGTAAATCTCTCCCCACTACGGCATCATTAGATCTTGAGAACAAGGCGGAGCCTGAGGCTCAGAGGAGCATCAAATGGCACTTTTCCAGTGGGGGCTGCAGTTTCCTCCTCCTCCTCCTTCTCCTCCTCCTCCTCCCTTTCTGACACACGTTCCCTGAGGGCTGGCCATCATCTGACACACGTTCCCGGAGCGCTGGCGGTCACCTGACACGTGTTCCTGGGGCGCTGGCCACCCTCTGACACATGTTCCCAGAGCGCTGGTGGTCACCTGACACGTGTTCCTGGGGCGCTGGCCACCCTCTGACACATGTTCCTGGAGTGCTGGCGGTCATCTGACACATGTTCCCGGGGTGCTGGCTGTCCTCTGACACATGTTCCTGGAGCGCTGGCAGTCACCTGACACACGTTCCCAGGGCACTGGCCGTCCTCTGACACGTGTTCCCGGAGTGCTGGCCATCCTCTGACACATGTCCCTGGAGCACTGGTGGTCCTCTGACACATGTCTCTAGAGCGCTGGTGGTCACCTGACACGTGTTCCTGGAGCCCTGGCTGTCCCCTGACACTCATTCCCGGAGCTCTGGCGGTCAACAGGACAGACACAGCTCCTGCTCTGATGGAGCTTGCTCTCCTCCCATCATGTCAGGTCTTCACCAGGATGTCATCACCTTGGATAGATGGAAGTCTGACTTACCTCCTCACCCCTTACACAGTACTAAATTGTTGACAAATGGCGGGAAGATGGCTGGTCAAGGAGAATGAGCAGTTGGTCACCAGCCCGTTGTCAAAGACAATGACCGACACGGGTGACAGAACTGAACAGAGGATTCCTCCACAAGTGTTCCCCGAGGGTGGAGGAGCTCTGCACCTTCCTCTCCTTGTCGGCGGGTGTGTCTTTCAGCAGGTCCCGACTCCAGACTCCCCGTGGAATGTTTCCTGGCCCCTCCTTCTGGAAGGCGTGGCTCTCTTCAGCACTCCTCAGATCTGTGGTGCCGCTCCAGACGCTGCACACCCTTGGCGTGTGAGAGAGTAGCTGGGACAGGCCTTGGTGGCTGAGGTGGGCTCCAGGTTCCTCCTCTGCTGAGCGGCTGTCCAGGGGACGTGCTTTGGAAATGCTGGAGAGGAAGGAAAACGTGGAAGAGAGTTTGTTCACTATAAAGACTTTCTTTACGCCAAAGCAGAGGAATCACTGGTCATCTCCTCAGACAGCTGGAGATCAAGATGTTTCCTTTGTGATCTGTGAGGCGACCGTGCGACGGTACAGCTGGAGAATAGGCGCCGGGGTCAGACTGCTCGGGCTCCTGGTTACACCACCTGCTAATCCCGAGACCTGGTTAGCTTGTTGAATATCGCCACACTTCATTTGCCGCCATCTGTAAAATGGGGAAAAGAACGGTACCTACCTCCTGAGTTGTTGAGAAGAGCACAAGTGCGTGGTACACTCTCAGCAAGCATTACTTGTTAGTATTAGCTGTTAGTTCTTTCCTCAAAAACTTAGTGCTTTCCTTCCATTGACTAAACATATTCTTAACTCCGCAAAGCAGAAAGGATCATTTTAACTATGTATTCTATAAAATTTTTTGGATGTGTTCTGTTTTCGTTTTCTCTTAAGAAACCTTCCAGTTGCAAGTTTGGAAACTTCTAGGTTCAGACAACCTTTATTTAATCTAAAAATATATTTTAAAGCCATATCTCACCAGTCCTTATTTGTAAGCATTTAAATGATGTGTATAGTCAGGAATTTAAAGTAAAGCCTACTCTTCACAACTCATTACCGTATATAAGTGAGATTTGGGAGGCAGCTTTGAGTCGTTGGAAGTTTTTGATTCTGCAACCTTTTTGGAAAACTCCATTCACCAGAGAGCTCTAGGATCACTATTATACAGGGAATCTTCAAGGAAGTTCTGTGTTAGGAGCCAGCCAGTCACACTGCGAATGTCAGTTTATTGACAGACCTTGATAAACACTGCGTCTCCTTCCTTTCTATTTTCCTTTCCCATTCTCTCTCTCTTTCCTCCTTTCCCCTCCCTCCTCCTCCTCCTCATTCTTCTCTCTCTCTCTAGCTCTCTATCGTGTTAAGGCTTGCATTATTCTCCTTCTGATATAATTGGGGCCTCTGGGTTTTAGTGCCCAGAGAACAAGCGGCCGTGAACTCCTCCACGTAGTCTTCCACCTTCACCCTGTAAGACGGGAACCTGCCCCTCCACTCTCCATTCAAACTGTGCTGTGGAGACTGGGGTGGAACTTCCGAGTGTGTTGGATCTCCCTTTTCCTTTGGTAATTGAGGTGGGAAGCCTGTCTTAGAAATCCATAAACACGCATACGCGACCGTGGACTCCGTAATGAGAAAACTGCATTCCTGTTTTACAGCCACTCTTCCTCCGTTACTTCCAGGCCCAGTGCCCACTCAGTGGGGATCTGCCTGGGAGTCCCTGATCCTGATATTTTCCAGTCCTACCACTTCTAGGAATGCGCCCAGCTTGAGTGCCAGATAACAGCAGAGTCAGAACTTCCAGTACTTGTTTTGACCAGAGATGCCTCAAGGGCAAGATCTTTCTGTTTCTTCATGGGTCTGTTCAGAGGCTTATGCCCACACAGTCAGGAGGAACCTGGAGCTTCCTGGCTTCCCAGACTTGACAAGTGTCCCGTTATTAGCCACAATCTAAGTCTTGAGATCTGGAAAAGTGCTGTATGCCCTCAGTGAACAGGCAAGAAATTGATGGCTTTGGGAGGGGAAGAAGTTTAAATATTTTCACAACGGGTTATGTCAATATTTGACAGCAATACGCCATGGCTTGTTTGGTATAAGGAATGTGGTAAGATGATAGACTTTTTTACTATCTAATATTCTGTGAGTTTCCTCCAGAAAAGAACTGTGTCTTATTCCTCCCGTGTCCAGCCCACCACTTAGCCTAGTGTCCTGGCAGCAAGCAGACACAGAGCAAGTGCTGACTGCCTGAATGAATGCATGCTCTGTTCAAAGCTTCATCAATTATCATCTAATAAATGTAATCATTTTTGTGATTAAGGCTCTTAAGTTCTGAGACTGGCAGGGAATCATTGCCGGGTAAATCTCTGGATGTCCCTGCAGAGTGACATGGGGTCTGCGTTCCATCCACGCCCTGATCTCCAGGGAGATTTTGAAGGGGCCGCTCCAAAATCCTGAGATCATGGCTACACGTGACCTAGGATCATGCCCTCCCTACCAGTCACGGTGCCTACTGCAGGGATGGGAATTGGGTGGAACAGAGAAAAAGAGGGTAGAAACTTATGCTTCTGTCCTCTGTGACTCCAGAGTTGCTCCATGACTGACATCTGTGGAAATGAAAAGCAAAGATCCTCTTCCTTCCAGGTCCTTTGAGAAAAGACCCAGGTGGTTGTCAGCCCCTCTCCCCCTCCTTTCTTTTGTGTGTAGTCTAATTCCCTCACTGCTTGGATGAGGAATCAGGATCAGGGGGCAAAGTGACTTCTCAGTGTTATCTGATCAGCCACAGGGCTAGGACTAAAATCTGGCTCTCCACTCTCAGGTCCTGGCCCCTCACCATCGTCGTAACTACAGCATATGGAGCACTCACTTTCTATGTACTTTATTTAATCCTAACAACTTGATCATCCTCCCATCATGGATGAGCTCGCTGCAGTTTAGAGGGTCAGTAGCTTACCTGGGGATCCAAAGCTGGTGCTGATTCCCAAGCTCATGCCCTTAGACACCGTGCCCAGCATCCCCACAAGGGGCTTGATTGATTTGTGGTCTCTGATCCTCAGGACTGTGGAAGGTGCAGGGCTTGCTTTTTTTCTACTATCAATAATTCACGCTCAGTGTAAAAAGCCTGTATATTAGTTTGCCAGGGCTGCCATAGCAAAGTACCACCAACTGGGTGGCTTAAATAACAGAAATTTATTATTTCATAATTCTGGGGGCTAGACGTCTGAGATCAAGGTGTCAGCACGGCTGCTTTCTTCTGAAATCTCTCTCCCTTGCTTGTAGATGACTGTCTTCTCCCAGTGTGTTCACACGGTCATCCCTCTGTACGTGTCTGCGTCCTAATTTCCTCTTCTGAGGACACCAGTCATGTGGGATCAGGGCCCACCTTAATGACCTCATTTTAAGTGAATTACCTCTTTAAAGACCCAGGCTCCAAACACAGTCACATTCTGAGGTAAGGAGGGTTAGGACTCAGCATATGAATTTTGGGAGGACACAATTCACCCTGTAACAGCCTGATATGTTGTTTTGCCCAGAGTATTTTCATTTTGAAGGAAGTCTCTTAAATGCAAAAATGCGTAAGCCCAAAGGGATAACCCAGGGTAGGTGTTTCAAGCACCAGACCAATGCAGTGTGCACTCTGTTTAAGAGGAGGCGAGAAGAATAAGGTTTCCTTTCATTTCTCATGATATTGGCCAATCCTGACTCCCAGCTAGCTCGCATGAGTGAATTCTCAGATCAGTTTAAGGGACTTGGATTATAAGAAAAATAATTCAAACTGGCAGTGCCTGTTCATCAGAACCTTAACTGACACCTCACATTTCTAATGGTCATCCCTTCTGGAAGAATCTGTACCCCTCACAATCTAATGTGATCAACAGCAATTTTCAAACTCCAGAGGTATCTCGGGTGAATTCCCAGCGCCAACAGTCGACAAGTCCTCAGAGCCATTTACTGTTAGCTCGAGAGCTGTTTGCTGGGCATGTAGGTAAGTCCCTGCCTCCTGCTGAGGAGACGCCAGGTCTTCCTTCTTGGGAAGGCCCTTAAGTTCTGTTATAAATCCTCGTTTGTCATACAGTCCAGACACAGAGAGCCTCCAGTTGTACTCTGGCTGCTTCCTGTAATGAGGGACAGGAGGTGTGGACGTTAATGTAGCTGGACTTCGAGTGCTGACCCCTGGAGCCCCGGACAGGAGTCGGCGAGGAGATGGGGCAGGAGCCCTGCGGGCTACCTCGAGGGTCTCCCAGGTTTCTTTCCCTGGGTAACGTGGGGCCTACACAGTGGCTCCATTGTTCAGAAAAGATGAGGTGCCAGGCTCCTGTCCAGAGGAAGCAGAAGCCTCCCGCTCTTCTCTCCCTGTGCCCTCCCCTCCCCTAGCTGCCCTGGCACGTGAACTTGTCGTTCAGGTCAAGCGAGTTGTGCCTGTGTCAGAAGGGTGTCTGCTGACTGATGTTTTCCTCCCTGCACCCCCATTCCCAACCGCCCCTGAAGCCCTGGCCTATTTTCTCTTGAAGAATAGCTGGGTTAAGGTTATTATCTCTGATTTAAACCAATCTGTATGATGGCAAACATTGAAAAGGAAATCCCATCCTTGGTATGTAATCCCCGCTCCTCGGTAACTCAGTGTGTGACCAGCTCGACGTTGTGGAGTCTCATTCTTCTTCCTTCTGTAAAATCGTCTCCAGGGTCCCCATAGCTCTGTCTCTGATAGGAAAGGAACCGAACGGTGAGCGGCTGATCGCCGAGCTGAAGGCTTGTGAGACCAGCAGCCTGACCGACACTGTCCCTAAGGGATGGTTCCGCCCTGGGTGGGCACGGCGAGGGCAGAGGGGCGCCGCACTGTGTGCTCGCGTCACCCCGAGTCCCCAGCGGGGGACAAGCCTGGGCTTCACCTCGAGGGCCGTGGAAGCAGGTCAGAGCCTGAGAGAGAGGGTGGGCACAGGAGCCGGGGGGGCTCTCGTCTGCTTCTGATGCTCAGAACACACCCGGTGGACTTGGGGTAACTTGGGATCTGTAAGCGAACGTTCTTGTCAGAGGGCCAAAGAGGACAAGGCCAGAGCCGCCCTGTCCAGATTGTGCCGGAGGGCCCGCGTCCCTCAGAGGCAGGAGCCCAGGACTGCCCTCTGCCCCGGGGATGGCAGACGTGGGCAGGAAACTCAGCTTTTCCTGGTTTTGTTCACCGCTCTTGGGCACCTCGGCTGATGGAGAATCGATCCAGCCCTTCTCTCCCTCCCTCCTCTCTCCCTTCCTTCCTTTTCTCTTTCTCCGTTTCAAAAAAGCATTCATTTTGTCTTTTCAAAGCCATAACAAAAATGTTTATTATTGTTTCTGAATAAGAAGGTGAAACCACAGCAAGTAAGTTTAGTTCCTGCTTCATGGAACATAGTTTCTCCAGAGAGTGATCTGTCTGCAGTTTACACCCGACACTCTTTGTGGGGTCACTGGTCAGAGTTTAACAAACATTATTCGGAAAACCCGGGAAGACAAAGGTTTTAGTGTTGTATATTTTTCCATGTACTTGAGAAATATATCCCATGGCCTAGACATTTCTTGTGCATTTGCGCAGTCACAAACGTACTGCTAGTTTGTAAATAACACGAACTATTTGTCCACGGAGGTGGAAGGGATTTCACATGATTCATAACCATCTGGTTATAGAGCAGGAAATGAGGTGTTTGGCAAATTTGTTTCTTTTTGCCAGGGGATTTTTCTTTTTCTGAAGAAGTTGAACATGTGTTCCGTGACCTGCGACCTGCGGGAGGTCTTGTCCTACTTATCTTTACAGTCTGTGGGCCTGCCGTGTCTGTGTTGCCAGGGAGCATGACCACCCGAACACAGCCGCCCGCACCGGATGATTCCGGAGCCACCATCTGTGCTGGGTCCTGTTCTGTGTACGGCACAGACTCGTCCAGGGGCCACGGCAGTGCTCGGGCTCACAGGTGAACATCCTTGCTCATCGGGAAACTTCCCAGGCAGAAGGTCCAGCATTCTGAATATGAGACTCCAAGTGAGTCATCTCAGTCTCACACGGAGGAGTCTGCAGGTCGAATTAGTCAGCCAGACTGTGACCAGCTGGACGCTAACAAGTAACGTGGCAAGCCACTGGGGCCTGACTAACCGGTTTGCTCCCACGTCCTCCTCTTATGTGCAAATCCAGTCTTCTAGTTACAGTTGTGCTGAAGGCCATTATCTATTCCTGCAGTGAAGGCTCACCAGGTGAGGGGTTGGAGGATTTATCCTTGGCTGTGACTGTCCTCAACTCACCCTGTGTGAATTCTCTCCTAGAAGAGGCTGGACGGGTAAGATCTGGCCCTTGGGATGGTCAGTGAAGAGCAGAGAAGGATCTGAGAGATGGTGTCCCATCTACAAGATGAGGCTAAACAGAGATCCAGGCAGGCTGCCCAAGGAGTTATCAACCCCAAAGATGCGGGCAGATTCGAGGTGTAGGACACGAGGGAGAGAAAGGGTTTCGAGCGGAGGATGGGTGCACACACCCTGGAGAGTGCCCGTCACAGCACACGGCCGCAGGCCCCTGTCCACAGGGTGACAGTGGCTCCTGTTCTACATAGACGGTGAAGGAGGTGTTAGGACCCACAGCTTAGCTCAGAAGCCTCCCTCTGACCCCACAGTGTCCTAGGCAGGTTCAGACCCCGACCCCGAGACAAGAGCTGTGAAGGTTTCAGAAATTTTGAAATACTTGCAAAGTACGTGTTGTGTGTGAGGAGCAATGGTGATTTGTGGGGGAGAAAAACAACGTTTACATAGTAGCTTTTTTTGCCTTTCTTCAAAAGTTAGGGGCATAAATGTGCTGTCCTTTGTGACTCTCTTTGCTAGTAAATCGGTTATCTTGGATGTATTTAAAAGTGTGAAGTCCTGGGAGAAAGTTTAGAAACATTTGGGCACAGAATTTTTTTATGGGAGAAGGGGGAATGTCCTTAGGAGAAAGTTGGTACATATTTACACTTCGATATAGGACAAGAGTTCTAAAGACCAGGATTTCTCTCAGCTTTAAACCAACTGGGTGCATTTCTTGAAACTAGTCCTTTAAAGCTCTGGCCTGTTTCCTTCCCTATGATATGGAGACGTTGGCACTTGTGTGTAAATTATCGGGGCCATCTTGAGATGAGAACAATCCAAGTGTGCCTCTTCGCCCCCTCCCATGCACACTGAGGAGGCTGATACTCATCTCAGTGCACGTAGCCCCAAGGGAGAGGTCATGGTCTGAGGACAAGGCAGAACGAATTTTCTTTAGTTCTATTCCTGGTGGTAACATGCTCTTAGCAACTTACTCAAAAACGGCAGATATGCATTAATAGGCAGTTTTTCAAAGAACATTCTCTCATCATCTATGTACCAAAAACACATTAACGTCACAAACGATGTCAATTAAAAGGGTCAATATTTATAAACTGAGCACATTGTATATATATTTTTGCATACTTAACTATCTCACTAGAGATTCTTAGATTATAAAAAGGACACTAAAAAATCTGTCATAATCAGTCTTTTAGAACAAAGAAATAATGATAAACCTAATTTATAACTTTTTAGGTTCAAAAACTTGCATACTGATACGCTAATAATCCTCTCTGAAGATAGCAGGTGAATGGGGAGATTGGAAACAAAAGTCTCAACCAGGGACACTGAGCCCATAAGCTTCTCCCTGGTCTGCAGGTTTTCCTGACTCTAAACCATCCTGCCCCCTCCTGCCTAAGAGGGTGTCCAATCCTAGTCTGCTCACCCCTTGGCTCAAAAAATGTCCGTGGACCCCCAGTGCTCACAGAATAAAGCCAGGCCGCCTGTCAGGGTCTCTCAGTGTCTCCACTGGACCCAGCATGACTCTCCAGTTCTGTTTCCCACACACTTTCTTGTCCGCACCCTAACACGCACACCCCAACTCACAGCATACCCCTCCCTGCTTGCAGGCAAGCCCTTTTCCTGTGTGCCTGCCACTGCTCGTGTGCCTTCATTCCTGGAGCTCTGGCCCAGCTCCGCTCTTGGAAACCTTACCCCTTCATCCCCTGAGCCAGAATCAGCCGCTCCCTCTTCTGCCGTCCTCAGACCTTACACAGGGCTTTCCTTCCTCTGTTCTAACAGCAATCTGTCTTCGTGCATTTCCCACGCTAGTCTGTCCGGCTACTGCCTTGAAGGACTCCTGGCAGTTAATCCCTCATCACTCACAGTGAATAGAAAATTGTAAGCGCTCAATAAGTGTTAAATTTGCTACTTATCTCTGTAGCAGACATTAGCCACCTTCTGAATGCACTAAATCTTTCAGGATAGATACATGTGTGCCCAGGGGAACTTCACTGGTAGATTAAAGTTGAGATACTAGACTGAGGTAGAAAAATATCTAATCATTACAATATTGTTTCCAAAATACAGCTTTATTACCCTTGAGTACTTGCAGTTACTAGAGTTAAGCTGTAAAGTGTTGTTTCTCCTTGAACTAATCCTGATGAACAATTTGAAATTATATCATAATAGCCTAACAGTGCCCCCCGCCTCAAATTCAGTCAAATTATTGATACCTAAGTGGATGCTTCCAGAATGTTTATCTATCTAAGAGAACTGTTTTCTTAGAATTTTTATTCTAATTCTGTCTATATTATTGATTGATTCTCACAGAATAAACTTTAGCCCAGCTCTTGTCAAAATTAGTGAAATTGTTGAATCAATTTATGTTGAAATGAGAGATTTTATTGTATAAGGCAAAATACAGGGGAATCAGAAGGTGAAAAAATTTGAATTTGTGTTTTCTTTCTATGCTTCAAACGTGCAGGGAATGTTGATTTGTTGAGGTAGCAATTATTCCTTGATTACAGACCGTTAGGAATCTAAACAGATTTCATAAAGATTTGCAACATGGTAACATTTTATGCTAGTTTCAGATAATAGTGATATATCTAATAAGTACTTTATTTAAGTAAAATTTAAAAATGGGATATTTTAGAATTAAGGTATAAATGAATAGTCATGTTATTCTTGATCTTTTCTACATTTTAATTAGTAACCAGAGTTTAGTCATTTGCAGAAGCCAGCTTATATGAAACATATAAAACAGAGGTCTGTATTTTATAAGTGCTAGTAAATATATAACTAATAATAACTAACATTTAATGAAGGCTTACTATGTGCCAATGACTATTTTAAGTATTTACATTTATTAACTCACTTAATTCTATGGTAATTTCTTTATTTTTTATTATTTTATTGGGGTAACATTGGTTTCTAACACTGTGTAAATTTCAGGTGTACATCGTTATATTTCGGCTTCTATATAGACTGCATTCTGTTCACCACCAATAGTCTAGTTTTTATCTATCACCATACATATATGCCCCTTTACCCCTTTTGCCCTCCCCCTACCCCCTTCCCCTCTGGTAACCACTAATCTGTTCTCCTTATCCATGTGTTTGTTTATCTTCTACATATGAGTGAAATCATACAGTATTTGACTTTCTCTGTCTGACTTATTTCACTTAGCATAATACCCGCAAGGTCCATCCATGTTGTCACAAATGGCAAGATTTTATCTTTTTTATGGCTGAGTAGTATTTCATTGTATATATATATATACCACATATTCTTTATTCATTCATTCACTGATGGGCACTTGGATTGCTTCCAGGTCTTGGCTGTTGTGAATAATGCTGCAGTGAACATAGAGGTGCATAAATCTTTTTGAATTAGTGATTTCATGTTCTTCGGATGAATACCTGGAAGTGGGATAGCCAGATCATATGGTAGTTCTATTCTTAATTTTTTGAGGACTCTCCATACTGTTCTCCACAGTGGCTGCACCAGTTTGCCTTCCCACCAGGAGTGAATGAGGGTTCCCTTTTCTCCACATCCTCTCCAACATTTGTTATTTTTTGTCTTGTAATTGTAGCCATTCTGATGGGTGTGAGGGGATATCTCATTGTAGTTTTGATTTGCATTTCCCTAGTAATTAGTGATGTGGAACATCTTCTCATGTGCCTGTTGGCCATCTATATGTCTTCTTTGGAAAAATGTCTGTTCATATATTTTGGAAATTAACTCCTTATCTGATATATAATTTGCAAATATTTTGTCCCAGTTGGTAGGCTGTCTTTTCGTTTTGTTGAAGGTATCTTTTGCTGTGCAGAAGCTTTTTAGTTTGATGTAGTCCCATTTGTTTATTTTTTTCTTTTGTTTTCCTTGTCTGAAGAGTCACGATATTCAAAAAGATACTACTAAGATCCATGTTGAAGAGCATACTGCCTATGTTTTCTTCTAGGAGTTTTATGGTTTCAGGTGTTACATTCAAGTCTTTAATCCATTTTGAGTTAATTTTTGTGTATGGTGTAAAGTAACGGTCTACCTTAATTCTTTTGCATGTGGCTATCCAGGTTTCCCAATACCATTTATTGAAGAGACTTTCCTTTCTCCATTATTTGTTCTTGGCTCCTTTGTTGAAAATTAGCTGTCCATAGATGTGTGGTTTTATTTCTGGGCTTTCAATTCTGTTCCATTGATCTGTGTCTGTTTTTCTGCCAGTACCATGCTGTTTTGATTACGATAGCTTTGTAGTATATTTTGAATTCAAGGAGTGTGAAACCTCCAGCTTTGTTCTTTTTTCTCAAGATTGTTTTGGCTATTCGGGGTCTTTTGTTGTTCTATATAAATTTTAGGATTCTTTGTTCTATATCTGTGAAAAATGTTATTGGGATTCTGATGGGGATTGCATTGACTCTATAGATTGCTTTAGGTAATATGGACATTTTAACTGTGTTTATTCTTCCAATCCATGAGCATGGAATATCTTTCCATTTCTTTATGTCTTCTTTGATTCCTTTCAATAATGTCTTACAGTTTTCATTGTATAGGTCTTTCACCTCCTTGGTTAAATTTATTCCTAAGTATTTTATTCTTTTTGTTGCAATTATAAATGGGATTGTATTCTTGATTTCTCTTTCTGCTAGTTCATTGTTAGTGTATAGAAATGCAACTTATTTATGTATGTTGACTTTGTACCCTGCAACTTTGCTGTATTCATTGATTATTTCTTTTTTATTTTATTTTATTTATTTATTTATTTAATTTTATTTTTGTGAGGAGATCAGCCCTGTGCTAACATCTGCCAATCCTCCTCCTTTTTTTCCTTTGCTGAGGAAGACTGGCCCTGGGCTAACATCCGTGCCCATCTTCCTCCACTTTATATGGGATGCCACTACCGCATGGCTTTCCACGCGGTGCGTCGGTGCGTGCTCGGGATCCGAACCAGTGAACCCCAGGCCGCCGCAGCGGAGCACGCGCACTTAACTGCTTGCGCCACTGGGCCAGCCCCTCGTTGATTATTTCTAATAGTTTTTTTGGTGGATTCTCTAGGGTTATCTATGTATAAAATCATGTCATCTACAAATAGTGACAGTTTCGTTTCCTTTCCAATTTGGATCCTTTTCATTTCTCTTTCTTGCCTGATTGCTCTGGCAAAGACCTCCAGTACTGTGTTGATTGAGAGTGGTGAGAGTGGGCACCCTTGTCTTCTTCCTGTTCTTTTTTTTTTTTTTTGTGAGGAAGATCAGCCCTGAGCTAACATCTGCCAATCCTCCTCTTTTTGCTGAGGAAGACTGGCCCTGGGCCAACATGTGTGCCCATCTTCCTCCACTTTATATGGGACGCTGCCACAGCATGGCCTGACAAGCGGTGCTTCGGTCTGCGCCTGGGATCCGAACCCGGGCCGCCAGCAGCGGAGCGGGCGCACTCAACCACTATGCCATGGGGCCGGCCCCTTGTTCCTGTTCTTAAAGGAACAGCTTTTGGTTTTTCATTGTTGAGTATGATGTTAGCTGTGTCTATGAGGTAATTTAATTCCTGTAGAATTTAGGCGACACTACAGAATTATCATTCTGTTTTAGAGATGAAGTAACAGGCACAGAGGGATTGAGGTCACACACTGGTAGATGGTAGAGCCAGGATACTAAGGCACTGCTGCCCACAGGTAGGGACTGAGTGGAGCCCAGAGAGATAAAACAGAAAACTCAGTCCATGCCTCATGGTGCCATGGTCTAACAGACAAATGAGACATATGCACAATTCCAAGGGGTGAAAGACAGTGGACAATAGAGGGATTCAGATAAAGTCTGGCAGAGGCCAGCAATTGCTACTGGTTGGGGAGTTGAGGAAGACTGCCTGGAGGAGGTGGCACTTTAGCCGTGTTGTCCAGAAGGAAAGGACTTCATCACAAAGAGATGGTGGGTGTGGGACAGGAAAAAGAGAGCCCTGGCCCTGCATCAGAGAGTCTGGTACCAGCCCTGCGACTCCAGAGTGAACCTCGGGGTGCGTGAGCAGGAGTGATGCAAGATTAAGGTCATGCTGTGGAAACGTTTAATGCCCACATGAGAAATTTGTACTTTCCTGGGGAGGAAATGAGGAGCAATGGAGGATGTGGGAGCAGGGAAGCAACATGCTACAGTGTTTCTTTAAAAAGATAACTCCGGCTGCTACTTTCAGGGTGGGTGGAAACACAGAAAGATCACAGGCTGGCACAGGTGCTAGGAAGTGTCACATCGGCCTGTGAGAAGGTAGGGATGGACCCTGGGGACAGGTGGAGGAGGAGCAGGGAGGTGTGGCAGCTGAGTGGGAAACGAGGGGCTTTTGAGACCAACCTGAGTTTGCTACTGACATCCCCACTCTCCGGCTGTGTGTCCTTGGGTGGGACGTTCACCCTCTCTGAGACAGAAAGGGGGATAATAGTCCTGACGTCTGGCGCTGTTGTGAGGTCATGTGTGTAAGGCGCGAAGCACCGTGTGTGCACGTAGCAGACCCTCCTTATAGCCTGAGAGGGCGGTTGGTGTTGCTGTCATCTTCTTGTTGTTGCTGATACTTGATGGAGGAGAGGAGACCCTCAAGGCTGTTCCTAAAGTCTCAAGTCCCTCTAAAGGAAGGATGCAGAGCCTTTAATAGAAATAAGAAAAGCAGGCGTGAGAACAAGTTTGAGGAGGAACGAATGACCACCTCAGTCTGGCACAAGCGGATGGAAGGGTGTCCTTTTTGGGAGATGCAGAGCCCGGGAGGAAGATGGGGCTGGAGCTCAGGATGAGGGAGGCGCCTCCATAGGGGCGATGTTTACCCGTGTTAGGAGGGCAGGTTGGGGGAGTTCCCTGCCAGGAGCGCAGCCCTCTGGGCCACGTGTAGGGACCCAGGGGTGCCACAGTCTCTGTCAGCCAGGATGGCGGTTTGTGAAGAGTAGGAGTCCCACCTCATCTGCATAAATCCGTGTGTGTGGACAGATATCAGGATGTAGTGCCATGACAAGACTCCTCCTACACCGTTGCCCCAGGAGGCTTGGACGACCGAGGGGGAAAGGTCGCCAATTCTTCTCTGCTTCCCCCAGAAGGAAATGTTAACAAGCCCTCTCTGGACGTTGTTTACCTCAGGGAACTACAGAGATCTTGAAGTGGAGCCTCCGATGATGGCAGGACCTGAGTCCCTAGGAAAAGTCTGGAAACAGGCCTTTGGTGGAATGAAGGGTCTTGGCTGGGGGTGGGGGTGGTGGTGGTAAGGGAGATGGAGCCCCGGACGGGGGCAGTGAGGGGGCGGAGCCCTGGCTGCTGCTCTGCTCCCGGCTGGAGGGGCCCTTGGACAGGTCATTTGCTTCTCTGGCTATCACATTTTTCCCCTACAATTTCGAAGGTTGACTGGAATCATGCCTGGAGAGTAATACATGTAGTCCCTTCCCCCCACCCCCACTGGTCATAATGGCCGCTCCCCAAGGAAATGGTTTCCAAACCTGGGTGAAAAGTCCTGACGTCATTCTTACATCTCCCCTCAAGTCCTCTGGGAGAAAATTGTCAAATCTCTTCTTGTCCTAATCATTTAAGGGTTTACGATGAACTAGAAGGAAACTGCCCTTTTAGTATGGAGAACAGAAACTGAAATTCTGCATATGTACAGTTGTCTTCGTTATTCTCAAAGTCTGCTATGCACTACACACATTTATACATGCTTTTTAGCAATGAACCAACAATTATTGGAAGCCTGCTATAAGCCTGAAATGACTTAGGCATATTGCAAATAAAGAAATTTCGCAACACAGAAATTGAAGTTTTTCACGCTGGAGGGCTTTTAGCGGTCATCTATTCTCCACCCCATCCAGGCTACAGATGAGGAAACTCTAGTCCAGGGAGTTTCAATGCTCTGCCTCAGGTCGGGGAGCACATGGAAGTCAGAGCTAGGAGAGAACTCCATTCACAGTGCGTGACGCAGAGCCGGCCCTCCGAGGAGACGAGGCGGCGTTCACTCGCCCTCACACGTGGGCTACACCGGTTCTCAGGCAGCGCTGTGCGCCAGAGTCCCATGAGGTGCTTGCAAAAATGCAGCTTCTCAAGCCCCTATCCAGAGAGTTGATTCAATCGGCCCAGAGAGAGGTCCAAGAGTTGCATTTAACAAGCTCCCCAGTTCATTCTATGGAGGGGCCCCAAGGGCAACTTTCAAGAAAAATATGAAATTCAACTGGCATATTCTGTCCTTAGTGAAGTTAGGACTGGTCAGTGAAGTCCACCCGATGTCGACCACAGTGGGCCCCAACCATAGGCACAGGGCAACATCACTGTCCCCTGAAATGAGAATGAACTTTTGGTGCCAACCAAGGAGCCATGGCCTTGTCAGTGCCTTCGTCCAGCCTTGATGAACCATAAGCCGGATATCAGGTTGCTGGGACATCTTGCTGGCTCTTCAGACCCTGAGATGGGCTCTCACACTTCCGTAAGTTTATTTCTTGTCAGATTCAAGAGGAACACCCAAGAGGGAATGGACCTTTCCAGTTATCCCTAACACAGCTTCAGTGGTGCTTGGCGTCCGCTGTAATTAACAAACTTTCAGAGACATTTGTTCCAACATGCGCATCAAGATGACCCGAATTTCAGGTGAATGTGTACTTGTTTGTTTTTAAAAGTGAGTCTATTTATTAGCTGCTTCTATTAGTTAAATTTTTGTTGCTGTAACAGACACAAGCTTAGGAAACCTAGCTTTAGCAAAAATGAGGAATTAATAACACGGCTATCTTGGAGAAGCACAGCCAGGAATGCTCCCAGTCCTCAGAAAAATACCGGAACCAGTTACTCAAGAATGAAAATGGAAGCAGAAAGCTGATGGTAAGTCCTCTGCATCTCTTGTCTTGTCAGACTTCCCTGTTTTGTTCGCCTCCTCTGTCCCTCGGGAGACTGCTAACTATGGTCCACACGATATTCCAGAGCCAAGCCACAGCTTCCCACAAGGATCACCTAAAGATAAGCACTGAGAGCACTTCAGAATATGCCCCTTTAGGGTTTTCTTATGCATGAATGTATACTTTTTCTTATGCATGAATGTATACTTTTAACAAAATCAGGGTCATCTGTTATATATTCTTCTATAACTGATCTGTTGTATCTGTCAATAAATGCACCACAAATGCATCTCCATTTCATGACCTATTTTTCTACATACTCATTTTTAATAGCTGGCTAGTATTTACCACATGGATGTCCAGCAGAATCTCTCATGCCCAACTTGATCAGAGGAACTTAAACCTTTTATTTGAACTTAAAACATACTCCAAGTCATTAATTTTAGCTTAAAATATACTTACCAATCTAGAGAGAAGCCTTTGGCATCATCGCACTTTTCTCCCTTAATTTTTATAGCCATTCACTATCACCTAATTCAATAGTGTTTTTTGTTTGTTTGCTTTGGCAGCTCACCTCTTTTTGTGTGTGTGTGAGGAAGATCAGCACTGAGCTAACATCTGGTGCCAATCCTCCTCGTTTTGCTGAGGAAGATCTGCCATGGGCTAACATCTGTGCCCATCTTCCTCTACTTTATGTGGAACGCTGCCACAGCGTGGTGAACAAAGCAGTGTGTCAGTGCGCACCCAGGATCCGAACCTGCGAACCCGGGGCTGCCAAAGTGGAGCGCGTGCACTTAACTGCTGCCCCACTGGGCTGGCCCCTTGGCAGCTCACCTTTATCTAGTCTTTCTAAAACATTCAATCCAGTTTTTGGAGAAATAAAAATCTCTCTTTTGTCATTTTGTGGGTGTACATATTATTTAATTAAATTACATAATTGCAACAAAAACTGTAGCAGCATAAGCAGGTTTGGGAGCAAACGGAACTGATTCTGGTGAGCACACAGCTCAGCTGGTGGAGGACAGGCATGCGGGCTAGCTGGGGAGAGCTGCTGCTGTGACAGCCAGCGTGCGGGACACTGGACCGTGAGTTTATGTGAAGAACAGGGAGTTACGGCTGATCCTGGGGCTCCTTAGGTTTCGGAGAACACTTCTACTATACAGTAATTCCTTTAACCAGCTTCCTAGGTTGGCTGTCTAAAAGTTTGTGTTTTTTTCATTGCTGTTGAAAGTAAGGCAGCATTGAATCCACCCAGATAATTCTTTTGGGCACTTTCATAATTATTCCCAGAATTGGAATGACTGAGTAAAATTACACACATTGTAAAGACTTTAAATACAGATTTTCAAATTGTTTCCCAGAAAGGTTTCCCTGGACTTGATCTTTTAAAACAGAATTTAAAATAATGAGACCTTTTTTTTTTTTTTGTGAGGAAGATAGCCCTGACCTAACATCCATGCTAATCTTCCTCTTTTTGCTGAGGAAGACTGGCCCTGAGCTAACATCCGTGGGGTTCTTCCTCTACTTTACGTGAGAGGCCGCCATAGGACGGCCTGACCAAGTGGTGCGGCAGTGCGCACAGCAGAGTGCGAGGCGCACTTAACTGCTACGCCACGGGGCCAGCCCCAATAAGAGAGCTTTTAACAGGGAGTCTAATTAAGCAACCAATTTCATTTTTCTGCATGGGACAGGAATTTAAGTCTGTTCTCTTATCCTAAAACAATGACTTCACCCCTTCCAAGACATGGCAGAAAAACACCTTCCCTTTGTTTTCTGTGACAATAGCAACCAGTTCCCACGGATGAAATTTATTTTTCATCTAGTAATCCAAACCATTTGGTTTCAGGATGTGGCCAGGCAAAATGAGCCAAAAATGCAAGATTAAGGCAACTTGATTTTTAGGTTGTGTATATAGTTGAGCTTTGGGTTTGGCTGATGCAAACAGTTTCCATGGTTTGAGAGTTTTTGTTGTAGCAACGAGGTCCTCAGGCAGCAGTCTGTAAAATGCAAGGTCCTCCGTGAGGAACATTTTGAACTCTGCGAGTCCAAGGATCGGATCAGATGGTGTCTTGGATGGGGTCTCTGGAATGCCCATGCTACTCCAGTCTCAGGCCAAAAGTAAAACAGCTATCAATTCTCCGAAGAGTTTTTCCACTGTTTGGAACTTCCCAGTGGTGGTACTCAATTTGCTAACAGGGTTGGAAGGGGGGCCCCTGGCCGAGGTGCATGACTCAGACTGATATGAAATCACCATTATGGTGAATTTGAAGCAACTGCTCTCCTCTGACCCCTCCCCACAGTTTTTGGGATGGGGAGATGGATGTCTGAGAGGGCAGACTTGCTCCTCCCAAGGGTGTTTGTCAGTGGGGATCATGGGAGCAGGAGGCTTGAGAATGGATGTTGGAGAACAGGCCCTGGACCGGGTGCTGAAGATGCAGCCAAACACGTGGCCCAACTGGTTCACTCATTGTGAGCCGAGCAGGTGCCCAGAGCCAAGGAATGGGGCCAAAACAAGGGCGGCGGAGTGGCCAGGAAAGTCGTGGGCCCGCGGGGCGAGTTCTGGGCCAATCCTGCTGAGACTGGATGGCACTGCCCCTTGAGGGCTTTTTTTCACGTTTGGCAAACATTGTGTGGGTTAACTGTGTTCATTTTAGAAGGCTGGGGTGAAATGGGCTGTGATGGCCTTGAAAAGGGTGCCTGCACACGGCAGTGGGGGAGTTGGGGAGTGTATCTGACTCCAGGTTTTTAAAAAGGAGAGGGAGCAGGAGAGTCAGAGAGACCTACCTCTGATAAGGCAGTCATTCCTCATCCCACAGGCAGGGGGACAAGACAGTTCTCTGAATTCCTCTTAGATCTCTCTCCCAATTGCTTACAAAAGTTTGAAATATCCTATTAGAAATTCACTGTTTTGAGGAATATATAATATTTGAAAGTAGTTTCCAAATGAAAGACACAAATATATAAAACATGTATGGGATAAATGAATATGATACCATGCACCCAGTTTATAGAAAGGAGTTCATCGTTCCCTTTGCCGTCTTTTGTAGGCTCTTCCCCCTCAGAGAAAACTGCCATCCTGATTTTTGCATCGATCATCATCCTGCTTTTCCATAAGATTTTACCTTTCATATTTATTTCTCTAGAAAACACATTGTTTGGTTTTACCTATAGTTGAACTTTATATAAATGGACTCGCACTATATTCTGCAACTTTTAAAAATCTATGTCGTGTCTTGGGATTCATTTATGTTCTTGCACGTGTCTATAGTTCACTTGTTTCATTGCTATATAAGATTGTATTGAATAAATATGCCACAATTTAAATTTTATTCTACAATTGTGGACATTTGGATTATTTCCAGATTTTTGGTGTCACTAAGCAGTGCTGCTATGAATATTCTGGCATGGGTCTTCTGGTGCATATGTGCAAGAGTTCCTCTAAGTTTATTCCTAGGAGAGAAAATGTACAATCATAGGTCTTCTGAATCTTCAAATTTATTAGAAAATGCCAAATTATTTTCCAAAGTGGTTGCACCAATTTAAATTTCCACCGGTGGTGTGTGTTAAAATCATCCTACCGATACTCATGATTTTCAGAATTTTTAATTTTTGCTTTTCTAGTAGGCAGGAAATAGTAATTTGCACTTTTCTTCCTACTACTAAGTTGATATTTTCAAGTTTATTGATACATTTTCTCTTTTGTAATGTCTGTTCAAGCTTTGACCCTTTTTCCTTTTTTTGTTTGTAGAATTTCTTTATATATTCTGAATACATAGACTTTCCTCAGTTGTATGCATTCCAAGGATCTTCTCCCGGGTGGTGGTCCATCTTTCACTCTCTCTATGGCATCCTTCAGCATACAGAAATACTTGACTTTAGTGTTGATACTTACCAAAACAGTCCTTTATGGTTTGTCATTTTGAGCCTTAATTAAAAAAATATTTTCTTATCTCATGGTCATATTCTCCTATTTTCTTGCCCACAAATGTTAAAGTGTTGCCTTTCTCGCTTAAGTCTTACTTCACCTGGAAATAATTTTCACAGAAGCTATAAGGAAGAGATCCAATTTGATTGGTTTTCCTTATGGATAACCAATTGGTCCAGTATCATTTTTTTTAAAAGTCCATCTTTCCTTTACTGTTCTGCAGTCTCTCCCTGCCATATACCACACATGTGCTCCCTGTTCTGTCTTATCCCTGACTCATCCTCCATTGTTTTAATTGATATAGCTACATAATAATTCTTTTACATCTGATTAGGGAAATTCTACTCTCTATCCAATATTTTATCAAAATAATGATCTCACTACTTTTAGTTCTTTGTACTTCCACTTGAATTTTAAACACAGCTTGTCTAGCTATATACCTACCCACATACATACAAAAGGAAATATTAAAAATAAGTCTCTTATGCTTTTTATTTCCATTGCATTGAATTAACAGATTTTAGGAGAATTCACGTCCTTCCAACATTGAGTTAATCAGTTCATAACATGTTCTAGCTCTACATTTGTTTATT
This sequence comes from Diceros bicornis minor, assembly GCF_020826845.1. Taxonomy (NCBI): domain Eukaryota; kingdom Metazoa; phylum Chordata; class Mammalia; order Perissodactyla; family Rhinocerotidae; genus Diceros; species Diceros bicornis. Next base: position 927,557 of record NC_080744.1, on the reverse strand, counting down.
TTTCATCTTTGAAATAACATTTTGTAGTTTTCCCTGTGAAGGGCTTGCACATTTTTTGTTAGATTCATAGCTCTATAATTTTGATGCGATTGTAAAACAGTGTTTTTAAGATGATGCTTTGGAATTCTTCATTCATATATTATATATCTCTAAAATTGTGAAGCTGAATATATAGTTCAGGTGAGAGATGATATATGATTTGAACAAGGGTGAGGGAGGTCATGATGGAGGTGGTAAAATGTGCATATATGTTAAAGATTGAGCCATCAGGATTTGATGGTACAGTAATATAGTGTAATATTGACATCTTCTATATATTTGTATGTATTGGGGGGATTTTTTTTTATTGCAGTAACATTGGTTTATAACATTGTATAAATTTCAGGTGTACATCATTATACTTCTATTTCTGCATAGATTATATCATGTTCACCACCCAAAGACTAATTACAATCCATCACCACAAACATGTGCCTAATCATCCCTTTCGCCCTCCTCCCTTCCCCCTTCCTTGGGGGATTTTTCATATGAGCTCATATTTTGAAACATTATCTTTGGCAATTTTTTGCACCTGGATCAAAAATGATTTTCATCAGAGAGAATTTTCTCTTGCTTCTGCCAGGCTCCTGGGCAACTACCAATCCCAAAGCACTTTAAACTAAATATTCACCTTAAGGATTTGGGTGACCTAGATCACATGAAGGCGCAAAAGACCTGGCTTGTGTTAAGAATACTCAAGGAGACTTTTTCTCCCTTCCAGCATCCCCAGGGTCGGGAACGGTAGTTTCCTTACATTTCCCAGGGATGAGGCAGGCGTCTTTCTGGTCCACCCCTAACTGAGCGTGTCACCCGGTGAGCCCCAGCTTCAGTGGGGTCTCTCATTAGCCTCCCCACTGTCTGTGTACAGAGCTTTGTCTCTTCCTCCAAGAACGCTTTTCGGCCTGAAAACTGAGAGTAAGTTTTCCTGGGTGTGGCAGATCCCTCAGGGCAAAAGCCAACCTAAGTGCTCTGCTTACCCTTCTGGCTTCTTGCTTTAAATTTAGGGGTTTTGGCCTCAGAGAATATCTCGCTTTCTGGACAGCTCATCAACAAATTTAAAAAGATGCTAAAAGACATTTTATCCAGGGTTTTTAGTTGTTTCCAGCAGCAGAATTGTTCAGGGTCTCTGCCCACCAAGCTGCCAGAAATGGACGCCAACTTCACCCCTCTCGTCTGAGGCTTTGGTCCTTGAGAAAATGCCAGTGCCCACAGGGAGACTGCAGGCTGAGGGGGTGCTTCCCACACGTCGCCTTCAAGCCACCTCCATAAAAGTCATCTGGCATGCTTGTTGAAACGCTGGTCGTGGGTCAAATCGCAAGCTTCTGATACAGATCTTGGGATGGAGGGAGGAGGAATTTGTATTGCGTGTTCCAATGGGGAAGCACTGTGTTAAGTTGTTATCTGTCTTTTATGCTTTTGTACAGATTAGTTTCAGCTCCTTTTCTGCAACAAATTTTCATAATAAAAAGCTTAAAAATATTTGATATGTGGGGGAAAAAGTCTCCCTAATATCGGCATAAAAAATGGCTTTTCTCCTTAAGGAATCCAGATTCAGTGATTTCATTTCCCTGACCGCTGCCGTGGGGGTCCTGCCAACCTTTCTCCTTTATCTGTAGGTATTTAGTCTCAAGACCAGTGGTTAACTTGTTTTACTCATTTTTTTTTTGAGACCATCCAAGGAAATGTGAAGGAGGCTCATTTTACAATCACATTTATAGAGAAACCATGGAGCCTCAAAAAGGTTAAATAGCTTCTCCTTTTAGAAAGAGGGGAAAAAAAACACCTTTAAACTTTCTTATAAAAACATGTTTGAGTATAACTCAAATTATTCTCTCAGGAGAAATTCTTTGAAATGGATTTACTGGGTCAAAAGTTATGCATATTTTAAGACTCTCCATCCCCTAATAAAAATAGCTTTATTATTCTGATTATAAAAAAATTCCAGTCTAAGCTCAACGTTAGATATGTGCAGACCCTTCAGAAAGATTTAAGATGAAATTAAAATTACTCCAAACCTGCCACTCAGAGAAAACCATGGTTAAACACGTTCATATATTATATTTCTTGTAGAATCTTTTTCTTATGCATACAAACATTTTATTTTTCAAGAACAGAATAATCCTGTTTGTAATCTGATTCTTTTCATCAACTTTATACTGTGGCTATCTTTCCATGTCTGTAAGTGTGAATTTTGGAAATCTGCGTAGTATTTTACACGTGTCATGCACAGTGTGCTTAGCATCTAGCAGAACACCTGATACTAGCAGGTCTTCATTCATTCCTTCAACAGATATTTGCTACCCAGCTTGCCATGCCTGTAACTCCTCCTAGGAGTTGACCCCAGTCTTTACAGAAACCGTTTGTTCCCTCCTCTCCTCAGTCATTGCCTGTTGGATGAGGGGTGAGCAGAGGCCCCAAACAATCCTTTAGGCCAGGCACCTAAGGTGTGTTCTCATAAGCAAAAGATGAGCTAGCGAATGAGATTCCATTTTGTAAAAATTTGGATTCAGAAATAATCAGAGGAAGAGACAGCAACGAGAGTAGAAGTGAAAAGCCTTCTTATACTGGAAGAATGGAGGGGTAATAAAGGACCAAATTTAGGGCACATTTACCAAAAAACAGAAACCGTGAGGTAAAGATGAGATGTGGAGAGGTAGGCAGCCAGTCGGTGGGGTGCAGGAAGGGGCAGTCAGTGGAGGGGACTGCATCAGCTCGTGGGGGAGTGCTAGAGCAAAACCCACACTCAGTCCTCTGGCCCCTCCCTGGGGTCACCTCCCACGTGGACTGGGATGGCCTCTTCTCCTGTGGCTCCTCTTGTTAGGTCTGTTAGATTCGGTCTCCCTGGTTCTCCATGTGTCCCCACAAGTCCATTCACCAAGTCATCCACCCGTAGAGGGATAGTTTGAGTGAGTCTCTGTTCTCTGAAGCCCAAAGAATAAAACACACAATTATTTTGATCATTTACACCCAGGAGTCACTTAAGGGGGTAGATTTTTGGTTTTAGCTCTATAATCTTTGTGTGGTGTTTGTGTGAGTGTATGTAAATTTTTGTTTAAATGTATTTTTTTCTAATTTCACTGGAATATGATCAAGAAGTGTGACCTGTACAGTTTCTGCTGTTGGAATAGGACGTTTTCTTTGTGACTGAGAATAGTGTCCATTTCTGCACGTGCTGAAAGTAATGTGCATTCTCAATTTGAAGGTACAGTATTTTAAATTAACTTTATTGAACATATTATTTAAATGCTCTGTGTCTTTATTTTTGGCTTCTGGATCTGTCAGCGACTGAGAAGTAGGCTGTGAAAGACTTCACTTCCGCGCCGTCTCTCACTGCCTTTCCTCTTGTGCTTCCAGGTGTCGCTTTATATAGTTTGATGTAATTCATTTCCTTAAGTGCTTTTTCTATTTAATGTCAATTGCCTTGACACCCTTTGTCTGATATTAATATGGCCACCTTGCTTTCTTTTTTGTGTATATTGTTTGATATATCTTTAGTCATCCTTGTATTTTTAACTTTTCTGTATCACATTTTTTGTTCGTGTGTCTCTGAAAGTATAGAGATTTTGCTGATATTTTTGTTTGGAACTCTCTGAAAGTCTCTGGAATTAATAGGATGAGTTCAGAACCTGTCTAGCCATCTCTGAGCCCATTTGGTTTTCTTCCTGGACCCACAGTTTCCCTTGGTGTCAGGTGTCGGCATGTGATAGTTCTGGCTAACGGAATGTGGTGAAAGTGAAGTGCATTCACTACCCAGCATCATCCCTTTGCTCTTTCTGGTCTGCGTGGCAGTGCCCAAGGCAGCCTTGTCAATCACAGGGGAAATGGTGGAGTCTCTAGTAGTCTGAGTCCCCGAATAACTGCATGGAGCAGAGCCCCTCTACTGCCAAATTGACTGTGTATGAGAGAGAAATAAACTTCTGTCGTGTGAAGATACTCAGCTGCTAATGTCATGGCAGCTAGTGTGAACTAATACAAGAAATGGTAAAGAAAGTGGGTACTACCAACAAAAAAACTAAAACATATAGTACTGTTTTAATAGTTGGGGACAGTGCAGAAAAGAAACTGATAGCAGAGGAGGGGCTGGAAACCTATGATTTTCAACAGCAAAATATTTGGGAAAAATTTTGTCAGTGATAACTTGTAAGGTAGATAAAAATGCCTACCGAGCCATAGTTCCAGAGGAAGAAATTAAATAAAAGAATGTCAGTTCTGTATGCAGTAACTGCCTGGCTCAAAAGCAGAAAAGAAGAAAATGGAGTCCAGAAATTTGGGGCTTTTAAGTAGGAAAATCTGACTGCCTCCAGAACTCAAATGGCAGGAAATTAGGTTGAAAGAAGATTTTGAGGAGTTAAGGCCCTTCAAGACTCAGTCCTAAGGCAAAGAACTCATTAAAGGTATGGTATTCCCTTCCAAGCCTCCTCAACAGCCACCATTAAATTGAGAAAGAGTGGAAAGGAGTTGAGTGAGAAAAAAATAGACGAGGTTTGGGAATTATGTCTGGGAAAGAAATTTGGGTGTGGTTACTGACACGGAACTTCCTGGAAGCAAATAAATTAGAAGCTATTAAGAGTTTGGAGAGAATTATAGCCAAAGGACCATAAGAGCTTGGACGCCGTGAGAAACTTCCCCTCTGATCATAAACTAGAGTGGGTGGTGGATGGAGGTGACATGTCTGTCATGATGTAGCAGCCAAAGACTGCTGTATGGTGGCCAAAGACTCGGGCCATGGTCCGTCCTAGTGGGGACTCTTTCCAAGCAGTTTCTACCCTGTGTGTGGTAAACTGGCTGCACAAGAGGCCAAGTTCTGGACACGGTTTGCCCTTCAGCCCAGGGTCCTGCCCTGCCTCTTGCTCACACATCAGGAAGGGTCCCACAGCACTATCAAAGCAGCCCAGGCCTGCAGGCCTTCTTTGCTCTGGCGCACTTGGCCCCAGGCTTTCTGTGTAGCTTCTGTGGAATGCTGAGGATCAGGAAGGCGAAGGTTTCAAGGGAGCCAGCCTCATCAATCCCACAGCTGACTTCCACCCCTAGCCAAACTTAGGAGTATTACTAAGGTTCCCTAAGGCCTTCCTCCCTCCCTCCTTCCCTCCCTCCCTCCTTCTCTATTGCGATATCTTGCTCTCTCCTTCTTTTCTAGCTTTATTGAGCTATAATTCACACACCATACAATTCACTCATTTATAGTATATAATTCAATGACTTTAGTATATTCACAGATATGTGCACCCATCATCGCTGCCAGTTTTCAAAGATTTTCATCACCTCAAAAAGAAACATGTACCTTTTGGCTATTTCCTCCTGCCCCCTCCCTGACCCTAAGCAACCACTAATCTACTCTCTGTCTCTATAGATTTCTCTATTGTGGACTTTCATATGAATGGAATTATATAGTGTGTGGCTTCTTTCACTTAGCATAATTTTTTTAAGGTTCATCTATGCTTAGCATGTATCAATAGTTCATTCCTTTTATGGTCAAATAATATTCTATTGTATGGATATACCACATTTTGTTTATCCATCTGTCTGTTGATGGAAATTTGGCTTGTTTCCACCTTTTGGCTGTTATGAATAATGCTGCTATGAACAGCAAAGTTCCTTTTGCTTATTTCTCATAAAATCCTGTTCTTTTCAAGAAGGAAGTTTCCAAGTCACCATACGGCTTTCCTTTAGTTTGCTTCCATCTGCACTCCATCAGGGTTCCTTGAAGTCACTGGTCCTTTTTCCTGACCCACATCAGCCCTATTTTAATATTTTCTTGATAATTTTAGTCATGATCTAGAAGGGAAAGATTGTGCTGGCTTTGCTTTAAGTACCTATATAACCAAAGTCTATTCTTACATCCTAAATAAGAAGATATTGAGTATAAGTTAACTTTTTTTAATAACCCAAGTTCATCATCATAAACAGAAATACATACATCGTTAATTCAGTAAATTCAGGTTTATTTCATGAAATGTCCTTAGAAAACTTTTTTCTCCTTACTTATTATCACTGTCAGCAGCAGCAGTAGTAATGACTTATTGAGCACTAAGTATGTAATAAGCCAAGGATGGCAAATGGTATTTAGAGAATGATATTTATACATTTTAAACTTTCTATGCTATAATTAGGACAAAAATTGAACCAATATATAATCTATTGAAAATTTTTAAATAAGCACACAGAAAAATGAACAATTACAAATAATGATAAATTTTATGAAAACAATTAACAGCATGAAGTGAGAGGGGACAAGAGGGAGGGACCTACTCAGAGTGTTCTGGGAAGAATTATCCAAGGAGAATTCACCATTTAACCACTTATTACAATACATTTGATTAATAAGATTAAAAACTGTTTTAAATCTGAATCTTTTCATTTACTATTTGGGCAGTACTTCAAGGATGAAGTGATCAAGTAGCCAGTCAGCTTCCAACCGTCTCGCACTCCTGGAGAAATTTCCGTCACGCTGAGCAGGTAGGTCAGGCGCTCTGAGTGCAGGCGGAGTCACAACCCCTGCTCACTAACCTCCTTCCAGGAACGTGGTGGGAGGGCACGTGACTGCGCGTTTGAAGGTCGGTGTGGCCACATGATTTGCCTTGGCCAATGAGAGGGGAGCAGTGATGTGCATCACTTCCGGGAGGAAGCTTTAAGAGCCGGCACACAGTTCCCACAGCTCCCTTCGGCCGGGGAAGATGGCTGCTGCGTGCAAGGCAGCGTGTTGGCCTGGCTCAGCGTGAGTTCGGGAGCGGAGCCGTCGCCAACCTGGCGAGCGTTAGAGATGTTTGCTGAGACGGCTGCCGAGATTCTGGAGCTCCGGAGCTTGTTGTGACGGACTCCCACACGAGGCCCAGATGCCGAGGCTTCACAGCATCCGGAGAGGCGGCCCCTCCGGACTGGCCTCCACCGCGTCCTCGCGAGGCTCCCAGCTTCCGGTCCACCGCGGGCGCGGCGGCGTGCCCTCGCTGGGCGCTGCCCGCCGGAAGTCCACGCCGCGGGGATCCTCCTGCCCTCGCTGCCGCGCCCGCCGCCCGTGGCCTGGAGACGGCCCTTGGGGTGGGTGTCGCCAGGACTGGACGCGCTGGCCCGCACAGGACCGGGCTCCTGGGACGGCACCCTTCGCCCCGTGGGCGCGCCCCTCCCAGGCTCTCCTGGACGGACTCCCGCTGCCGAGCCCCGGGCTTGGAGGGCTCCGCAGTCTGCCCACCTCTGCGGGCGGCGGAGGGCCCGGCCCACCCTTCTCTTCCGCGTCAGCAGTGGGGGCGGGGGTCCGCCTCGCCGACGCCACCTGTTCACTCCTCAGGCCTCCCTGTCTGTTAAGGGTCCGAGTGAGGTTGTGGATGCCTGGAGAGCTGGCCTGCCTTCTCCTGGGGCCTGACTTAGGGGATCTGAAACGTGAGACGCGTGGTCCTCCAGTACAGACGGCCTCGGGCGTGGCTGGAGAAGAACGTGTGGGAGAGAACGCGTCAGAGAGAGTTAGGTTATAGCGTTGTATCTCGTTACGTTCGTTACACGAGGAGCCCTCAGACCCAGGGGCTCCAACGCCCGCGGCCTGCGGAAGCCTGTCGACGCCTCAAGGTCACACGTGGAGACCCAAGGACAGCCAACCGAGATCAGCCAACTGGGCCTGAAGCCAGAGCCATGGGTCGTCTCCTCCGTTTGCTTCGCCTTCTCCCCTAAAAGTCTCTCCGGCCCCTGTGGGTGGACGCTCCTGACACCTCCGGATGGCGCTGCCCAGTGAGGGTCGTTGTTGCTCAGATAACCTCAGACAATGTTTACTAGGCCTCAGTTTCTCTTTCAACAGTTCACATCAGTAAATTCCATGTCGTATTGGTTGGACACTTGAAAAATTGGGCAGTCATTGATTAGGTGTGAACCGGACAGTGCCGCTTTTATTAGTAAGGTGGACAAGCCTTGATGAGGTGTGGAAGGAAAAGAGTGCTACCTTCTCCCTCATCCTCTGGGATGTGAAAGGACAATGGTTAAAGCTACTAATTAGATTTCAGAAGAAATATGTAACTAGAACGTGTTTGCTGCATGGGGTGGCAGGATTCCTACTGAGACGAGAGGGCATCACCAAGATGGCGGGAGACATGGGTCCTTCCTGGCTCTGCTCCCCTTCCAAGGAGAACAACTAACAGCTGTTCATGGACAAGACACCACTGGGAGAATCCTAAAACATGGGGTGGGGGTGGGGGGCAAGGCTGAAGCACCCCCTGCGTCACCGAGAGGGGGCAGACCCATTATAAGGTAAGAGGAGCCCTGCTCGCTGACCACATTGTACTTCCCCGGCCAGTGCAGATAACATCATGAAAACAAAAACAGCATAAAACTCACTGGTGATGGTAAATATATAGTCAAGTTAGATTCTGTAATATGGAAATGGTGTATAAATCATTAGAACTCTGGTTTGAAAGTTAAAAAACAAATGTATTCCATTGTGTATACACAATGGAATACTACTCAGCCATAAGAAACGATGAAATCCAGCCATTTGTGACAACATGGATGGACATTGAGGGTATAATGCAAAGTGAAATAAGTCAGAGGGAGAAGGTCAATTACCGCATGATTTCCTTCATTAAGTAGTAGATAATAACAACAATAAATAAACACATAGGGACAGAGATTGGATTGGTGGTTACCAGAGGGGAAGGGGGGAGGGAGGAGGGTGAAAGGGATAATTCGGTACATGTGTGTGGTGATGGGTTGTAATTAGTATTTTGGTGGTGAACATGATGTAATCTCTGCAGAAATAGGAGTACAGTGATGTACACCTGAAATTTTTATAATGTTATAAACCAATGTTACTGCAATAAACAAAAAATTAAAAAAAAACAAATGTAAAAATAACCATAACTACAATAATCTGTTTTTAGTTACACAATATTAAAAATACGTAAATTGTAATAGCAGTAACCTAAAATGTGAGGGGGAGGAGAAGTAAAAATGTGAAGTTGAGGAATTCTATTGACGTTATCAGTTTAAAATAGAGTGTTATAATTTCAAGATATTTTATGTTACTGAGAGGAACCTCCCAAGTCCACGTGTGGATGCAGAGAAACCAAGCACTTAGTGAAATTTTTTTTCTCCAGTTTCTGTAAGAATTACCAAGAGCACAGTGAAAGAAAACGTGGCAAAATCAATCGTTTAAGTTCCCATCCTTGACCTGCATTGTAGGGGTTGAGAGAACCTTTTAAAGCTAGGGGAACTATGGAAATTACCGCCTTGCATTACGGGGCTTCAACTGAAAGACCCAGGCAGCCATTTCTGTTTGCCTCCTGTGGATACCCAAATATGCTGCAGAAGATGGGCTCTCCTCTGAGGATGTGGACTTTGGTACACCTCCTCTTCAGGGAGTCGCACAGCATCTTGGCTTTGCGGTTATGTGCAGCAGTGTTCCAAAGAGGAATTTCTGTTTCTCATTCTTGCAGATTTAAAGGTTTGCATGTGTTGTGTTGCCCTTTAGCAACAACCAGCAAAGCTTATGGGGAAAGAAAGTGTCTCCAAGACCAGGAAAGAAAACTGTGAGGAAAAGCAGCTGTCATTACACCCTTAGCCTTTCCGAACCATTAATGTAGTTGTAGATTTCTCCACAACAACTCTCTTCTCTATTCCTGCTCACCTCGCTCATGGGAGAACAAAAGATCAGCGTTTTCTGTGAACACATCATGCGTTTTGACTTGGGCAGGACTAGCTTTCATACAAGACAGCTGAAATAGGGAATTCCAGTTCATGTTCTTCACCAGCAGGGCCATCTGTATCGGCTTCAGCCTGGGCAGCATTTGCCCCCAGGCCCTTCCTCTTTTGTTTTCTGAGCCTCCATCCTTTGCTCTCCCTGGCACTAAGCACTGTTGCCTATGCTCTTGCGCAGTGGATGTGATTTGGTGTG